>NW_024081479.1:393318-828815 GCF_003009895.1 Hyaena hyaena | reverse complement strand
TGGGCATGGAGGAGGGCACTTTGGGGATGAGCACTGAGTGTTATGTAGAAACTAATTTGACAATAAACTATTTGTAAAAAAAAAAAAAAAAAAACAATGAGAGATCACCACCTTACACCTGTAAAAACAGCTAGGAACAACAACACAAGAAACAACAGATGTTGTTGAAGATGTGGAGAAAGGGGAACTCTCTTGCACTGCGAGTAGGAAGGCAAACCAAGAAACAGACTCTACACTACAGAGAACAAACTGATGGTTGCCGGACTGATGGTTGCCGGAGGGGACATGGGTAGGGGAATGGGTTAAATAAGTGACAGAGACTAAGGAGTACCCTTGTTGTCAGGAGCACTTGGTGTTGTATACAAGTGTTGAATCACTGTACTGCATACTTAAAACTAATATTACATTACATGTTAACTAATTGGAATTTAAATAAAAAGTTTTTTAAAAGATTTTTTAATGGTGATATGTTCTTAAAATAGAAAAAAACTGAGTATTAAAAACAAATGTACTATAAAATGGCTACCACATTTTACTACTCTGATTCCACCTCTGTTATGTTATAAATAATACTGTTTAAATAGAACCAATATTAGGATATAAAAAAATAATTTTTTAGCATGGAGAGCAAACTGGGTAAGTGCTTATATTATTAGCATATTGACAATTCTTTCATTTAAAAAACCTTTATAATTTTGTTCTGGAATACAATGGCTATTCTTAGGGGTATTATTACAGCAAATATGGCAATAACATTAAAATGATGACATGAAAACACAACAAAAAATGTTTTAAACAAAGCAAGTAGAATAAAGAACTGAAACTATAAAAGTCTGGAATAGAGGAAATTATTTGGCTCCTAATAAAAATAGTCACCAACATTCATCGAGTATCTTCTGAATTTCAGGTATTCTGCTAAACTAAACAGGCACTGGAAATATAAAGATGAGTAAGACATAGACTCTCCTCTCAAGGGACCCATTAAGACAAGGTATAAATGGATAATGCCAAGATTCACAAATGCTATCGTTATAAAATGCAAAGTAGAAAGTGTTCTTATTTGTTATTAATTAGGCAATCTTGGGCAAGTTAATTTTCCTGACTGTGCTTCAATTTCCTATTGGTTAAATGGGAATAAAAAGAATACCTACCTCATAGGATTATTATGAGAATGAAATGTACATATTTGTAAAGCACTTAGAACAGACTTGGCACATACTAAATGTTAGAAAAGTCTTTGTTAAATAAGTGTAAATATATTCTACAGTTTATAATTATGAAATTTAATCCAGTTTAAATATTTTGACTAAATGAATATGCAAACCACTAACCAAAAATACATTTTAAGCAACTCTGGTCTTCATGACAGAGCAAAGTGAAAATCTCCTTAACTCCTCTCAGAAGTTACTCAAAAGCAATAAAGAGAATAAAAAAACACAAATGCAAATATGATCTCCATTAAACTAGGAAACAAATGAAATATAAGTGAAAGATAAGCCAAAAGAGAGACAAACTGGAGAAAGCGGATGAATATAAGGCACAAGGCTCAAAAACTCAAGGGGGGAGATGTGTACATTAGAGCACTTCCTGAAGTAAAATTTAAACCACATTTGCAACAACAAAAACAGGGGACGTGGGCTGGGGAAAGAGCTTTGTTCACAGTTTGAAGAAGTAGAGGAGACAGTACTAAATTAGGAATCACACAAACAAGCTACACTAGCAGAAATTAGGTTGCTGGTGTGGCAAAAAGACAGTGAGACAGCCTGCACTATCAACAGTCCTACAGCAGCCAATCGTCTCTGGCAAAGAAAAATAAAATAAATTCATACACACAACCTTGGTTGTAAAGAAAATTACTGTAGATTTGGAAGACCATAGCTACCCTGAAATACCTATAAAAAGTAGTACAGGGAAAACCCTCTTCATTCAAAAAATAAATAACCCAAAGGTAAATTAAAAAAAAAAAAAAAGGAAAAACAGAACACTCATGAGAAAAATGCTGCCATCAAGATGAAACATGTAACTGACATTTCAAATGAACTTTTAAAACTTACATAATAATTTTAAAAACTAATAAAGCAAATACCGTTTCCAGATCAAATTACAATGTTCAAATGCCAAGAGAACAGCAGTGGAGAAAGTGGGTATTCTCTCTTGTTCCCAATTTTAGGGGGAAAGATCTGTCTTTTGCCACTGAGTACAGGTGACCCTTGAACAACACAAGTAGTCAAAAATCCATGTATGACTTTCGACTCCCCAAAACCTTAACTATTCATTGCCTACTGTTGACTGTAAGCCTTACCAATAACAATTAACACATTTGTATGTTATATTATATACTGTATTCTTTTTCTTTTTTTAAAATGTTTTATTTATTTCTAGGAGAGAGAGAGAGACAGCGTGAGCAGGGGAGGGTCAGAGAGAGAGGGAGTCACAGACTCTGAAACAGGCTCCAGGCTCTGAGCTGGCAGTCAGCACAGAGCCCGACGTGGGGCTCGAACCCACGAACCGCGAGATCATGACCTAAGCGAAAGTCGGATGCTTAACCATCTAAGCCACCCAGGCGCCCCTATATACTGTATTCTTACCATGAACTAAGCTAGATAAAAGAAAATGTTATTAAGAAAATCATAAGAGAAAATAAATTTATAGTACTGTACTATATCAAAAAAACTTGGACACACATGGTTCAAACCATGTTCAAGGGTCAACTGTATAATGAATGTTACTGTGGGTTTTTATATGTGCCCTTCACCATATTAAGGAAGTTTCTGGGGCACCTGGTGGCTCAATCAAACATCTGACTCTTCGTTTCAGCTCAGGTCATGGTCATGTGGTTTATGGGATCAAGCCCCATGTCAGGCTCTGAGCTGACAGCACAGAGGCTGCTTGAGATTCTCCTTCTCCCTTTCTCTCTGTCCCTCCCTCCCTCCCTCCCTCTCTCTCTCTCTCTCTCAAAATAATATTTTAAAAAGCAAGTATCCTTTTTATTCCTAGTTTACTAAGTGTTTTTTAATGTATTTGTCTAAATTTTTTTGAGTATAGCTGCCACAGGATGCTACATGTGTTTATGTGTTACAGTGTTTCAGGTATACAACACAGTGATTCACCTTCTCCTTAAGTTATGCTATGATCATCACAAGTGTAGCTACCATCTGTCACCACACACTGCTCTTACAATATCATTGACTAGATTTTCTATGCTGTGTCTTTTTTACTCAGCATTTTTATCACAAAAAGGTGAATTTTGTCAAATGCTTTTGCTGTCTCTATTGAGATGGTTACGTGGTTTTGTCCTTGGTTCTATTCATATGGTGTATTTCATTCACTGATTTTCTTTTTTTTTTTTAATATTTTATTTTTATTTTCTGAGAGAGATAGAGACAGCATGAGGAGGGTCACAGAGAGGGGAAGACACAGAATCTGAAGCAGGCTCCAGGCTCCGAGTCAGCTGTCAGCATAGAGCCCGATGCGGGGCTCGAACCCATGAACCGTGAGATCATGACCTGAGCCGAAGTCAGACGCTTAACTGACTGAGCCACCCAGGAGCCCCTCATTCACTGATTTTCTTATACTGAACTTTTGCATTCCTGGGATGAATTTCACTTCGTCATAGTGCATAATCCTGTAAACATGTTGTTTTTTGAGAATTTTTGCATCAATGTTCATGAGGGATATTGATCTGTGGTTTTCTTGTGAAATCTTTGTCTGACACTTTCATATCAGAATAATGAGGACCTCATAGAATGTGAGTGTTCCCTTTTCTTTTTTTTTTTTTTGAAGTGTTTGAGAAAGACTGGTGTTAATTCCTCTTTTAACTATTTGGTAAAATTCACCTATGAAGATGTCTAGTCCTAGACTTTTTGTTGGAAGGTTTTTGATTACTGATTCAATTTCATTACTTGTGAAAGGTCTGTTGATAATTTCTATTTTTTTCTTGAATCAGTTTTGGTAATTTGTATGTTTCTAGGAATTTGTCCTTTTCATCTAGGTTATCCAATTTGTTGGCATACAACTGCTCATAGTACTCTCTTATATACTTTTGATTTTAATGATAGAACAGAGAGGAATGCCCCCATTTTCATTTCCGATTTTAGTTATTTGCATCTTCTTTTTTCTTAGACTTGTTAAAGATTTGTCTACTGCTGATCTCTTCAAAGAATCGACTTTGGTTTCATGGATTCTCTCGACTGTCTTTCTATTCTCTATTTCACTTATCTCTAATCTTTTTTATTTATTTATTTATTTATTTATTTATATTTCTGACAGAGAGACACAGCATGATCAGGGGAGGGTCAGAGAGAGAGGGAGACACAGAATCTGAAACAGGCTCCAGGTTCTGAGCAGGCAGTCAGCACAGAGCCTGATGCGGGACTCGAACCCATGAACCGTGAGATCATGACCTAAGCTGAAGTCGGACGCTTAACTGACTGAGCCACCCAGGTGCCCCCTCTCTAATCTAATCTTTATTACTTTCTTCCTTTTGTCGGTTTTGGATTTGGTTTGCTATTTACTAGTTTCTTGGGTATAAAGTTAGGCTGATCTGAGATCTTTATTTTTAATGTAGGTGAGCTATACATTTCCCAGAGTAGTTTCACTACATACTGTATTGTTTTGGTATACTGTGTTTTTGTTTTCATTCCTGTCAAAATATTTTCTAATTTTCCCAGTGATTTCTTTTGACCCACTAGTTGTTTAAGAATATGTAGTTTTGGGGTGCTGGGTAGCTCAGTTGGTTAAACATCCTACTTCAGCTCAGGTCACGACCTCGCGGTTCATGAGTTTGAGCCCCACACTGTTGTTCAACAGGGATGCCAACAAGGATGCCAAGACCATTTAATGGACAAAGAATAGTCTTTTCAATAAATGGTGCTACAAGTGAATTTCCACATACAACAGAATGAAATTGGACCCCTATCTCATTCTAAATATAAAATTTAATTCACAGTGAATACTAGGTGTAATAGCTAAAACTATAAAATTCTTAAAAGAAAGCATAGGAGTAAATCTTTAAGATGTCCAATTTGGCAACAGATTCTTAAATGGAACACCAAAAGCATATCAAGAAAAGAAAAAATAAGTAAAACAAACTTCATCAAAATTAAAAATGTTTGTGCATCAAAAGGCATTATCAAGGATATGAAAAGAAGGGGTGCCTGGCTGGCTCAGGCACTAGAGCATGTGACTCTTGATCTTGGGGTTTTGAGTTTGAGCCCCACATTTGATGTAGAGACTACTTAAAAACAAACAAACAGGGGCACCTGGGTGGCTTAGTCGGTTAAGCGTCCGACTTTCGCTTAGGTCATGATCTCGCGGTTCGTGGGTTCGAGCCCCGCGTCGGGCTCTGTGCTGACTGCCAGCTCAGAGCCTGGAGCCTATTTCGGAGTCTGTAACTCCCTCTCTCTCTGACCCTCCCCTGTTCACGCTGTCTCTCTCTCTCCTAGAAATAAATAAAAATATTTAAAAAACAAACAAACAAACAAACGAGGGACGCCTGGGTGGCTCAGTCGGTTAAGCGTCCGACTTCAGCTCAGGTCATGATCTCACGGTTCATGGGTTTGGGCCCACGCTGGGCTCTGTGCTGACAGCTCAGAGCCTGGAGCCTGCTTTGGATTGTGTCTCCCTCTCTCTCTGCCCCTCCCCCACTCACACTCTGTCTCTCTCTGTCTTAAAAATAAATAAATATATAAAAAACAATACGAAAGGAAAGGAAGGAAAGAATATGAAAAGACAACAGAATGGGAAAATTGTTTGCAAATCATGTATCTGATAAGGGCTTAATATCCAAAATAAAGAACCCTTTAAAATCTATAGCATTGAGACCAATAGCCTAGTTTTAAAAAGGCAAAAGTACAGGACCCTGGGTAGCTCAGTCAGTTGGTGTCTGACACTTTTTTTTTTTAAATATTTTTATTTATTTCTAGGAGAGAGAGAGACAGCGTGAGCAGGGGAGGGTCAGAGAGAGAGGGAGACACAGACTCTGAAATAGGCTCCAGGCTCTGAACTGGCAGTCAGCACAGAGCCCGACGCAGGGCTCGAACCCACGAACCGTGAGATCATGACCTAAGCGAAAGTCGGACGCTTAACCGACTAAGCCACCCAGGCACCCCCTTTTTTTTTTAATGTTTATTTATTTATTTACCCAGGCACCCCAGTTGGTATCTTACTCTTGATTTCAGCTCAGGTCATGGTCTTGTGGTTTATGAGATCAAGTCCCAAGTCAGGCTTTGAGCTGAAAGTTCAGAGCCTGCTTGGGATTCTCCTTCTTCCTCCCTCTCTGTCCCTCCCCCTGCTCATGCTCTCTGGCAAAAGTATTAAATATGCATTTTTCCACAGAAAATATACAAATGACCAATAAGCACATGAAGCACAAGAAAAGATGTTCAACGTCCATTAGTCACTAGGAAAATGCAAATCAAAACCACCATAAGTTGCCATTTCACACCCACTAGAATGGTTACAACACAAAAGCAAAAGAACTAATACTGGCCAGGATGTGGATAAGAACTCTCATACATTGCTGATGAGAATGTAAAATGGTGCACCTGCTGGAAAACAACTTGGCCCATCCTCAAAAAATTTAAACACAGAATTACTATGTGATGTAATAATTCCACTCATCATTATATACTCAAAAGTGAAAATTTAAAACAAAAGCTCATAGACAAAAGTTCATAGTAGTATTATCCATAATAGTCAAAAAGTGGAAATAACCAAATGTCGGTCAACAGATCAATGAATATACAAAATGTGGTATATCCATATAATAAATTTTATTTAGCCATAGAGAGTAATAAACACTGATAGATATTACAACACAGATGAACCTCAAAAACACTTGGTAAGTGAAAGAAGCCAGCCACAAAAGGCCATTGTATTTATAGGTTTTCCAGAGAAATGGAACCAATATGATGTGTATACATATAAAAAGAAATTTATCTTAAGGTATTGGCTCACATGATTATAGAGGTTGGCAAATCTAAAATCTGCAAGGTGGGATAATAGGCTAGAGACCCAGAGAAAAGCCAATGCTGCAATTTAAGTCAAAGGTCATCAGGCTGGAGACCCACAAAGGAGCTACTTTCAGGTCCAAAGGCCATCTGCTGCAGAATTCCCTCTTACTTGGGAAGGAAGCCAGTCTTTTTTCTATTCAGGCCTTCAGCTGATTAGATGAGGCCCACCCACATTATGGTGAGCAACCTGCTTTACTCAAAGTCTACTGATTTAAATATTAGCCTCATACAAAAACATCTTCAGAGAAACATTCACAATAATGTTTGACACATGTCTGGGCACTGTGGCCCAGCCAAGTTGACATATAAATTAAATATTACAGCTACATACTAAATGATTCCATTTATATGAAATGTTGAGAGAAGGGAAATCCATAGAAATAAAAGCAGATTAATCATTGTCACAAGCTTAGGAGAGGGAGTGAAATGGTGAATAACTGCTTATTTGTGTGGGGTTTCTTTTGGGGATAATAAAAATGTTCTGGAATTAGGGATGATACTTGTACAACACTATGAATGTATTGGAAGCCACCAAACTGTATACTTTAAAATGGTTAAAATAAGCATTACTTTCTGTTATGTTAACTTTACTTCAATGTCATTTGTTTTTTAAAGTTTATTTATTTTGAGAGAAAGCAAGGGAGGGTCAGAGAGAGACAGAGACAGAATCCGTTAGCGCAGAGCCCGATGTGGAGCTCAAACACAAAAACGGTCATGACCTGAGCAAAAGTTAAGAGTCGGACGCTTAATAGACTGAGCTACCTAGGTGCCCCAATTTTACTTAAAAACAATAACTTATTGATGTTTCCTGTGAATAAGATGTGGGCCCAAAGGTAAGAGCAAACATCAGCATATAAACTGTCACGTACCATTGAAAAGTGCCATTGGTGGGTCAATATGCCTTAAAAACAGATACTAGAGGCAAACCACTAAATCCCTAAGGGCTACAAAAGCATTATGCAAATAACCAGAAAATAGAAAAATAAATGATCTCGGAAGTGCAAAATGAGCCATGGGAGGAGATTCGTGGGAACTACAAAGAAACCACAGAAGTGCTCCCAAAAATCTGGCAATCTAGATGAAATGGACAAATTCCTTCAAGAACACAAATGACCAAAAATAGATAATTCAAGAAGTCCTACAACAATTTAAAAAGTGGAATTTGTGGGGTGCTGAAGTGGCTAGTCAGTTATGCGTCAAATTTTGGCTCAGGTCAATATCTCACGGTTCATGAGTTCAAGCCCCCCATCAGGCTCTGTACTGTCAGTGTGGAGCCTGCTTTGGATCCTCTATCTCCTTGTCTCTGCCTCTCTCTTGCTCTCTCTCTCAAAAATTAATAAATGTTAAAAAATTAAAAATAAATAAAAAGTGGAATTTGTAATTAAAAGCTCATTTCCACAAAAATAAAAACTCCTGGCCCAGATGACTTCACTGGTTAATTCTACAAAACATTTAAGAAATAACAGCATCATGTATAAACTCTTCCAAAAAGTAGAGAAGAAAGAGAACACTTCCCAACTCATTTTATGAAGCCAATATTAACCTACACCAAAACTTCAAAAGCACCAAAAAAAATTCTATAGCCAATATCCCATATAGAGATGTAAAACCTCTCTGAAATGTGTATTAAGCCAATCAAATCCAGCATTACATAAAAAGGATAATACATAATGACCACATCAGGTTTATCTGAGGAATGGAACCACGGTTCCACAACCAAAAATTCTTCAATGTAACTCCCCACAGAATAAAGGAGAAAAGCCACATGATCATTTCCACAGATACAGAAAAAATACTTAACAAAATTCAACACCAGGAATTTAACCAAGAAAGTGAAAGATGTGGACACTGAAAACTGTAAGACATTCATGAAAGAAAATTTAAGATGACAAAAATAAATGGAAAGTTATCTTGTGTTTGTCACGCACTAGAAGAATTATTATTAAAATGTCCATACTACCCAAAGCCAATAGATTCAATGCAATTTCTACCAAAATTCCAATGGCACTTTCCACAAAAATAGAAAAAAAAAAATCATCACATTACATTGAATAGCCAAAGCAATTCTGAGAAAGAAAAAACAGCTGGAAGCATCATAGTTACTGATTTCAAACTATATTTCAAAGCTAATAGAGTATCAAAATAGTAGGGTACTGGCATCAAAAAAAAAAAACATGGGGGCTTCTAGGTCACTCAGTTGGTTAAGTGTCCAACTTCAGCTCAGGTCATGATCTTGCAGTTCATGAGTTCAAGCCCCTCTGATAGCTCAGAGCCTGGAGCCTGCTTCCAATTCTGTGTCTCCCTCTCTCTCTGCCTCTTCTCTGTTCCCACTCTGTCTCTGTCTCTCAAAAACAAACATTAACAAAAACTTAAAATAAAAAAATAAAATAAAATAAAGACACATAGACCAATACAACAGAATAGAGAGCCGAGAAACAAACTCATGTACATGCAGTCAACTAATATTTGACAAGGGAGCCAAGAACACTCAATGGGAAAAGGACAGTGTCTTCAAAAAATGGTACTAAGAACACTGACTATCCACAAATAAAAGGATGAAATTGAACCCCTATTTTACCCCACGCACAAAAATTAACTCGAAATAGATTAAAGGCTTAACTGTACAACCTGAAACCATAAAACTCTTAGAAGAAAACATAAAGTAAAAGAGCTCCTTGATACTGGTCTTGGCAATAATTTTATAGAAAGGATACAAAAGCACCAGCAACAAATGCAAAAATAGACAAGTTTTACCACATCAAACTAAAAAACTTCCACACAGCAAAAGAAATGATCAACAAAATAAAAAGGCAACATACAGACTGAGAGAAAATATTTACAAGACAAATATCTGATAAGGTGTTAATATCTAAAATACATAAGGAACTCCTATAACTCAATAGGAAAAAAGATAATAATAATCCAATTAAAAAGGGGAAGAGGACCTGAAAAGACAGTTTTCTAAAGAAGACATACAAATAGCCACCAGGTACATGAAAAGATACTCAACATCACTAATCATCAAGGAAATGTAAATTAAAACCATAATGAAATATTACTTCACACCTGTTAGAATGGCAATTACCAAAAAGAAAAGAAGTAAGTGTTGGCTAACGTGGAGAAAATGTAACCCTTAGGCACTGTTGGTGGGGATGCAAACTTGTGCAGCCACTATGGAATACAGTATAGAGGTTTCTCAAAAAATTAAAAGTAGAACTACCATATGATTCAGTAATCCCACTTCTGGGTTTGTATCTAAAGAAAATGAAATCACTATCTTGAAGAGATATCTATACCCCTGTATTCAATGTAGCATTATTCACAGTAGCCAAGACATAGAAACAACCTAAGTGTCCCCTGACAGAAAAATAGGGGTAAAAAATGTGTATACACACATGTGTATACATACATAAATATATACATACACACAATGAAACAGAAAAAAAGGAAATCTAGCCATTTGCAAGACAGATAGAACTTGAAGGCATTATACTAAGTGAAAAAAGTCAGAGAAGACAAATGCTGTTATGATCTCACTTATACATGGAATCTAAAAAAGCTAAAAATCACAGAAACATAATAGTTGTGGCTAGAGGGCAGGGGAAATGGGGAGATGGTGGTCAAAGGGTACAAATCAGTTATCTGGGATATATCATATAGTTCTAAATGTACATCTGAATGACTACAGTTAACAATTTTAGATTATATATTGAAAGTTACTAAGAATAGACCTTAAATGTTCTTACCACACACACACACACACACACACACACACACACACACACGTTAATTATGTGATATGATGGATGTGTTAACTAACCTATAGTGGTAATCATTCTGCATTATAGGCATGTACTGAATCATCCCATTGTGTACCTTAAACTTATACAATGTTAAATGTCAACTATATCTCGATAGAGTTGGGGAAAAATGAAATTCAACACCATGCCTTAAACAAAAATGGTCAAGAAACCAGGGATAAAAAGAAACTTCCAGGGTGCCTGGGTGGCTGAGTCAGTTAAGGGTCTGAATCTTGATCTCGGCTCAGATTATGATATTGCTCATGAGATCAAGCCCCGCAATATCTCTGCACTGATAGCATGGAGCCTGCTTGGGATTCTCTCTCTTCCTCTCTCTATGCTCCTTCCCTGTTCATGCACAAGCATGGCTCACTCTCTCTCTCTAAATACATAAACTTTTTTTTATTTTTTTTTAATTTATTTGAGAGAGAGAGAAATAGCAGAGAGAGGAAGGTCAGAGAGAGAGAGAGATACAGAATCTGAAACAGGCTCCAGGCTCTGAGCTAGCTGTCAGCACAGAGCCTGACATGGGGCTCAAACCCACAAAGATCATGACCTGAGCCGAAGTCGGACGCTTAACTGACTGAGAGACCCAGGCACCCCTCAAAATACATAAACTTAAAAAAAAAAAAAAAAGAACCTTCCTAGACCTGTTTAAGGGCATCTATGAAAACTCTACAGCTAAAACAGGTGCAGTCTCAATGATTTTGACCTAAGATTAGGAAGAAAGCAAAGAGATAGAAAGAAAGGATGTCCACTCTCACACTTTCATTCACTAACTGGTACAATACGAAAGGGCAAGAAAAGGAATGAGAAATAAAAATTGAAAAGGAAAAAGTCAAACTTATTTTTTTCAGATGACATGATCATGTATAGGGACAATATTAAGGAATCTACAGAAATGCCAGTAAGCTAGTAAATTTAGCTAGGTCACAAGATATAACCCAATATTCAATATTAATTTCACTTCAATATCAGCAATGAACAGTAAGAAAATGAAGTTTTTCAATGGTCCATTTACAACAGCATCAAAAAATAAAATAAAACACTTATGGATAAACTTAACAAAAGATACAGAATACCTGACAATGAAAAATGGAAAACACTGTGAAGGAATATTAAATATATTAAATGATAAATAAATGGAAAGATATCCTATGTTCATGGACTGAAAGACTTTATGTTATTAAAATGAAAATTCTACTGGAATTGAAAAACAGATTCAATGCAGTCCCAATTAAAATCCTAGCAGGACTTTTGAAGAAATTGACAAGTTAATAAATAATAAGCCTTATATTGAAAACAAACAATCTAAAATGGCTAAAACAATTCTGAAAAAGAACAAGATGGGAAGATTTACATTACTTAATTTCAAGACTTACAATAAGGCTATAGTGCGGTAGTCACATGAGGATAAACAAATAGCTCAATCAAAACAGTATCCATGAAAATACACACACACACACACACACACACACACACACACACACACACACCCCAAGTGATTTTTGATAAAGATGGAAAAGTTAATTCAATACAGAAAAGATAGTTTTTCAACAAATGGTGATGGAAAAATGAACTTGAAATGGATCGTGATACTGTTAGGCAGAGCACAAAAAAACAAAAGCCATAAATTTTTTATCAAAAAATTCGATAGAACAGATTGCACCTAAATTTGAACCTTTTATTCTTTGAAAGACACAGTTAAGAAAATGTTAAAGCAAGCCACAAACTATGAGAAAAAATTAACTTATAAAGGGCTTTATAAAGAACTCCTACAGTTCAACATTAAGAAGTCAAACAATCCAATTTTTAAATATGGGCCTTCTGTGAATCAGCATGTCACAAAAGAAACTATCTAAAACCTCATTAAAGTTGAAAATAAATAAAACATAATAAAAGTGGTAAATAAAAACTAAGTAACATCACCTCAGAGTCTGAAAACGACTGACATAAAAAGTTTTGGTTTATCATTTCTGAAAAGTCAACGTGCTTCCATTGTTACAAGATTTGCTTAGAGTTAGTTTAGGATCATTACCTGAATCTCTATGCTGGACTAAGTATCTGTCTGCCCAAGTTTACATTGTCTCCATATTTTATTGCCGTCCCTTCCACTGTCTACAATACACCCTCATATAAGACATCACCATGCCTCACTAATCTCACTTCCCTGGGGAAGGCCTCAGAAACAAAAATACAGTAGGGAAGTGGAAAGAGAACAGATCAGAAGTCAGAGGTCCTGAATTTTTCTAAGCCTGGCTTTAGATAAGTACCTTCATCTGTTTGAGCAACAATTTTTACATCTATAAAATCACATGTATCTTGCTAGGTTGTTTTGAAGATTAAGTGAAATAAATGGATAAAAAAGCACTTTGGGAAATGTAAAGAACTCAATATTCATTATTAGGCTACAAATATGTGGTACAAAAATTCATAATAGGCATCTTAGAATTGTGTTAACAAAATCCAAATTATTTTAATTATTTACAAGTTTCACACAATCATACATACAATCACTTTAAAAAAATATTTGCTGAGGGGCGCCTGGGTGGCTTAGTCAGTTAAGCGTCCGACTTTCGCATAGGTCATGATCTCGCGGTTCGTGGGTTCGAGCCCCGCGTCGGGCTCTGTGCTGACTGCCAGCTCAGAGCCTGGAGCCTTTTTCAGTCTGTGACTCCCTCTCTCTCTGACCCTCCCCTGCTCACGATGTCTCTCTCTCTCTCTCTCCTAGAAATAAATAAAACATTAAAAATAATAATAATAAAAAATAAAAAATATTTGCTGAGGGGTGCCTCAGGGGCTTAGTTGGTTGGGTATCTGACCCTGGCTCAGGTCATGATCTCACAGTTTGTGGGTTCAAGCCTCACGTTGGGGTCTCTACTACCAGTACAGAGCCTGTCTTGGATTTTGTCTCACTCTCTCTGCCCCTCCTCTCTCTCTCTCTCTCAAAATTAAACATAATTTTTAATTAAAATTTTCTGTTGAAGTGTGGAGGTTCCTCAGGAAACTAACAATAGAACTCCCCTATGACCCAGCAATAGCACTGCCAGGAATTTACCCAAGGGATACAGAAATGCTGACGCATAGGGGCACATGTACCGCAATGTTCATAGCAGCACTCTCCACAATAGCTAAAACATGGAAAGAGCCTAAGTGTCCATCAACAGACGAATGGACCCAAAAGATGTGGTTTATCTATACCATGGAATACTACATGGCAATGAGAAACAATGAAATCTGGCCATGTGTAGCAACATGGATGGACCTTGAGGGTGTTATGCTGAGCGAAATAAGTCAGGCAGAGGACAGATATCATATGTTTGCACGTATAGGAGGATTAGGAGGTACGTAACGGAGGAACAAGGGGGAGAAGAAGGGGGGAAATGGTGGGGGAAAGGGAGAGAGGCAAACCATGAGAGACTCTTGAATGCTGACAAAAACTGAGGACTGATGGATGTGGGGGGGAGGGGGGGATGGGCATGGAGGAGGGCACTCGTGGGGATGAGCACTGGGTGTTATGTGGAAACTAATTTGACAATAAACTATTTGTAAAAAAAAATAAAAAAAAGAATAAAAAATTTTCTGTTGAAATAGACTATTCCAGAATTAACAATAATTTTTAAATCTGTTAAGTCCAAATGAAGAAAATGCACTGTATTACAGGACTCTTAAATCTGACAAGGTATCTGGTAAAATAAGTACCTGTAAAGTTAGCGAGTAAAAGCAAGGCTTTGATCTTCACAGGACTCTCTAAAAGTTAATACATGCATCCAAAGATTTCCAGAACTACTTAAAAATCATAAAATCAAAGAACTGGGAAACTTCAGAAATCATGTAGAGAACACCTTTGATTCACAGAAAAAGTGACTGAGGTCAGAAAGAAAGAATTTTACACAATTTTGAAATTTCCCTTACTGGACCTGGGAGTGTGTAGAAGGGAAGGACATCAAAAACAAAATGAAGCAAGAATTTCTTCCAGTTAGGGTCTTAAGTCTGCATTCCCCTAGTCAAAGAATCCTTGATTACAATCACATGAAACAGCTATAGGAAGTTACTGAATTTCTGCGGAATTAAAAAATTTGTGGCTAGAATACAATTCCAATCATAACACTGCCTAAGAATTTCACATTTTGACAGAAATAGAAGAATTATATCTTAAAGGGCTATTAAACATAATTATAAATAAATATTGTGGATTGCTTCTCATGGCTAAGACCAAGTATAGTATCTGTTCTTATCATTTTCATTTAAAAACTACAACTGGATATCCAGAACTCTGAACTTCTTACAGCCTAGTTCATACATCTATTACTATTTACTGGAAAATCTGTATTCTTTATTTTTAAGTAGGCTTCACACTCAGTTTGGAGACCAATGCAGGGCCTGAACTCATGACCCTGAGATCAAGAACTGAGCTGAGAGTCGGACACTTAACTGACTGAGCCACTCAGGCACCATTAGAAACTCTGTATTCTTTTTTTTTTATTTTTTATATTTATGATTTTGAGGAATGGGCAGTGGGGAGTAGGGGGCGTATCGAGAATCTGAAGCAGGTTCTGTGCTGACAGCAGAGAGCCCGATGCGAGGCTTGAACTCATGAACCGTGAAATCATGACCTGGGCCAAAGTTGGACACTTAACTGACTGAGCCACCCAGGGACCCCTGGAAAATCTGTATTCTTAAAAGTGCTTTGTAATATTTCCCTAAATTAAAACTTTATATTATCAAATACACACTTAATTTAAGTCTAAGAAGTTTACTTTGGTAAACATTTGCTTTATATATGTCACATAAAACTGATAGAGCAAAGATGCAAACTGAGAGTGGTGTCTCCTGATACTACTTTTTAAAACACAGTAAGAAAGCAACATACATTTATCGGTGATCATCTCTGGATAACAGACCTACAGAGGGATTTTAACTTTCTACGAACATTTTTCAACATAGAAGTACAACTAAAAACATAAACTGACATCCATGTAGTTACCCCAAATGTTAAACTTAACATTTTATTTGCTTCAGGTGTAGTTCAGAGAAATGTAATTGCACAATACACAAAGGTCCACCAGTTCTATTACTGATCTGCCTTCTCTTCTAAGAGGTGACCATTACCATGTGCTTCCTACCCAAGTTTTTATAGTTTAAATACACAGGTTTCTACCAACAGTACATAGTATTTTGTCATTCTGCAACTTGGGTTAATGTTAAGACTATGAGATCTACCCAAGAGATGAATTTCTTTCAACTACTGCATTATATTTCATCATACATTTATACCACTATTTATTTACTCAGCCATCCCCTTAAAAAGCACTTTAAGTTGTTACCAATATTTTGCAATTAAAAAACAATTTGTTTAGTCTTTTTTATATAAAATATGCTTTTAATAAAATACATAAATTTTATATATACATTATGTGAGTTGTGACAAACATATACACCTTTATAATCCAAATGCCTATCAAGACAGAGAATGATAGCACCATCCCAGAAAGTTCCTTCATCCCCTTCCTGGACAATTCCCTCCCTTTACCTGCGGAGGAAACCACTGTATTGATTTCTTTTCCACCATAAATTAGTTTTGACTTTTTTTTGTTTGTTTGTTTATTTTTGAGAGACAGAGAGAGACAACGCGAGCTGGGGAAGGGCAGAGAGAGAGATACAGAATCCAAAGCAGGCTCCAGACTCTGTAAGCACAGAGCCCAATGTGGGGCTCCAACTCACAACCCGTAAGATCATGACCCAAGCCAAAGTCAGACACTTAACCAACTGAGCCACCCAAGTGCTCCAATTTTGCCTATTCTAATACTTAATGTAAATAAAATCATATAGTTTGTCTCTTTTTTATGTGGTTTCTTTTATTCAGAACGTTTCCTTTGTCCACATTGTTGTGTATATCTATAGTTCATTCTTTTTTATTACTAATAAAAATGTAAAGGTTTATATGTAGCTTATATAAAGGTTTTACCTTTTATTTAGGAGGTGGTATTTATCTCTTCATTACTGATTTCCATTTTCTCTGCATTGTGATCAGAGGATACGATAATACAATAATGATGTCTGCAGACTTTTATTGAGCCCTTACCATGTAGCAAGGCACTGTTCTTAACTCTAACCCTCACACAATACTGTGAGGAGCACACTATTATCACTTTCATTTTACAGATAAGAAAACTGAAGCACAGGTGATTAGCTGACTCATCTAGATCATACAGGTAGGGTAGAACTGGAGCCCTCTGAGCCCTCTTAACCGTATATTACATAAAATGTATGGTATCATTTCCATGGAATTTGTTGAGACTTCCTTTATAAGTAATTACATAACATAGTTTTGTAACTGAAAAATATATTCTCTACATTCCATATATATGTAATAAGCTTAATTATGGAATCCAAATCTTGCAAAGATTTTTAGTATAGATTTTTGTTTAAGATTAAAATCTCCCACTATTACTAAAGATTTCTCAATTTCTCCTCACAATTTTATAATTTGTACTCTTTTATGCTTCTGTGATCTTCCAGGTGGATTATTCCATTTATCTTTAAGTATCTTTTTCCCTATTAATAAGACTTCAATTCTACTTCATCTAATAAGGGAATATCATTTCTCCTTTTAAAAGTATTTTCTTTTTTTTAAGATTTTCTTTAAACAATCTCTACAACCCATGTGGAGCTCAAACCTATAGCCCTAAGATCAAGAACTGCACACCCTACTGACTGAGCTCTCTTTTTAGAAGTATTTTCTAACATATTTTACTGCTTTACTTTCCATTTTCAGTATCATTAGGTTTTTTACACATCATTAGGTTTTTTACATACCTGGTATGTATGTATCAAGCTACATATTAAATTCTTACATTAAAAAGAAGCAAAATTAAAAAACAAACAAGCTGGGGAGGAGGGGAGTATTTGAAATAAACAAAGCAAACAGCCTAAAATATAAAAAAACTTCCAATATTCAAATAGAAAATTCATCTATGGACATGCTATGGGCTGAATGTGTCCTTCCAAAATTCATATATTGGAATCTTAATGTCTAACTGATGGTATTAGTAGACAGGGCCTTTAGAAGGCACTTATGTCATGAGGATGGAACCCTCCTCATAAATGCAATTAGTGGCCATATAAAAGAAGCTCCAGAGAGATCCCTAACCCCTTCAGCCATCTGATAACACAGTAAGAAGGTACCAGCTATGACCAGGGAAAGGATCATCATCAAGAGAGAATGCAACCATGCTGGCACCTCGATCTTGGGACTTCTCAGCCTCCAAAACTATGAGCAATGAATTTCTACTGTTTATAGCTACCCAGTCTGTGGAAATTTGTTATAGCAGCTCAAATGGATGAGGATGGCACAAATGATTAACAAAATATATAAAATAATGTAAAATGGTTAAATTTTTAAAAATCCAATCTTACTAATAACCAAAGAAATCCAGATTTAAACAATAACACTACTGCCTATTAGATGCCCAATGCTAGAACAATATTAGAATAATGATATCACATACTGTGGCCATGTCTGGAAATAAGTACCTACACAGACAGGGCAGGGGTATGCAATATGGCAGCAAGTATAAACAACCATTTAAATATTATATAATGTTTGACCCATCAACTCTACTTCTAGAAGTGTATCCTAAATAGACAGTTACACAAATACAGAATGATGTAAATAAGAACATCAACCAGCATGTTACATTAAAAATTAGGTACTATAGTGTAGTATAAGCTCTTTAGATAAACAAAGGAAAATAAAACTTGAGTTTAACAAACATGGAGTCTTAACTTTAAAATTTATTAAAAATTGATTTGGTTAACAATGTCTCATTTGATGATAAATATTCCTTCAGCATCTATGTACCAGGCTATGAAATATACAAAGTGAAAAGACAGTCTTGCTCTCAAAAAGCTCATAGTCTGGAAGGGAAAATGTACACACACACACACACACACACACACACACACACACACACACAATTAACATACAATATAACGAATGCTCTAACAGGACATTATAGAAGCACATATGCAGAGTGAAAAACACAGGCTCCCCACAAAAGCTAAACTGGCACCTCCTCAAGCCAGTGTGCTGTTGTCTATTTAGAAAATAAGCAGAATGTAGCCAAAAAGAGGAAGGACAATGAATAAGGGCCATGAGTTGCACAGCTCAGCATACACACACACGCGCACGCACCAAGAAAATTCTCCAATTCTTCTTATTTTCCTCACATTTTCCCCAGAAGGAAGTTCTGGTAAATGCAATTTTTCCCTCAACTTATACTCAAGTACTGTTCTGTTATGCCCCCACTTAAGCTAGGTAGTTCATTATTTCAACTCTCAAGTTGCTGAGATTTTTTTTTAAGTTTACTTATTTTGAGAACGAGAGATGGGGGGGGGGCATAAGGGTGGGGGGAGAGAGAATCCCAAGTAGGCTCCAGACTGTCAGCGCAGAGCCCAATATAAGGCTCCATCTCATGAACCATGAGATCATGACCTGGGCCAAAGTTGGAGACTTAACTAACTGAGCCACCCAGGCACCCCCCAAGTTGTTGAGATTTAAATGAAATAATAGATGTTTAAGTATTTTATAAACAGAAAACCAATGTGTAAGGCTTAAAACAAAATAGTCTTAACAAAACATTGACAATTAAGGACCAGGAAATATCTTTATCTTAGATACGCTGTGTGGGTGTGTGGATGGGGGTGATGTACAAAAATATTCACTGAAGCATTATCTAAGGTAAAATTCTAAAAACAAATATTTAACAATGGGTTAGTTAAGTACTGGGTAAGCAAAAAATAAAACACCACTACAAATAATATTTATAATAGTGGCCCTCAAGCTTTAACATAAATGAGAATCACCTAAAAGGACTTATCAAATCACAGATTCTAGGTCCCACTCCCAGAATTTGTTGAGCAGGTTTGTGATTAAGCCCACGAAACGGCACTTCCAGTTGGTACTGATACTACTACTCCAGGCAACACAATTTGAAAATCCGAGAATTATAAAAGTACTCATCTTTTTTTTTTATCTCACCAATAACAAAAGAATACTAATCAATTTATATACATATATATAATTTTTTAAATTAAACACATAAAAAGGGAGAAAACATCTAATAACAAGCGGAACCACCACTCTCTTATTGCCCAATACAGATGCATTAAAAGTAAAATATACTTGAGGGGTGCTTGAGTGGCTCGGTCGGTTAAGCATTGGACTTCAGCTCAGGTCATGACTTCAAGCCCCATGTCAGGCTCTGTGTTGACAAATCAGAGCTTGAAGTCTGCTTCAGATTCTATGTCTCTGTCTCTCTCTGCCCCTCCCTTGCTTTCTCTTTCTCTCTCTCTCTTTCTCTCTCAAAAATAAACATTGAGAAAAAAGTTTTTAAGTACCATAAACTTGAAAAATTATTTCACTGACATTTTCGACCTGCAAAGAATCCACTGTCAATTATTCAAGGTTGATTATCCAATTGATTATTTCATATATCCTGGAAATCTACTTCTCCTGCAGTATCTATTTGCCAAGGAAATATTTCCTGGAA
Source organism: Hyaena hyaena (assembly GCF_003009895.1). Classification (NCBI taxonomy): domain Eukaryota; kingdom Metazoa; phylum Chordata; class Mammalia; order Carnivora; family Hyaenidae; genus Hyaena; species Hyaena hyaena. The sequence continues at coordinate 808,448 of NW_024081479.1, read as the reverse complement.
TGCCTCAGTTAAGGAGGAAAATCTGAAATGCATATTAAACTGATAACTTCTAGAACAGCAGTTCTCATCCTTACTTACAAATGAGAATCACCAACTATGCTTTGAAAAATGCAAGGGCACCTGGGTGGCTTAGTTAAGCATCTGGCTTCAGCTCAGGTCATGACCTCCCCGTTCGTGGGTTCGAGCCCCGCATCAGGGTCTGTGCTGACAGCTAACTCAGAGCCTGTAGCCTGCTTCAGATTCTGTATCTCCCTCTCTCTCTGACCCTCCCCTGCTCACATTGTCTATCTCTCTCTCTCTCAGAAATAAATTAAAAACATTTTTAAAAAAGCATATGCACAGGCTCTCTCCAAATCTACCAACTCTGAATCTCAAGAGAAGGACCTAAGCATCTGCTGGGTTGTAAAGTATACATGACTCTTACTTCTACATGCATTTCTTGGCACCTATCTTTAATTAAAGCTATGTTTCATTCTGTGAGGTCAAAATATTTCAAAGAAGACAATGTTATCACATTGTGATGGTAATATTCAGGAATCTGAAAAAGCTCTATGATTTTCCTCATCACATAACCATCCTTCCCTCTCCCACCCCACTTCCCAACAGCACAAAAGTTGGGGAGTACCAACTCTCAGACTAATCAAATGCAGTCTAAATAGAGCTGCTTTTTCCTTAGTACATGTGCTGACCAACTGAGTTATTTTAATCGGGCATCTTTGAACTTCTTTGTCTTCTGGTCTCAATACACTATAAATAAAGAGAAATAATGTCCTCAAATTGAGTTACCTTTAAGGAGTATTTAGGTCAAGTTAGTAACAACTGCATGATGATAGATGATTACCACGTCCTCTCATTTTTCAAAAGTACTGATATCATGGCATGCGCAGACACAAACACACACCTGGGGGAGAAGAGGTTAAACCCCCAACTAAAACTGTATTATCAAATAAAAAAATTACTTTCCATTAAGTAATCTTAATATTCATCAAGTCAATATTCATCAAGTTTCCAAAATCATCTTGTCAGGAGATCTGTAATCAAGTTCACCTTTGAACACCATGACTTTAAAAGTTTTCATCTATGATATATCATGTTTAAGACCCAATTTAGGATGCCAAGTTTTCTTTGCCAGGAAAAAAGTCAGAGACATTTATTAGTCAGATAATCTTTTATTAAAGTGGAACACACATTCCTTTGAGATCCTGGCAGAAAACATATCAAACATTTTAATCAAATGAAAATTTCTGCTATTGCTATAGAATGCAAATAAAAGTTAACACATAATTTTTTACTACATTACTTGTCTTTAAACATCTTTACTGCAAGAAACATCTTACTTTTTATCCTTGAATTACATTGTACATTTAAAAGACACATCATAAAACTTTCAGAGCCTTCTGCCTGGCAGAGTTACATAAAAATAAACTCTGAGGTCTTTTTTCTTGCTTTCTCTTTCTTTACAATGTTACTGATGTATAACATATAGGGGATTTGAAGACTTAATTTTAATACACGTGTACTAATATATTAAGACTAGTCCTAGATCAATGACAAAAGACATCACATTAACAAACATGCATTGTCAAAGCCATTTTTTTAATTTTAACAAAGTATTATAATTTGTTACTATTATTCTTTATATTTTTTATAAACTATGGAACTCCGAAAACCTGGTATTTTCCTGAAAGTAAATTTAGGACAATTATGTCCCTTCAGAAAAATATCTGTCCTCATCTATACAGCTATACAAAATGAAGCAATGTAATTGACCAACAGTAACTTATTTTTTAGGTAAGAAACATTTCAATAACTTTTGTAACTTACTGGTTTCAAACATGTAATGAATAACTTTTTATTAAAGTGAGTTTACTAACTAACATAAAGTATTTTCATTCACCCAAAATAAACTGGTTCTAAGCTATTCGTGGAGCATATTTTATTTTAGGTACACAGCCAAAAAGTTAAAAATAAACATAGTTAAGTGGCCAGAATAGCAAGACTTTAGCTATTCAGAAACTCTGTATCCCTCATTCAGTCTTCACGAAACTGCCTGATCTTAATTTACATCAAAAAAAGACAGAAAAAGCAATTTTGAATATGGAAGTATGTCAAAATATAACCTAAACCCGATTATAATTATCAGAAGAGCTAAGAGATTTCCTAGAAGTTCAGTGTTTCACACAATCCTTCATCAAGCCTGGATCTGAAAAGACATGAAACTCCAGACCACATACCTTCTTCCACTCCTACACTAATCAGCCAGACTGAAAGATGTGCAAGGCATTGACTCTTACACCCCTTCTTTGGTATCTATTCTAAGTAGCAGTTCTTGAAACAAGATACCATACTCCATCCACAATGTCTAGACATGGTAGGCACTGAAAATTGTGTACCCCCAGTAATTTAAAATAATCCCAAGTGAAAGATATCTGTTTTCTAACTTTCAAGAAACTGAGTCCAGTTATAAAAACCAGGGAAAAGATGGTCCTATGTTCCATGAATTCCTAACAAGATCTAATAAAGGCTGAGAAAATATATGTGGAAATACTATGAAAATTTCACTTGATTTCAACTGCTACTATCAAATGCCTTTAAAGACAGTTTTCAACGAGAGAAAGAACTTAAAATTTAAAAGTCAGGCAGACACCCAGGTTCAAATGCAGTTCTTCAATTTCTTAGTTCTGATCTTGGGCAAGACACTTAGCCACTCGGAGCCTCAGTCTCCTCATCTATAAAACAGGAATAATAATAACAACTGTAATTATAGAATGCATAGCTGCTGGGAGGCTCTGAGATATAATTCATGTTAAACAAGAAGTGTGGACAAGGATGTGGAGAAATCAAAACCCTCATAGACTGGTGGTGAGAATGCAAAATGTTGTAGTCCCTTTGGAAAACAGTCTGGCAGTTCCTTGAATAAACACAGACTTAATATATTACTCAGCAAATCCACTCCTAGGCATATACCCAAGAAAAATGAAAACATATGTACATTAAAAAATTTGTACATGTGTGTTCATAAAAGTGTTAACAGCCAAAGTGAAATAACCATGTCCATCAACTGATGAATGGATTAATAAAATGTTCTATATCTAAGCAATGGAATATTATTTAGCAATAAAAAGGAATGCAGTACTGATAGATGTTACAACACTGAAGAACCTTGAAAAAAATTATGCTAAGTAAAAGAAGTCAATTGCAACAGACCACATATTGTATGATTCCACGTATATGAAATGTCTATTTATATGATTCCATTTATTGAAATGTCCAAAACAAGTAAATCTATGGAAAGCAGATTAGTGGTTGCCTAAGGCTGGGCAAATGGGGGTAAAGGGAAGGGTTACGGTAAGGGGTATGAGGTTTCTTTTTGAGGTAATGAAAATGTCCTAAAATTGATTGCAGTAATAGATGCATATTTTGAATATACTAAAAGCCACTGGATTATACATTTTAAATTAGTGAATTACATGGTTTAAGAATTATATCTTAATAAAGCTGTTTAAAAATTCCCACGCTTGGGGCGCCTGGGTGGCTTAGTCGGTTAAGCGTCCAACTTTCGCTTAGGTCATGATCTCGCGGTTCATGGGTTCAAGCCCCGCATCGGGCTCTGTGCTGACTGCCAGCTCAGAGCCTGGAGCCTGTTTCAGAGTCTGTATCTCCCCCTCTCTCTGACCCTCCCCTGCTCACGCTCTCTCTCTCTTTCTCTCTCTCCTAGAAATTAAAAAAAAAAAAAATCCCCAGGCTACACAGAATACATTTATACATGGATATCCAAACTCCTACATCTAAAAGCACAGGATTAATTAGGGTTACATAGATATTAAGTATGCATAAATACGTACTTACTTACATACTTAAAGACAGTTAAATATCTTCCTCCAACACATCTGAGAAATGGACTTCTTTTTCTAGCCATGATAAAGTAACTGGTACCAGACTAGCCCTCCTTGAGTGACAAAACATATGACTCTACTATTTTGGGAGTTAAACAACTGGCAGTACAGGAGATGTGTACAACATCTGCCCCGGCTTTCTGCCTGGGAAACTTTCCCAACTGCATCACAAAGAAGTGAAGCCGGGGCGCCTGGGTGGCTTAGTCGGTTAAGCGTCCGACTTTCACTTAGGTCATGATCTCTCGGTTCGTGGGTTCGAGCCCCGCGTCGGGCTCTGTGCTGACTGCCAGCTCAGAGCCTGGAGCCTGTTTCAGAGTCTGTGTCTCCCTCTCTCTCTCCGACCCTCCCTTGCTCACGCTCTCTCTCTCTCCTGGAAATAAATTTTAAAAATATTAAAAAAAAAAAAAAAAAGAAGTGAAGTCTATGCCAAGCATAATGGTGTCACTGAACTGAGATGCAGAAATCACAGTTCTGGGCTAGAGGAGTGGCTAGACTTTATAGAGGACAGGATACTGGAGAACAGGCAACAATACAGAACGGGTGGTCCCAAAAATCTGCATGGGGTTCCTAGGGCATCTTTGGCTGAGTACCAAACTGCACATAAGCCAGGGTGAGACTCCGTGAGAATTACTGCCGCAGGCCTGAGAGCCAAACAGATACCAGAAGCTGCACACTGCTGGGAGACATCAGAATTGTAATTCAACCAGAAAGGAGACATTTCCGCACACCTTGGACACTCAGACTTTCAGTGGAAATGCCAAATTTCAACACTCTTTAAAGAAAGACAACACAATTGAGACTTCCTATGATGTACCATTCACAAAGTCCAAATAATCAAAACTTACTAAATACGCAAATAAGCAGTAAACTGTGACCCATAATCAGAGGGGAAAAGCGGTCAACAGAAACAAACCACAGTATGACTCCAGTGTTGGGAACAGCACGCAAGAGCTTTAACACGATAATTATAAACATGTTCAGTCACTTAAAAGTACACGATCACAAATGATAACTTCATTGGATAGGCTTAAAACTAGATTGAAAATTATAGAAGAGGGGGCACCTGGCTGGCTCAGTCAGTAGAGCATGTAAGTCTTGATCTTGAGGTTATGAGTTCAAGCCCCATGTTGGGGGCAGAGATTACTAAAAAATAAAATCTTTAAAAATAAAAAGGTAAAAGGGGCACCTGGGTGGCTTAGATAGTTGAACATCCAACTCAATTTTGGCTCAGGGCATGATCCCAAGGTGCTGTTATTGAGCCCTGCATCAGGCGTGGAGCCTGCTTGAGACTGTCTCTCTCCCCCCTGCCCTCTCCTCTACTCACTTGCTCTCTCTCTCTCTAAAAGAAAATGAAAAAAATTTTTAAGGGAAGAAAATTACAGAAAAAAGGACCAATGAACCAGAAAACAGATCAACAGAAACTACCCACTCTGAAGAACACAGATTATTATCAGATAGTTTAATATATGCATCTCCTTGGAATCCAAAAAGGAAAGAAGAGAAAATGGGGCAGAAAAAAAAAAATCTGAAGAAATAATGGCCCAAAATTTCCCTGATTTGTTGATCCAAAAAGCTCAGTGAACCCCCAGCTGGGTAATAAAAAGATACATTAGTCACATCACTTTCAAACTGCAAAAAAAAAAAAAAAAAAAAGATAAAAAGTAAAGATGCTGTCAGAGGAAAAAAGACACATTACACAAAAGAGAGCAAGTATATAAATATTATGTGTGTGTGTGTATACAGACACACACACACACACACACATATATATGTGTATACATACATATATATATGTATACACATATATACACACGCATGGTTTCTCATCAGAAACAGTAAAAGCCAGAAGACAATGGGGTGACCCAACTGTCAAAACAGAATTTAATATCCTGCAAAAATTATCTTCCAAAAATGAAGGTGAATAAAGACAAATAAAGACGTTAAGAGAACTGTCACCAGTAGAATTGCACTAGAAATACTGAAGGAAGTTCTTCAGCCCAAAAGGAAATGATACCAGATGGAAACTCAAACCTATGTGGTCTGAGGAGGGAAAGAAAAGTCAAAATTGGTAAATATAAAAGACTTTTTTCTATGTCTTAATGTATTCAAAAGATAACCGTGTTTAAAGCAAAACTAACATTATATCATGGACTTTATAAAGTATGCAGCACAGAGGTGCCTAGGTGGCTCAGTCAGTTAAGCATCCGACTTCAGCTCAGGTCATCATCTCGTGGTTTGGAGATGGAGTCCCACATTGGGCTCTGTGCTCACATCCCAGAGCCTCCTTCGGATCCTCTGTCCCCCTCTCTCTGCCCCTCCCCTGCTCGCCTGCACTCCCTCTCTTTTTCTCTCTCAAAAAATAAATAAACTTAAAAAATAAAGAAAGTATTCAGCACAAAGTCTGGAATGAAGTAATCAGAACTGAACTTGTAAGTGTCTTAGGTGGAGTGGTATAATATTCACTAAGTACACAGTGATAAATTAAAGATGCATGGTGTAACACCTAGAAACCACCTGAAAAACAGAAAGATGTCCAGCTAAAAATGCAAGAGAAGAAAAGGAAGTACTAAAAATATTCAATTAATATAGCTGAGGAAACTATTAAAATACCTCTATAGTAAAATAGAAAACAATTCCCCCACGGAAAGAGTTGATTAAAAATGCAAAATACATTTTACCACAGAAATAATATTTTTAATTATGACTATAATGTAAACCCTTTGGATAAAGTTAGCTAAAATAAAACTTGAGGCTGGACAGTAAGCCAACCACCTAATACGTATACTTGTTTTGGAATAAAACAATTCCATAATGCAGAAAGAAACACAGTAGTACACAGAGACTATTTCCCCAACTCCAAACTACAACCAGGTGAAGACTAGCTATTTTATGAAAACAAGTTTTATATATCAAGTATTCTTAATATTTGTACATATTAGAAATAAACTGCAAAGTCTGTTAACATAAAATATAGAAATAACTTCCCTACAAACTAAAAGCCAAATGTTTACCAATACTAAATAATTTAATTTTAGTTTTGAAATTAGGTGGAATTCACATAGTTCAAAATTCAAAACATACAAAAAAGGGTATATAATAAAAAATCTCTCTCTCCCGTCCCTATTCTCCAACCACCAATGGGGGAAAAACAAATAACACTAAAATATAATCAAGGAATATATGCTCCCAATTGTTTCCTGTGGAGCCACAGACATGGTAACACTTTTTATAACACCAGAAATAACATTTTCTTTTTGAATTGGGATTACGTCAAAGTTCACAAAACAGAAAACATCTGGATGACAAGACATTCATATATGAGTGCCATAAAAAAAAAAGATCAAATGGAATGTTAAAATAAAGCATGACCAAGGAATACTGTGAAGACACAGTAAAATGAAATAAAAATACCAGCCAAGGTTTTATTAAGTTAGCCCTGACCAACGCATGACAGGAAATCTGCAGCAATGGAACAAAAGAGAAGGTTACAAGTTTCTGTGCCTAGTTCCCAAATTAGTCACTGAAGAATAGACAGCACAAACCAAATTCAGAAACTAACTCCCGCCTTTGCATCAGATCATTCCTGAAGATGGACACCAATAAAACAGAATGCCATCTCCAGGATACAAATGAACATTCAAAAAATTTACAAAGAAAAACATCAACTTACCACCCCAGGCCTCTTCTAGTACTTTGTATTTCCAAGACTGAATTTCCAATCCTCAATTATTATTAAGGGGCAAATTATTCAGCTAGGAGTAATTCTAGCTCTTATTTGTCTTTCCCTGCTTTCAGTTCAGCCACTTCACTACTTATTAATGCTTTCACCTTAAAAGTAAAAGTAGTTCAGCAAAAAAAAAAAAAAAAAAAAAAAAACCTGCCTGGTGGGGAGGGGTGGCCTTAGACCACCATTTCTTAACTTATCAGAAGACCAAAAGCGGCAAGATATTTAATCACTCCTGTATTGCTGAGACTCCTCAGAGGCCACTGGCCTACCGGGCCATTACCTATGGCAAACACAAAAACCTACTAAGACACTGAATTCAAAAGGAGTTGGTAGGAGGGGATACAAGAAGTTCCCATCTGTTTGGAACAACTGGAATTCCAGCTATGTCTTTCACAATTAAACCCCAAAACATTTTTTTACACTTTTATAGGAAACACTCGAAGAAGTAAATTAGAAATGAGGCCCTGTGGCAAACAGGGCAAAACAGTAATGTGTCAAAAGCCATGTTACTGCCACCAATACCTTATTTCTTGCTGGCAAAGACTACCTCTCCAAGAATATACTCATATTCCCAGCCTCCTTTACAGCTAGGCATGCAAGAGCAAATGATGCAGACTCAGCCAATAAGATATAAGGGAAGGTCTATTGGGATCGTTTCTGGTAGAAATCGCCTTCTCTAACAGAGGGAGGAAGGGAGGGAAAATTTGCATAAAAAATAAACTGTGCTTCTCTCCCCATCCTCCACTAACATTGTAGTGTGAGATTATTATGCTTGGAAGCCATATGCTGGAAGCCATCCAGCAATCATGAGAAGAATCATCACGAACACAGAGAAAAATGGAAGGTACCTACAACTGCTGAACTTGGTGAAAGAAATTCTTTAGAATTACTTGAACAATTTATCTTTGAGGCTCATTACATTTTTTAACCCCCAAGGTAACTTGTTAGGGATGAGTACGAACATCTGAATTGATGTTCTCAATTACTTAACAAAATTACAATCCACATGCATTTACTGAGCATCTATTATGTTCCATAGACTATGCAAGAGAGCTTTTTATGCATTATTTTGTTTTAATTATCAAAATAACCCCATATTATAATTATTACCAATTTACAGATAAGATACATGAGGCTCAGAGAAGTTTACGTGACCTGTGGTGACTTAGGGCAAAAATCACACAGTTAATAAGTGATTAAGATTAGGATTCACACTCAGGTTGTATGCCTCTAAGCTAGTGCTTATTCTAATATATCACAGCTACCCTACCACAAAGATCACCTTCACCATCTCTCATATTTACATGTCTGGGTATGGTTAAAAAAAATTTTTTAAAGTACACACAAAAAGTCTTCTAACACTTCTATTTTTAACCCAAGTGGTGGGTAACTTTCATTACTAGGCCTTAGTTTAACTCCACCTGGCTCATGAAAGTATCCCCTGTTGAAATCTATAAATTTGAACTCCTGCTGTGAGTTGCAACGGCCATCCCATCCAGAACCAAATCTTCACATTTTAGGAGCATATAAGGATCTATGGACAATGGCTTATGAGTTCACAAAACATTAAATAGCATTAGGAAAAGGTACTGTTAAAACCCTAACTCTTTCAAGTAAGCAGTGGTCTGTGACAAAAAGTTTTAATAAACTGACTCTCTCAAAATAAATTTCCTATTCCCTCCTCTGCCTAGTTTGTACCTCCTACTCTTAGTCTCCCGTCCAGAACTGACCATATTGTAGAAGTATACATTCAAAATGTAAATTCACTTACATTGAAGTTCCATGCTATTCCCTCATTTTTTAAAAAGGTAATCTTTCTTCTTCCTCCCATTCAAAGGAATGTTTTAATATATATTTTTTTAATGTTTATTTTTGAGAGAGAAAAGTGTGTGTGAGCAGGGGAAAGGCAGATAGAAACGGAGACACATAATATGAAGCAGGCTCCAGGCTCTGAGCTGTCAGCACAGAGCATGACGCAGGGCCCAATCCCACGAGCTGTGAGATCATGACCTGAGTCGAAATCAGATGCCCAACTAACTGAGCCACCGCAGCGCTCCAAATATTTTTTTAATATTTATTTCTGAGAAGGGGGAGGGGCAGAGAGAGAAGGGGACAGAGGATTCAAAGCAGGCTCTGTTTTGACAGCAGAGAGCCCAATGAGGGGCTCAAACTCATAAACTGTGAAAACATGACCCCAGCCGAAGTTGGATGCTTAAACCGACTAAGCCACCCTAGCATCCCTCCAAGAAATTTTAAGTATGGTCCTACTTGATCTTTTTCCTTACAGTCCTATTTTGTTTTTAATGTTTATTTATTTTTGAGAGAGAGAGAGAGACAGAGAGAGAGCATGAGCAGGGGAGGGACAGAGAAGGGGACACAGATTCCAAAGCAGGCTCCAGGCTCTGAGCTGTCAGCACAGAGACTGATATGGGGTTCAAACTTATGAACTGTGAGACCATGACATGAACCAAAGTCAGACGCTTAACCAACTGAGCCACCCAGGTGCCCCCTTGCAGTCCTATTTTTAAAAATTCTTCCTCTCATGATTTACATCATTTCTAAGTTCTCATTTGAAAGAACACTGAACTGAGAAGCAATAATGATTTTTGAATGAATGAAAAAAAAGTCGTGGGTCCAGTATCTGACCTGCTACTTCCAGTTTTCACGATATCAAGAAACACTGATTCTGGGGCGCCTGGGTGGCTTAGTCGGTTAAGCGTCTGACTTTCGCTTAGGTCATGATCTCGCAGTTCGTGGGTTCGAGCCCCGCGTCGGGCTCTGTGCTGACTGCCAGCTCAGAGCCTGGAGCCTGTTTCGGAGTCTGTGTCTCCCTCTCTCTCTGACCCTCCCCTGCTCACGCCATCTCTCTCTCTCTCTCCTAGAAATAAATAAAAATTAAAAAAAAATTTAAAAAACCACTGATTCCAAGACACATTATGTTCCACTAAGAAAAAATGCTGCCATCTAAACTGATTCAATGCACTATCACTTACAATTTTTATTTATACTTATTAAAAGAATGCTTTTAAACTTATTTAGTCACATCTTTAGGATAATTAGTGCATAATCTTAAAAAGACAAAAATAAATTGGTGCAGGGGTGCCTGGGTGGCTTAGTCGGTTAAGCGTCCGACTTTCGCTTAGGTCATGATCTCACGGTTTGTGGGTTCGAGCCCCGCGTCGGGCCCTGTGCTGACTGCCAGCTCAGAGCCTGGAGCCTATTTCAGAGTCTGTATCTCCCTCTCTCTCTGACCCTCCCCTGCTCACGCTGTCTCTCCCTCTCTCTCTCCTAGAAATAAATTTTAAAAATCAAATAAATAAATAAATAAATAAATTGGTGCATAAATTGGTCACATTTGGAGTCAAGCTCTTCTGAATTACTTTTTTTAATCAGTCAGTGATGACCTATAGTTTTCCACACAATATCATCCGCTGTACCATCAAAAGCCTGGGTGATCCAACATTTGTATTCCAACCATTATCTCTGGGATTTTCTTCTGAGCCTGCCAATACGTATTCTGCAAGTTCCATGCATGAAGAGACAATGGCAACTACATCAAAGCCAAAACCAATTGTAAGATATATCTGGATTTCTGAAGAACAAAAAAAAAAAAAAAAAAAACTGTGGTTCCTAGAATTAATGAAACACAGTAACCTCCACGGTTACCTTGAATAAGACAACATCCTTCCCAGTCTCTAATTTCCACTGACTATAGTACTACCAGTGCAGAAGATCTACCATGCTTATTAGCATTTCACATATCTTGTTTAACTTTTATAGAAAAGCAGAAAGATAGGCATTAACCTTGTTTTAGATTTATGAAATAAGAGGCTCACAGAACCTTAGTAACTTCTCCAAGATCACCCAATTAATAAGCAGCAGAGGTGGGTTTCAACCTCTGGTGTACCTTCAAAGTCCTTATTCTTTCCAACACTAAATAATTCTAAAAATTTAGTGCACATATGAATCATTTCAGGTGATTCTTCCCAGAGTGGGAAAAATATTGCAAACACTGTATATATCTGCAAGTAAAAAAGCTTACATATATATATATATATATATATATATACACACACACATATATACATACGTAAAGAACTTACAATGTAAGAAGACAAATAACCCAGTTAAAAATTGGGCAAAGGATCTGAATAGACATTTCTCCAAAGAAGATATACAAATGGCCAACAAGCATATGAAAAAATTCTCAATACCACAGGCTATCAGAGAAATGCAAATAAAAGCCACAATGATACCCCTTCATGCCCACTAGGATGGCTATAATCAAAAGACAGACAATAACAACCATTAGCAAGGACATGGAAAAACTGGAACTTTTGTAACATTACTGCTAGTGGAAATAAAAAATGGTGCAGCCACTTTGGAAATCACTTTCAAAGTTCCTCAAAAAGTAAAACATAGAGTTAATACATGACCAAGCAATTTCACTACTAGGTATAAAAATGAAAACATGAAATCCACACAAAATTTGTACATGAATGTTCAAAAGGAACATTATTCATTATAGCGAAAAAAATCCATCAAGTGATAAGTGGATTAATAAAATGTGGCGGTACTTCTATTCAACAGAGTATTATTCAGCAATAAAAAGGAATGAAGTACTGATGCTATAACATGGATGAACCTTGGTAACTTTATGCTAAGCAAAAGCTAGTTACAGAAGGCCACACATTGTCTGATTCCATTTTTACAGATTCCATTTCTTTTTTTTTTTTAATTTTTTTTTAATTTATTTTTAGGAGAGAGAGAGACAGCGTGAGCAGGGGAGGGTCATAGAGAGAGGGAGTCACAGACTCTGAAACAGGCTCCAGGCTCTGAGCTGGCAGTCAGCACAAAGCCCGACGCGGGGCTCGAGCCCACTAACCGTGAGATCATGACCTAAGTGAAAGTCGGACGCTTAACCGACTAAGCCACCCAGGCGCCCCTACAAATTCCATTTCTATAGACAGGGAATGTAACTGCTTTAAGGCTGGAGAAAATTATGCAAAGTTACTGCTAATAAATATAGCATTTCTTTCTGGGAGAGCAAAAATGTTCTATAGTACACCCTATGAATATACTTTAAAAAAAAAAACTTTAAATAGGTTAATTATATGGTATGTGAATTATGTCTCAATAAAACTGTTTTTAAAACAGTCTGGCTGGCTCAGTTGATGGAGTGTGCGACTACTGATCTCAGGGGTTGTAAGTTTGAGCCCAACACTGGGTACAGAGATTACTTAAAAATCTTAGGGGTGCCCAGGTGGCTCAGTCGATTAAGCATCCAACTCTTGATTTAGGTTCAGGTCATGATGCCACAGTTCATGAGATCAAACCCGTGCTGTCAGCACGGGGCCTGCTTAGGATTCTCTCTCTCCCTCTCTATCTGCCCCTTTCCCTATATGTGCACATACATGCACACACAGGTCCTCACTCTCAAAATAAATAAACGATAGATAGATACATAGATAAAAATCTTTTTTTTTAAGTCTATACCAGATTACTTCCACGGTTCCCTTCTAGACCAGTCTCTGACACAATGAAAAAAAAAAAAGCATCCAAAACAGACAAGAATCCAATCCCCAGTGAGTTCCATGAACCTACAGGTTAAAAAAGAGAACATATAGTACAGTAATTTCTCACTTGAGGGCGCCAGACCTCCAGGTGTCTACAAAGAAAGGACAGGTGCTTCTTGAGAGCCAGTTTCCATTTTTCAGAACATCTGTGAGAAACCATATATTCAACCTTCTCTGAGGTAAAGTTTCAAGTATCTTTGCCTTTGTATGGATTCATGTAAGTAGTTTTAAAATAATGATCCAAAGCTGACTGACAGCTTCATGTATGAAAAGTAAAAAATAAGAAAACAAATTATTAGTTAAAATATACTTTTTGATAGGCTAAATGTTTTAAGAAATGGGACCTATGATGATATATCCTTGACTAAAAGCTTAGGAAATACAGATAGAGGGGATAGTGCACTAGTCTAGAAAATAAAGAAATAGCTTAGCATTTTTCCTCAATATGATTCACTTCATCTCACTGTGCCTCAGTTTCCATTTTCATCAACAAATGGGGCAGTATCGATCAAAGTCTAAAATTCTGTGATTTTTTCCATATTATGTAATGACCTCCTAAAAAACCTCTGCTAAGAAGGTAGTTCTTTATATTCAGAATCCCTGCAAAGAACTTTCTTTATTGACTCTACTTAGCAAATCATAAGAATAAACAATATTAAGTGTATAATATTAATAAACATATAGGTTGTACAGTACTTATAAACTTATAAGTTACCTTAGAAAGCAAAGAGAGAAAAAATTATAATAAACTAAAAGTAAAGTGTGCTTATCTACTGCTGACAGAAAAAACCAACAGGAAACACTTCAGTATAAAACCTCCACAAAGCAATGTCCCTGATTAACAACAAATGAGTTATCTTTCTTTCTCAAATTTTACTCTGAACACACCAGCTTCCAAATATATCCCTGGAACAAATGAACTAAAGAAGGGGAGGGGAGCAAAGGAAAAATACTGTATCATAATTGGTTTCCTCCCTTCAAAATTCCAGAAGATGAGAAGTGGGGGAAGGGAGTGGAAACTAGTCATAACCCAGCATGAAATTCTCCCATTTACAGCTTAATACATGACATCTCCTATTACATCTCCTACTTACAGCTTAATAATTATTGTGGTCTTTTTTTTTTTTTCACTTTTTTTTTTAGAATCATGAAACTTTTTCTCTGTCTACTAATAATTTCTTTATATTAAGAAAAGCTGGGGAACCTGGCTGGGTCAGTCAGAGGAGCATGTGATTCCTGATCTTTGACTTGTGAGTTCGAGCCTCACGCTGGGTATGGAGATTACTTAAATAAATAAAATTGAGAGAGAGAGAGAGAGAGAGAGAGAGAGAGAGAGAGAAAGGAAGGAAGAGAGGAAAGCAAAACAAAGCTATCTGCACTTTTTTTGGTGAATTCACACTAACCTAAATTTAACATAACAATGATGCGGGGGGAGTGGGGGCATTGGTGAGAAGGACTATTATTTGTGGGGTTTTGGGAAAGAGGGTGATAGGAACTTCAAAAAAATAAAAGCAGGAGCACCTGGCTAGCTCAGTCGGTAGAGCACACAACTCTTCATACCAGGGTTGTGAGTTCCAAGTCCCAGGTTGGGGGTAGAGATAACTTTTTAAAAAAAAAGGAAAAATGGCAGCAAGATCTTTTATACTATAATACATCTGAACCCAAGTTCAGAGATTTCTAATGAATTTTTATAATGTCATTCAACTTGCTAGGACAGACCGGAAAAGGCAGACTACCCCCATCCTCAAGCAACTAAGTTATTATGAATACGAACAAAATGCAATTTTCAACTTCCAATTCAATATTATGATTGAGAAAGAAAGGAAATCAGAAACCTAAATCCACATTTTAGGAGGTAATACAGCATTCTGCTCATAACTACATAGGAGTGAAGGGATTCATACCAATAATTTAACATAAAAGAACAACAAACTGACTCATTGGAATAAGGAACCTATTAATCCTTGGAACACCAACCATCTCTATATTTACACAGTATATGTAAATATAGATATACTCAACATCAAATAGCACGGTACGTTTTAAAGTGCCCATAGGAGGGGCACCTGCGTGGCTCAGTCAACTGAGCGTCTGACTCTAGGTTTCAGCTCAGGTCATGATCTCATGGTTAGTAAATTCGAGCCCCTGCACTGTTTAGTGCAGAGCCTACTTGGGATCTTCTTTCTCTCCCTCTCTCTCTGCCCCTTCCCTGCGCCCTCACTTGCTCGCTCTCTCTCAAAACAAATAAATAAACTTTAAAAAATAAGTAAGTTAAATAAAGTGCCCACATGAATCAAAGTGTAACACAAGCTCAACAGATACCACTCTAGCCCCCTACCAGAAGAACAATAAAAACATTTCACCTAAAAACAAGTAAGGTGCATTTAAATATAACCAGTTAAATTCATTTAATAACTCTGCCAGCTAAAGAGTATAAAGATACAAAAATGAATTAAGACTTAGCCTCTGACTTCAAGTAGTTCACATGAGGAGGGAAGCCAGAAGCATGTGCAAAATCAAAATTCTTTGAGATCACAGAGAACTTGCAAATTTATGGTAAGCAGAATTTGCCAGGTGAAAAAGTGGGAGGAAAGGTATCAACAGGCAAGGAGAATGGCAGATATAAAGGCATGAATGTAAAGAGCACAATTAGATAACCAGAAAGTCCTGAGTTGCCAGGGCAAGGAGAATAAGAAGGAAGGATGAATAAGCATGAAATTGTAGTAATTACGCCAGGAAAGGAAGCTTGTGGCTAGGTTGCAGGGACCATATATGCTACAACGAGGTGTTTGATCTTTATCCAAAAGGCCACTGAGAACCCAATATAAAATAAACTATTTTTATTTTTTTACTTTTTATTTTAGAGAGAGAGAGCATGCGCATAAGGGAGCAGGGCAGAAGGAGAGAGAGAGAATCCTGACAGACTCCATGCTCAGAGCAGAGCCTAACACAGGGCTGGATCCCACGACCTCGGGATCATGACCTAAGCTGAAATCAAAAGTCAGATGCTCAACTGACTGAGCCACCCAGGCACCCCCAACAATGTTTTTAGAAACCTAAGCGGTGACCATGTGGAAAACAGACTTAATAGGAGAGATGGGGGGTTGGGTTAGAAGATATGAAAACACTACTGTAATAATTAGGATATTATTGAAATAATGCAAGTGAAATGTGATAAGTCAGCAATAACAGAACAACTAAATAACAGCAGCAGACTAACCTATATCAATTTAGCAGTGATTGTATGTTCCTATACCTGACCATAGCTCCTATACCGAAGTATAGGCAATAGGGGAAAAACAGAAAAGAATGTAGTAAGAAATCTTTAAAAGATATAATTAGCAGGACTTAATGACCGCTGACCATCCAGACCCAACAGAGGATCTTCACTTAGACACTAATTTGGCCTTTCTGCATTGCTTCTGGAAATTTCTTACTTTCTTCATTTAGAGATTTCTATTAAAATACCTTATTTTGCTTAATAGATGTTTAAAAATTTGAATTTTTAACAGTATGAAGAGTCTCATGTATCTTACACGGGAACTATTTCAGTCTAAAAATTTCCTTGTGGCCACATGGGAAACAAAAAGAAATAAATGCAGAATACTTTTCTGTCAGAAAATATTGATCTTATCCAAGTTTGGATATGATTAAATTTATATGCCTTAGTTAGAAACCCTGAAAATACAGTAGAAATACAAATAGCACCTGAATTAAATATGGGGGAGGAGAAAAGAAGCTCTTTAAAACTTTGGGCTCCAAACAATTCAGGTATCCAAACATATATAATTTTATTACAACAACACAGTTTGTATTTTTCATGAAACCAGTTATGTGATTATGCACCACAGGAAAAACAGGTTAACTGATAAAGCTTACAGACCCAATTCCAATTTGATAAATGTGTTACTAAGGGGAAATAAGAATTGCAGCCACTCTGTTTCAACATGCAAATTATCTTCCATCATTTTCCTTTTTTTTAAAATATTTATTTGAGAGAGACAGACCATGAGCAGAGGAGGGGCAGAGAGAGAAGGAGACACAGAATCTGAAGCAGGCTCCAGGCTCTGAGCTATCAGCACAGAGCCTGACTTGGGGCTCAAACTCACAAACTGTGGGACCATGACCTAAGCCGAAGTCGGATACTTAATTGACTGATCCACCCAGGCACGCCTCATCATTTTCAAAAATATGTTTGTTGAGCTGTCAACGTGTATTACGGGGTTATTAAAATAGTGTGTTTCTTTCAGTAAAATGAGTCATGTTTCCCTCAATAAAGATACTGATTTTCACAATGCTGGCAACATGGCTTATCTATTTGAAGTTATTTTAATTATGAATATAGGTAATAACATATGATAAATACATTTCCCACCAAATTTAATGATCAAAGACAAAATTTTATTTGTCATGTTGTAACAAACAGTGCTAGTGTGCAATCATTTGAGGTTGACTGGCTCACCCTCAGATATTAACCATTAACCAGAGATGTCAGTTAAAAAATCTGTGTGAAATCATTAAGGTTAGTAAATGTTACAATTCAGTAGAAAGACTAAGAATTTCTACTTCAATTATTATAATTTGACTAATAAACTTTTAAGACCGTTGTTTTCTCATGATAGTATGTGTAGGTTTCCCCCACCAAAGGAAAAAAAGTTTGCATTGCGTTAGTTCCAGTTATAATTTTTAGCTGAGTCAAAGCTCTAACAGCCTTAAAGCAGGAAATCCAAAAGGAAATTCCATCATCAGTTCCTGGGGCTTGGTAACTCAATGGTTCTTTGAAACAAAGATATAAAAGTTCTCAAATTATTTACTATAACCTTACCTCATATCTTCAAGCAAATCACATTCTGCTTGATGTTTGGCTTGAAGTTTTGTCATCTGCTCAACTTGAGTGTTTTTCAGTTCTTGTGTAACTTTCACCTAAAAAATAACATACGTTTATGAAGGACTTACTGCAACTTTAATAACAAAATAATTAATTAAGCAGAATACTTAATACTTGCTCACTTCTCCCCTACAGGCCATTATTAATCATTATTAACCATCTTATTGTGTTCTACTGAAGATACTTAATGAGAAAACTAGACAAATAACCTGAAAGAGGGTAAATGAAAGTAAAAGAGTATGAAAATTACACAATAAAGAAGCTTCCAGTCATTCCATTTCACGCACAAGCTCACTACATATGTAGTAGGTCTTCTTAAGAGTTTTTAAAGGGCCTGTCTTCTGTTTCTTCGAAAAAATATTTAAAGATTTCAACCACCAGGGGAGGTGAGCTGAGTGTAGATGGCAGAAGGGAGTATAGGAATGCCTAATATCTAAGGACCAAAATTTACACAATCATGAAATCGTATGCATAAATTGACTACATAAATTATTCCATAATGGCTGCGAGAAAGCACAGGGTCTCTCAGGATGATGCCCTCGACTCGCTGACAGCCCATCAAATAACAATCTCTTTCTCACAAAGGAGAAAGCAAAAGTGACCTTCCAGCATATGCAGTGCTTTTAAACCACTCCAGCAAGCCCGTCCCCGTGGCGGCTCCACTTCAAACAGAAGAGCAAATGCAAGCTAGCCAGTGCCTCTCGCCGGGGTTCCAGGTTACAGTGCCTGGAATCCCCCCCCCCCTCACCGTAGCCGTGCTAACTCGGAGGGGTGGGGGTACATATGTGAAAGAAAAAAAGAGTCACTTAACTGAAGAAACCCGGATTAAGAAAGAGAAAAAAGCAGACACGAGCGAGTTAGGCATTCAGCAAATGTTTGTCCACGAGGGGAGGACAGAACAGCCTTCTCCACCCAATAACCAGAGTAGACACTAAGTAACCATCTGCAGGATTAAAAAGACAAGGACACAGCCTGAGCCCCTGGGAACGCTGGAGAAGAGGACAGTGAAACAGTTCTCGAAGGGCGCTGTGGGGAAGCTGCTGACACGCCGGGGGCACCCGTCACTCCCACCCTAAACCCAGATTGCGGTGCACACGCCACGCACTGCCTATTTCACGCTCTCCGCGGGCAGCACCACTGCCTCCTGGCCCCCTAGCTGGAGGAGCGGGGTAGGATTGGCGCGGGGGGGGGGGGGGGCAAAATTTCTTGTTTTCCCCTGGGGTTGGGGGCGGTAACTAGTCCAACTTCTCGTCAGCCCCGTGGGAAAAGCAGGCCGAACCTTACGGCTAGGTTAGAAACAAATTCCCTGAAAATTTGCAAATGGACAAGGGTAGCGACAAGCAGCCGGAGGGCTCAAACCAGGCGCAGACTAAACAATCACACAAGCACAGGCTCTGCAAAGCTGCAGGGGCTCCCCGCCTCCCCTCGGTGCAGCCCCGAGAATGCACTTTGCAGCTAGCAGCACTGCCATGCGCGCGCACACACAAATGCACACCCGAAACTCTGCGAAATGTCTGGGGAGTCTCCCGTGCGATGTAGGGGACGAGCCCGGGTCGCCCCTCCGTCGGAAAGACACCTCATCCGCGTGGCCCCCTTCTGGAGCCGCCGGCAACTAGGTGACAAGCCCGAGGCGACGGCGGGCACAGCCCCTTGCGAAAAGGGGGAGGGGACGCAGCAGTCGCCTCAGCCGAGTCCCTTGTACACATCCCTCCCAAACCCCAAAGCCCCCCAACTGCACCCTCACCTTCCTCGGCGGCGGCTGCATGATGCTGAAGGGACATCAATCCTCCCCCGACGGCGGCGTCAGCTAGGACGAGAAGCTGGAGGGCCGTGAGGAGTGGAGGCCCCGCAAGCGAGTATGTGTGTGTAACAAGCCTGAGAACGAGAACTCGCCCGGCAGGGAGCAAGGCCGGCGGGCGGCTGGAGGACCCGGGTTGGAGGGCGAGTGTGAACAGAAGGAGGAGGAGCCCCGGGAAGGCCAGGGGCTCAGACGGCCCGGGGGGTGTGTGAGAGAAGGAGGCGGAGACCGCGAGGGGGCGGGAGCCCTAGAGCTGGGGCGCGGGGTCTCCTAGCTTGCCGAGTGGCTCTCGAAAGGCAGCGTCGTCCCGCTCCCCGCCCGCCGGCACCTCAGCTCCTAGCAGACGCGGCCCCCCGCCCCCACTCAGGCAGCCCGGCCCTCGCAGGGCCCAACGCCCCCGCCCGTCCCGGGGAGGTGGAAGGCGGCGCCGCGCTCTGGGCTTCGGCTCCTCCACTCAGGCCGCGGGAATTTCCGGCCCACCGTGTGGCGCAGCGCCCCGCTCCGGTGGCGGAGGGGACAACTCAGTCCTCAGCTAGGTTCGGGGGGCCGGGCCACGCTGTAGGGAGGGAGCGTGGCGGCGGCGCGGGGCTCCGGATCTCGGCGGGGGGAACTAACGGATCGGTCGGCGAATAGGAGGGGTAGAAATGCTAGCGGAGCACGAAAATCCCCCCCTCTCTCCGGGAGTGGCACGTTCCAAACGCCGCTTGTCCTCCCTCCCCCACCCTGGGAGCCAGACGGGGGCTTCCCGCGCGCTTTCCCGCCAGCCTCCCGTGCGCGCGCCTCCGGTCGGAGCCGCGCACGTGGGCGGGAGAGGGCTCCGCGCCGACGCACGCGCACAAGCCGCCCCCACCTCCTGCGGGCTTTTGGGCTGCAGTGTTTCTGTGTCCCTGTCGCGGGCGGGGGCGGGGGGGGAATGACACTCATATTTTTACATTGGGGTGGAGGGTAGCATGCCTGTGGCAGTAGGAGAGTTCTGTTTTTTACTTCTTTTTGGCCCTCAAACACCCCTTTCTGGTAAGTGAATAGGCTAGCCAAATAGGCAAGCACGAAGGGGGCGAGCAACGACAAGTCCTTTCTCAGCGGGCCGCAGGTGCCTGACTGTTGCGGGGGCGGGATAGGGGGGTGTCTAGTTGCCTTGCTAAGGAGAAAAGGCTCTCTGGTACCGGGCATTCAAGTCAAAGAGCACGGACTCTGTGCTGGAAGGAAACCGCGAGGTAAAGAGCAGGATTCCCAGTTCACAGATAGGGAGGCTTATGCCCGTAGAAAAGGGGAGACTTTCTGTAGGTCACACAGCACGACTAGACTCTGGGTCACGAAGGGGTCTATGGGTCATAAATAGGTGCAGATGATAACTATGAGAAAAAGTAGAGGAAGCAGCAAGGACAACGGAGGAAACTCTTGAAGAGTCAGGACCTCTGGGTCTCAGCCCACTCTGCCTCTATCTATGCAGCTCGGTGAGCTCCGCCTTCCTCATCTGCCAGTGAGGCTGTTCATCCACGCAGCCCCCTCCCCACACATTCCTGCCCTGTCCAGACCATCTGGGGGTAGGGTTTTCAGCCTCCCTTGGGATGCTCAGAAGAATGAAAATACCTCTTCTGGAGCCACATGGATGTGTGAAGGGTGAACTAGATTGCTCTACGGTTTTATCAGAAGTTGGAGTACCGGACACCTGTTCTCAGAAGCGTAGTCAGGCAAAATAGGAAAGTCAGTGAGGCCTGGAGAGACCCAAGTATATTGCCCAAGGCCACAATTGACCAGAAATTGGTTCAAGATGGACCTTGAACCCAGGTTGTTCACACTGAATTACCTAGATTCTTGTAAAGGAAGGCTATGCATGAGTCAGATTGTGTATGAACCAGGAGATCAGGCTTGCTTTTTCTGATTTCCTTGAGGCCATTCAAAAGTCAGCCCTTCACCAGAGTCCTTAATTACTATCAGGGAAGGCCTGGGGCAAGGAACAGGTGGGTGGAGGCCCAGCTCCCTGACAGCTGTGGGGCAGCAGCTAGAGACCAGGCAAGAGGTAGCCAGGCTGGGCTCCAGTCTCAGCTATTGTGAGGCTTTGAGCTAGTCAGTTTCACTGCTTTCAGCCTTTATTTTCTCACTTGTAAAATGGGGATATAATACCAGCCCCATAGGCTTGTTGTATTGAATAGAATTTTTGGGGGCGCCTGGGTGGCTCAGTTGGTTAGGCGTCTGACTTCCGCTCAGGTCATGATCTAATGGTTCGTGGGATCGAGCCCTGCGTTGGGCTCTGTGCTGACAGCTAGCTCAGAGCCTGGAGCCTGCTTCAGATTCTGTATCTCCCTCTCTCTCTGACCCTCCTCTGCTCACGCTGTCTCTGTCTCTCAGAAATAAATAAAACATTTTTTAAGTAATAAAAATAAATAGAATTTCTTCTACCACAGGGTCAGGCACATAGTCAGTGATCAATAATTACTTACTGATTCATCATTCATTCAAAAAATATTTGCCAGGTCCTGCTTTGTGCCAAGCCTTGTGCCAGATACAGATTCTTAAGAGCAAGACAGAATCAACCTCAGCATTCACCAAGGCTGAGTTCCAGACAGCCATTCCACTATTTTAGTGGGGGAGGGGTAACAGTGCTTGCCCGGACACAATGTCATGCACACAAAGGTGCTTAACAAAGATTTGCTGGATCTTACTCCTGGGTGCAACTAGTCTGGCCCAGAGATTATCCTCCCTCACCTCTCTTTTATAGGGGTATAAAATTGCTAGATGTTACGATATTCAGGATATAACCTCTACCACAGATATGCTGGGCCTTCTCTGGGTCTTGGTCCCCAACCACAGAATAAGGTAAGTGAATGAGCCTGGAATTTCGTAAGCTCTTCACAGATGAAGTACAACCCTGGGGCTTAGGAGGGCATCCTTCACCTGATTTGCCATTATTCTAAAACTAGGAATGGCATTGACTTTCTGCGATGATTTCCTTTGGAGGTATGATTTAAAAAAAAAAAACAACAACAATAACAACGACAACAACTAAGGGGCAACACCAGATAGACTTACCTGCTAATTGCTTTTTCAAAAGTGTGGTTTAAAAAAAGAAATGTGTTTAACATTTACTGAATGCCTTTCCCCAAACCCAAACTTTCATATTACGTTTCTGAGCTAATCTTCACTATAATTCTGTGCAAGAGTGTTATTTTATTCATTTTATGATTGAGTAACTGGAAGCTCAGTGAAGATAAGTGATTTGCCCAGTAGTGATGGATTTGGGACCAGAATCCAGTTCTCCCATTTGCCTCCTGTTCAAGGAATTGAGACAGTTCATCCAGGAAAAATGCAGACTCAGGATACAACCATATATTCCAAATTTCACAGGGATGGAAAAGGGATTTCTGTGATTTGTATAAGCTTGACTTAAAATGTACCCCTCTGAACCAGGCTGGGACCTTCCAGGGCCTTGCTCCTGCAGTGCAGGCAAGCTCTGTGTTACCAGATGTAAGATCCCTTGATACTGTTTGGGGGAAATGTCACAGAGCTGTTCTGTGACCACAGAGCAGCATGCATTGTGGCCACAGAGTCCAAACTCAGAGAGGTCTCAGCTGTGTCTAAGGAAGTTTTACCAGGCCGACCTGGCCTTAGAAGGGGTGAGCTCCCCCATCCCTGGGACAGTGCAAGTTGGTGCTGACTTGCTTGCACCAAGGAGACCACAGATGGTATTCTTACCCTGGGAAGAAATTAATAACAGCTACCATTTATTTTACCTCTTGTATGTTTCAGGGATTAACTGTAGGCATATTATCTACATTGTTTCTAACCTTCATAACTTCTCATGATACATGTGACACCACTTCACGGACTTCACAGGCTGAAGATCAGAAGTGAAATGACCAGCCCAAGGTCACACACCTAGGACAGGAGAGCCAGGCCTGGCCCTTGGCTCCTTCTGGTTCTGAAGCTATGCTTTTCATCCAGCATGCTGCTGTACAATCTCCCAGAAGGAATGTGATTCTAAATTTAAGTGAGAGCCAGGATTAAAAGCTGACTAGAGCAGGCATATGAGTGAGCATTGGAAGATAAGCTATTCTAATATTCCACAGGACTCCCAGGAGAAACTCCAGGGATACGAAGCATGCAGCAACCTTTGAGCATGATTAGAATGTGAACAGCAAGCACCCCACCACAGTTCAAAGTGGCCACCCTGGACAGATTGGCATTCCATCCAAGGCTCTAGAGATAGTGGCCACCATCCCACATGTCCATCCCATATGCACTTTCCACCCTCCCTGCAGCTAGGGCTCATAGCCCTCACTCCCTTTCCTGCTCTCTCATTATCCTTCACTCACATTGGTTCAGGATGCTCAGAACTACGTATTAGCTCATCCAAATGCTAGCTATTCCCTGTTTGAGCCCCACTGAGGCTAGCTGGTGACTCTGCTGCAAATAATGCAGTCTGTGAACCCTATCCCCATTCACCTCCCTTTTACCCTTTCCTCTGTACCTCTACTCCCCCACCCCACCCCATGCCCCACACACATCTCAACCTTTGCCCCTGCCTGAACTAATCCCCTCAACACAGCCCTCTGGTAAGCCTGGTATGGGAGTACGTCTGTCTCCTCCATTAGCTCTCAAGATAGAATCACAGCCTGCTGGAATGAGGCCTCAATTTCAGTGGCCAGCAGAAGAGGGCAGGGGCTCTTCCTAGGACACACAGTGAGCTTATGGCAGAACTAGACCTTGAATTCCATCCTGCATCACTCAACCAGTCCCTTATCTGGCCTCGGTCATAAGCAGGTCTCTGGGATGAGACCCAGGCCCTGTACTCCAGGAGCTCCCAATCTCAACACATGGACCAAAGATCACAGCAGTGAGTCCAGAACACACAGCACCCAGATTCAACCAAGTGGTGACAGGGATCTAAGGCCAGACGTGGGTACCTGAGAGGCACCTACTGGGACAGGGAATTATCTGGTCAGCTGGTTCCAGGGAGTGTTACAACTTGGGGCGGGGGGAGGGGAAGAGGACAATCAGTTCCAGGGCCATAGCAGGAGTGGACAGTCACATGGTTTTGATATCAGGAGGCAGGAAACCAAGGTTCTAGTCCTGTCTTTGCCAGGCACTTGGTGAATGTCACCTTTTGCACATCACAAATTCTGTCCTTCCTCCTAAGGAGGTGGTAGGCTAAGTGAAATAACAGGTATGTGATCCGTAAAGAACTGAGGAGCTATGTAAACTAGTGACTGTCTGCTTTGGAATACATCAGGGAAGGTGGAATGATTGCTTATGGAGGATACCAACGAAGGCCTTTCCACTGGGAGCTGCACTGCGATTACCACTCTGGGAAACTTGGACCAAAGGGTAAAAGTCAAGTTTGGTAGGAGGATTGACATCAAAGGAATTTGGGGTCAGGCAAACCTGGGCTAGATGTTTGGTTCCTCTTCTGCCTCACTTAGGATTCTTAATCAAGTTCTGAAATCTCTCTTCAACCCACTGCCCTTGTTCTTACAAGAGGAGTTACAACTTTTTGCAGGGTTGTGGCAGGAATTAAAAATGGAAATGTTTGTGTAAAATGCCTGCAACCGTGCTGGCCCACAAATGTGAGTTTCCTTTGTATGTGCATGTGTTTTCCTTCAGTTTCCCTTCATTTTGTTCTGGTTTGGTTTGTAAATTTAAAAAACAAAACACAAAAAAGAGGAATTCCCAAGGGAGGGGGGTCGAGCCCAACTATAGTCCCAGTTTTGCCCCTGACTCACCGTGAAGACCTGGGAAGTCCCCAGCCCTCCCTCAACCTTCATTTCCTCATCTGTAACACAGAGGTGTCTCCAGGGAGTTTCTTCAAAGCTCTGCCTGACAGCTTGTTTTGCTACTCCTTTGTGAGTCCCTTCCATGGAGAGGACCCCCCAGGCTGAGCTTGGGGGTGGGGGTCAGGCAGTGACCAGGGGAAGGAGATGGAGTTGTCCGGGAGGGACAGTAGGATGGGGAAGTAGCAGGTATACAACCACTGTGTGCTGGCCTGTGAAAGGAGGAGTCCCTCCTCGGCTTAGGAAGCCTGCCACCTATTTTCCCACAGCCTGCCCAGTTAATGCCAAAACAAAACACACTTGTCTGCTCCCTGCTGGAGGGCAGCGGGCCAAAATGAGTGTCCTGGAGGGCTGGCAGATGCCCTGGCATCCTGCCTCTCCTCCCTGGGCACCCGCCCTTCCCCTGTCTGCCGCACATCCACCCACCCGTGGCCCGTGGCCTGGGAGAGCTGAACACCACCCTTGGCCAAAGCTGGCCCAGGCTGCAGAGAGGAGCTTCCTCAGGACCTGCACTCCTCCTCTCAGTTTCAGGGCTCCTAAATGGACACTCCAACACCTAAAGCCACCTGTCTTTCCAGTCCAGCCTTGGCCCCAAGATGTGATCTAATTCTTGCCATGCTGCTGTGGGCAGAGCGCATGGCATCAGAATGCTGGGAGCTGCTGTCAGGAGCTACAGGAGGGAATTCCCTGGCTCAGGAAAGCTCTTCCAGCGGAAGGGAGCAGGTGGTGAGTCTCCCCAAAGAGACAGACACCGCCAACGCTGTAGGCAGAGCCAATCCTGGGATAAGAAGCATCGAATCCACCACCCCCGCCTTCTCTCTGATGCTTGCTTATGCTGGGCACAGTAATAATAATAGCTTATACTTTATAATAGTTACTATGTGTCAGCATTCACATAAATAATTTAATTCTCACAACAACTTTGAAGTAGGTACTATTATCAGCCCCATTTTACCCTAAGGTCATTCAGCCAGTAAGTGGCAACCCGAGATTTCTACCCAATTCATCAGGTCCCGGGGCTGTGTTGTTAACAGCTATACAAATCTGTCCCCAGAAGATGGTATCCCCTATAAAACCCAAGTCCAAACCTGGAATGTGGCAAGATGTTTGCACTGGTATCCTAGAACCTAAGCACTTACCCAGACTTGTCTGAAGCTGAGAATCACCAAGGGGTGCTTGTTTAAAACACAGGGCCCTTCTCTGAGGACTCAGTAAGTTTGATGTGGGAAGAGGCAATGCCCCACATGTGGAAATTGCCACACAAAAATAAAAATATTTGTTAAATGAATGAATGCCGTACCTTCTCTGAGTCTCTGTTCATCTCTAAAATGGGGTTTCAGTTTCCCACCCTGCCCCATCTCTAAGTACGGCTGTGTGTTGAGCCCATGTATCTGTACCAGCTTTACTTGGGTGTGAGGAGTTGTTTACAAGCACACCCACAAGCTCCTAATAATAGCTGTAATAACAATAGCTAACATTTCTTGAATGCTTATGGAGTACCAGGCACAGTTGTGAGGGCTTTGACTGTGTTAACTCGCTGATTCTCACAGCATCCAATTATTTTAACTTTAAGGATAGAGAAACTGAGGCTCAGAGAGGTCAAGCAACTTGCCCATGATCACATAATTAGTTAGAAGCAGGATTTGAACCCAAGTGGTCCTACTCCAGTGTCCAGAGGTTAACTATTCTACCGTACTTTCCGGACACACCCAGCCCCTCCTCTTGGGAAGTGGGTTGCCACAGTTGAGCCAATGGTTACTGTACTTATAGTATTCAGGAAGGAGAGAATGGAAAATTAAACTAACATAAACAAAATTTAGAATCCTCTCACTATTGTTTGAGCCTGAATAAGAAATTCCAAAGCACAGAGACACTTGGGTGGTTCAGTTGGTTAAGCGTCCGACTTTGGCTCAGGTCATGATCTCATGGTTCGTGAGTTTGAGCCCGGTGTCAGGCTCTGCACTGACGGCTCAGAGCCTGGGATCTGTTTTGGATTCTCTCTCTCTCTCTCTCTCTCCCTCCCTCCCCAGCTTGTGCTCTGTCTCTCTCAAAAATAAATAAACATTAAAAAAAAATTAAGAAATTCCAAAGCACAGAATCAAAGTGCTATAGTTCCATGTGGGGAAGGCTGCTTCTGTCTACAACAGGGGACCCCAGAAGACTGTCCTGGAAGTGGACCTTAATGGGAGGTAGACACTCCATGGACTGTATGGGCTGAGCCATGTTTGGGAATAGTCTGAGTATCCCAAGAAATGAGCCTACAAAGGTGGGCTACAGTCTTGGGTGCCCCGCTTGGATATTTGCTGTAAGTTTTTAAAAGCAATCTTCCTTTACGATGTTTATCACACTCTGTAATAGGCATATGTGCTGCCCATCTCACCCGTCCTGTTAGTGCTTTCATCCCCACAGATCTCTGCAGGAGATCTTGTTTGTCACTATATCCCCAGCACCTAGGACAAAGCATGCTGGATGGATGGATTTGAAGGCCTGAAGTCCCAAAAGTGTACCAGCCTTGGAACATTAAGTGTGGACAGCCAGGTCACAGAATAGAAGGCCCAGGAGAGCATCTTAAGGAAGGGTGTGCCCAGGTGCCTGTACAGGCCTATCTTCTGTTCATATTCAGCCCTCTGTTCTCACACACTGCACTGAGCCTGTGACCTCACTGTTACTCCTCCCAGATGGTTTGTGAGTGTATTGACCATAAAGGAAAGGAAGGGCAGGCCTGTAAGACAACGCATCTCTGACTGGTTCACTCTAACTCCATCACCTTTCTTCTCTGCCCATTAGGCACTCAGCTTGGGGTCTTGGTTAAAAGCTCAGTCAAGTTTTAAGTCAGGCTGACCAGTTTGAATTTTGGCCCTGCTACTTTCTAGCTATGTGGCCTTAATTGCATCACCTAGTTACTGCATACTCTCCAACATTACCTCACATTGGTCCTGTGACCCTGGGCCCAGCTCTCCCTCTCTCTGGGCCTCCGTCACTGTGTAAGCTGGGATGGTTACCCTTGAGGCCCCCATGACTCTATCATTTTCTAGTTCTATAATAATCAAGATTAGACAGTGCTTTCTAATGGTACAAAATGAATATAAAAGTGGTCTTTTCTCTCTGAGGCAACCAGAAAAACTTCTCCAACCCAGCACTGATTACAGAGAAATAACTGGGTTAAGGCCATAGGCATCATCCGGATATTGCATCTGGGTGACAATTTTTCACACCTCTCTGGGGACAGTTAATCTCTATTTGTGCCACCAACACTCCCCCACCCCCACGTAGGCCCTCAGGCCCTGCACTGTGTCCAGAGAGGCTGGGAACTTTGAGCTTCATCACCAGACCCCCTTGCCAACTGAGTTTCACTTGGGTTTGAACAATACAATAAGAAAACAGGACACTGGAGAATGAGAGAAGAGGAAGGTAGGGCTATTTCTCTCTCTGCCCCTTCCCTGCTTTGGTGCCTTCTCCACTCCTTCCTTGATCCCCTTCCTGCCAGACAGCCCTACTTCTCACTGGACTCCAGTAACATGATTCCTGCCCCTCCTTCAGCCCTCATCTCTGGGTGGGTACCTCGCCATCCTTCTGTTTGTTCCCTTTACCTGCCCACATCTCAGTACAGCAGTTCCTTCAGTAAATCTCTAGCCTTAGAGGTGAATTGCTTCCTGCTGGCCTCCTGACTAACCTAGGACCCTCCACCTGGATCTGCCTATTTGACTCATAATTCAACACGTTCCCCAGGACAAAGAACCAAACAGCCTAGCCCATGAACAATCCTCCCACGTGCCTGCCCTAGGAGAAGGCATGTGCAGCGCGGCTCCTTTGGGGCCCCCAGAGTCTGATTCTGACTTACTGTCACTCCTAAATAACTCCTGCAGGCAGAGCCTGATGAGAAAGGGGCACCCGCACCAGAGTAACATTGACTGGCACGGTGAACAAAGACCACAGAATGAAACATGCCTCAAGACAGAGCGTGGTCATATCCCCGCTTAGGCAGGGTAGGTGGCAGTGCTGTGGGATGCCAGGAACCTGCACTGCTAAGGGCAGCCTCCCTGGAGGTCTGGGCAGAGCCTGGTCAGGAACCATAGCGTGCTAGACAGGCAGAGAGAAGAAGGAGAAGGAGTGTAGCTCAGGAGAGTTGAGCAAAGTCTTGGCAGGAGGAAGTGGGATTCCTGAAGGCAGGAGTGAGGGCCAGGGACTTGGTGGGGGTACATCGCGTTCAGTGGCAAACTGCCCCCCTTGGCGTCCCTCGGGACATCGCCCCTGACCCTGCGCTAGCCTGGATCAGGGCTCCCACATTCCCTCACGAGCTATCCCACCTTCCTCTGGGTTGGGCTGCTTGTCACCCCAGTCCTTTCACTTCCCCTGCTAACCGCACCTGCCCAGACCACAGCCATAGCAGGGCCTAGGTTTCAGTTCTCATTTCCTCCACACCTCTGTAATCTCCTGAAAAGTTTCAATTTCTCACCAGGGGTTGGGCCTGACACTCATTGAGATGCCTCCTATCATCATTCCTACCTCTCCCCCAACCCTGGTTCCACTGCCCTCCTAGCAGCAAGAGCAAGCCTTCTAATGTGCTATTTTTACCATGCACGCCTCTGCTCAAGACCCTTCTATGGCTCCCCCTGCCCAGCAAATTAAGCCCCATGTTCTAACATGACATTTTAGGCCCTTCATCTTATGACTGACTCCTGCTAGCCTCCCTGACCTCATCAGTTTCACTATGTCAGATACTCTTTGTTCCAAATGCAACATATATGTGCATTTTTCTAGAATTCATCAACTTCTTTTAGCAGCTTCACACTTCTGAATGTGCTCTTCCCTCTGCTTTCAGCCTTCTCCCCTTTTCTCTGCCCGATAAACTCAAATTTACTCTTTATACCCCAGCTCAAAAACCCACTTCCTCCTGCCACCAGGTCAAACTTAATGCTCCTACACAGACTTGTTCAGTTGTTGATGGCAGCACTACGCTCCGGCTGACTAGACTTCTATCTAGTTACGTCTATCTGAACTCCCTTTCCTTTCAAGTCTGGCCCAGCTGGACTACTTTTTTGCTATGTGACTTTGGGCAAGTCACTTACCTTCTCTGGAGCTCTCTCTGGCCCTCCAGGTTGGGTTAGGGGCTCTCTGTTGAGAGTTTTTCGGTGCCTATATGTATGTTGGTAATCATGATTTATCCCATGATTCTGTAACTATCCTCTACCAGACTATGAGCCTCTTGCTAACAAGGTAACTGGCTAGATTCCTTGTAAACAAATTGTCTCTGTATTCCCAATGCCTACCATTCCAGAAATCCTTATGGCACAGGTAAATTTAATCCCAACTCCATTTTTCCAAGAGGGGAGACTGGGCCCCAAAGAGGCACAGAGATTTGCCCAAGCACATGAACCAGCTTCAGGGCTGGTCCTTGGGCCAGCCTACTCTCTGAACCAGAGAGCAGTCCTTCACCAGTCCTCACCTGTTGCTGTCCCATGGGCTTTCAAGGTAGAAGATGCCAGATGCTCAGTTTTACTTCCCTCCTGGCTGCAGAGCTCAGAGAGCAACCGTCAGATCGCAGGCACTTCCGCTGTACTCAGAGCCAGGCTTCCTTTTCACTCCTCCCAGGGGTAGCAGGCAAACCAAGGGCCATAGCCTCTGTGCCAGCTCCTGGGAGTTCTGTTTCTCCTTAGGGGTCTAGCTCCCCCTAAGGACAGTCTCTACCCTTGGAGTTTGTAGCAGAAAAGCCTCATTATTCAAAACCCCCGAAGATTGGAGTCTGGACCTTGATAAAATGTTATATGACCTGTATGGTTGGGAAAGTCTCACATGAGGACAATTCTGAAGAATCATAAACTCTCATAATCCTTGATGGAAACTCTTCATTTTGCAGATAGGGAGACTGAGGTCCAAAAAGGGGTTTTCCCAGAGCAGAAACCCAGGAGCATTTATTTGTAGGGAGGCTTGAACTTGAACTAAGTGGTCCCCATCTGTCTTGCTCTTAAGTGCTTTCATCAGTGTAATACTGCTTTGTTTTACTATCTCCCTTCTGCTGGCCCATAAGGTACTTCTCTCCCAGTATCTGCTTGCAAGAGCGACTTCTCACCCCCAACATGGCTGACAGCTTACTTGTGAACTGTTTACAACAAGGTCACCAAAGTCACAATACTAATGTGTAAAATATGAGTAAATGGGTTCAGATCAAGTGCCTGAGGAACATCTTTGGGACATCCAGGAGCCTATTATCCTTAAAGTTTGGTTTCTTTTCTTTGTTATTATTATTATTATTATTATTATTAAAACATTAATTTTTGAGAGAGAGAGAGAGAGAGAGAGCATGAACAGGGGAGAGGCAGAAAGGGGGGACAGAGGATCTGAAGTGGGCTCTGTGCTGACAGCAGAGAGCCCAATACAGGGCTTGAATTCATAAAGCAGGAGATCATGACCTGAGCCGAAGTTGGACACTTAACTGACTGAGTCACCCAGGCACCCCCTTTTCTTTTTTGTTGAGAGAGAGAGAGAGAGAGAGAGAGAGATAATGTGCAAGCAGGAGAGAGTAGCAGAGAGAATCTTAAGTAGACTCCTTGCTAAGCGCAGAGCCCAACTCAGGGCTCGATCCCATGACCCTGGGATCATGACCTGAGCCAAAATCAAGAGGCATCTGCCTCAACCTCCTGAGCCACCCAAGTACCCCTTAAAGTTTGGTTTCTGTGCCCTTTCCTCAACAGAGAGAAAAATCCAGGGACAAAGACAGGGCTTGGGAATATATTTTCACTGTTCTTTATCAGTCCTTCTCATCTCACATTTAACCCATATGTGCTTGGAGGGTGCTTTTGGAAGGAAGACAATAGCTTCACCCCTACTTCTCTCATGTTGGTAACTTACAGCATCCCAAAGATAAGGAGGGGCATCAAAGATCAGGCAATTCAACCCAGAGTCAAATTTGGAAATCATTTCCTCCATCTCTTCTTTTTCTCTACAACTTTTATTGGGCTCATGCCAGATCAGTGCTTGGTGTATGAAGATCCAACAGGGCCTTGTCTTCAGGGGACTCACCACCCGAGGCCAGAGACAGAAAGGTAAAGAAATCCTACATTGGAGTATGTCATGTGCCCAGGTGTGAGAGTGACCAGGTTTCTTGGGGACATAGATGCTTTCTCAGGATCTTGAAGGATGAATTCACCAGAGAAGGGAGTGAAGGGCTTCAAGGAGCTTTCTATATTTCCACCACCAGAGCCGCCATCAAGCAGACCCCTCCTAGATCAGACTCCCTGGCTTCTGCACAATGCTTTGCCTTTCCCCCAGGCTTTATTTACTCACTTTGTTGGTCAACAAATCTATCATGCACTTCATCTGTGATGATGCTATACTGGGCCCTGCGGACTCCTAGCCTCAAGGAGCCCCCAGCAGAAACAATGACTACACAGTGTGGACAGAGTGTGTGCTGGGGGGAGGACAGAACTGGAGAGGCAGCAAAGTCACCTGAGCTATTCTGGGAGGTCTAGGAAGACTTTCTGCAGAAAGAGACTTATGACCTGAAATCCGAGATGTGGAATCTTCTTTGATCCTCCTGACATTCCTCTAAGGTAGGTCTTATTTTCTCCATTGTAGAGGTGATAAAAATGTCAGTGCCTTACCCAAGATCATATGGTTAGTAAGTGGGGTGGGGTGTGTCCATCCCTAGGCACCCAGCAGTAGAGTCGGGGGGGGGGGGCACCACTGGAGGGCTGGGCCTAGGGAAATGGAGGGAGGTGGGATGTTTAGAGGCATGGAAGGAGGAACAGAAGCTGAAAGCCTGGAACCAGGTGAAACCAGCAAGATGCCATCTTCCCTACACACAGTGGAGCAGAGGAGGGGATAGGAATTCCCAACAGGACATCCCTTCATGGCTTCAGCACAGCAGAGCTGGCTTAGTCCTTGGACTCAGTTTCATGGGGTTCTCATTAAGCTCCCATGAAACTGAGGATCACCCAGAGCAGATAATGACGACATACAGTATCACTGTGGCTGGCCATGGACTGGAGCCCTGGACTGTCCATGCACAGCCCTGGCTGCCACTACATCATTCAATCTAATCTACACTTACTTATGTGTGCTCTGGATTAGACACTCTTCAAGGCACCACGGGGACCACAGGGATCCTCCCCACCTCTGCTGTCAAGGGCCTATAGGAGCTTAACTAGAATGGGGAAGTCAGATCCGGTTTACAGATTCCATGCAGCATATGAGAAGTAGGGTGGCAGCAGACATAAACAGAGTGCTAGGGAGTGGGGTGGGGAGGACATTAGTGCCCAAGAGTCCTGGGCAAGTCCTTGGACCTCAGTTCCCTCATCTGTTCCAAGAAGGGACTGTAGTCAACAATGTCTGAGGTCTCTCAGTTCAGGCAGTCAGGTCTCTACCCATGCCTTCCTTGCAGGGGTTGGGAGGTGGGCTGGGTGGTGGGAGCAGAGGAAGTGGCTTGAGCTGCTTGACCCAATACCAGCAGAGAAATCACAGACTCAGCTCTCAGACATCTGGGAGACATTGGGCAGCTGGAGTATTTTTAGAAGACCAGAGGCAGACATGCCCGGAATCCTGGGCGTTGCTGAGCCAAAGAAGCTGGGAGGCCAGCAGAGGGTGAGTCAAGAAAGGTGGCCCCAGTGCTGGTTCTTACTTCATCAAGGTCAGCTGGCCTTCCATGTCCCTGGAGGCCAGTGCTCAGGCCTCTTGTATTCAAGTTCTGGTGTCCCTGAGGTGCCATTGATAACTGATTGGCTTCCTCTGGGTAGTCAGGTGCAAATCTGGCCTCAAGGGAAGGATGTTTGTCTGCAGCACTTGGTCTCCTTTAATTCCGTCAGCTAGCTCTCTAAATGCTTTCTGTGGTCCAGGTGAATGGCCGGGCCCTAAGGATATAGAAAGAAAGGAAGCAACTGGGAGGCTCAGTGCTCAGATTCCTTAAAGGGGTAGGGATGGGGGAGGGACAGGGACACAGACCATAATAACACCCTGAGATCACTCTGACAAAGGAGGACATATGGTCCTAGGTAAGCTTGGAGGAGGCCTGTTGGCTTCCCAGGCCTGCGACAAGGACCAGATGATTATCTATTGGCAAAAATGTAAGCTGCAAACCAGGGGGCACCCTGTTATAACAACAGGGTGATTATCAGTCTTTTCCAGAGCCATATCTTTTCCTTTCACATTATTTCTGAAAAATGATCCTTAGAATTGGAGTAGAAGATAAGATGATCTTTTCAGCCCTAGACCTATTACAGTGGCAGCTCTAATAAATGGGTGCTCTGCCCCCTACCCCTCAACCCATTCCCACCAATCCCTCCTGGCAAGTCCACTCCTTGGTATTACAGATAAAGACCCAAGGTCCAGAGACGGGCATGTCTAGGTCAGGATCCCTCAGGAAGGACTCTGACCTCTGTCTAGAACTTGCAGATTTACAGGCCAAAACCATGGGAAAGACACTCCCAAGCCCTATCACAGGGCAAGGGCTGGGGTGTAGGGTGAGCCGAGGGTGGGACTCCAGCCCCACACTGTGCCCCATCACAACAGACTCTGCAGCTTAGACCTGGCCTATTCCCACCCCCTCCCAGGACCATCTGCCCTTCCAGCCCAGCATTTCTCAAACCAGCCTCCTCAGTTTCTTTCTTTCTTTTTTCTTTCTTTCTTCCCTTTCTTTCTTTCTTTCTTTCTTTTTTCCTGGCTCCTCAGTTTCTTGAGGGTTTCTAGCCTTAATCGTGAATGTCTACAAATTTTCTACCTGAATATTTATTTATTCATATGAGAAAGAGAGAGAGCAAGAGCGAGAGTGAGAGAGAGAGAGCGAAAGAAAGAGAATCTCAAGCAGACTCCATGCTCAGGGGGAGCCCAAGGCAGGGCTTGATCCCATGACCCTGGGATCATGATCTGAACCGAAATCAATACACTCGACCAACTGAGCCACTTAGGCACCCCATTTCCTGAACTTTTAAATGCAGTACCTTCACGTTAAATGTTAAGCTAAACAAATTAATAAGAGAATATTCTGGCTCAGTTGGGATGCAGGACATCAAGTGAAAGAAACTGCTCTGAGTGTCAGAGCCTATGTCCATGTTTATCAGCAAACTAGTGCCAACAAATCTCCTAAAGTGACCACATTCAATTTCAGTGCAGTATTTCAAGCTGACTTATCAGGTTGGAGACTAACCACTCTACTAAAATGCTTTTTTCTTTCCTGCAAGATCCTGGACAGAGAAAGCCTTCAGTTGGGTCAGACAGCCTCGTTCTAATTTTGTCTCTGTTCCCAGCTCACTGAATAGATTTGGATCACTCCTTAGCTGAGTCTAGGTCTGGGTCTAGGTTTTTCATTTGTAAAATGGTTAGTTTGGGTTAGACAATCCCCAGGGCCCCATTTGGC
The DNA here is from genome assembly GCF_003009895.1 of Hyaena hyaena. Classification (NCBI taxonomy): domain Eukaryota; kingdom Metazoa; phylum Chordata; class Mammalia; order Carnivora; family Hyaenidae; genus Hyaena; species Hyaena hyaena. Next base: position 772,447 of record NW_024081479.1, on the reverse strand, counting down.
TCTCCTGTGACAGGATTCCAAATTGTGATGAGCTACCTTCTTATCTCCACCCATTTCCATAGCCCTACTCCCCACCCACCACATACCACACCTACCCCAGGGCACCCCTGGGCTGCTGGGTGGAGACACAGGCAGAGAAGTAGAGCATCTAAGAAGGCAGGTATCAGGCAAAGATAAAGGACACAGCCCAGGGCGGTTTGGAGGCCATCAGAAAGAAAGCTACTAGGCCAGAGAGCTCTTAACTATCAGCTAAGACACAACCAGAAAGCCTGGAGGCTCCTGCCAGGGTGACGGGATTCCACATCCTGGGCTCCTATAAGATCTGTAGCTTAGCCCTCACTTGTGTGGGGTTCTCCTCTGAGGCTCCCCACCAGGCCATACCCCATCCCACCCTATTCATCCCTCTATCAAGGGACCTGAGCCACCCTTTCCTCTATCCACTCCCTTCCCTGCTCACACTGGGGCCTCAGAGCACAGGGTCCCTTGGGCAGTGTTGGAGCTACCTTCTCTGACTCGCCCACCTTCCTCCATCTCCTACCCTTTGGACCTGCTCATCTCCCATAGATTGCCTAGATTTCAAATCGGGAGTTCTCTCTGTCAGGAAGCCCTCCCAGATCCTCCATTCCAGGCCTGGTCAGGGCCTTCAGCCCCCACCCCATAGTCTGAATTAGCCTCTGTCTCTGCTGCTGACCCCATTGTAAGTGTTTTCTGCCCGTCTCTCCCTCTAGATTCCCTGCTGCCTGTGCTAATGCAGACATTGTAGAGATGACCTTTTCTTATAGCTAAGAGCTTTTAAATTTGACAAAACTTATTGGAAATCAGCTCTATGCTGGGCACTGCTTTGTGACATGCTGTGCTAGAGGTTAACTCTGGCCCTCAGGCCTTTTTCGTCAGAGTTGTTCTAGTGTTAAACTTGCTGTTTGCCCCCTGCCTGCCCACTAACCCCAGGGCTGGGAATGGAGGGGAGGGGGAGTCTATTAAACCTCTCTGCCTTGCTGGTAGAAGTTCGAAGCTCTGTGTCTTGGCCAGGGAACTTTAGGCTTGGTAGAGCAGCTGGAGGAGGAGGAAGTGTCTGCAGGCCCCCTGCCTGCCCTCCAAGTCAGTGTTCACCAGAGCTTTGCCAGGCTCTTGATAGTTTGAGGACTGGATAAATGAATCGGGCACCCTATCATCCTGCCCCATCAATTTGTCCTGTCTTGTCATCTTTTAGCTGAAAGGGTTTCCTGGGGACAGAGGCTAGAGAAGTGGTTGGGAGCACTGTCAGATGGGAGAGGAGAACAGAATAAGGTGGGGGAGACCAAGGGTGGATATATGGGTCGGGAAATGCTTGGGGGTAGGTGAAGCATCCCCACCAGACCTAGGCTGGAAGTGACTACCTCTTCACCTGGGGGTGGCACCATCCTCACTTTCAGTAACTTGATCCCCATCCTCTGAAGAGGCTTTGGAGCCCAGAGGTCAAAGATCATCACTGCCCAGTCCTAAGGGGGTCTGTTCTTAGCACCCCACCCCAGCAGAAAGAGCACTGGGCAGTGAGTCAGGAAAGTATATGACTTTGGGCAGGTCACGTCTTCTCTGTGAGCCTCAGGTTCCCCATCTGTACAATGAAAAAGTGGATCCTGTAACCCCCAGAAACCCTCCAGTCAGGACTGCATGTAGGCAGGATGAAGTAGAAGAAATTGTCCTTGTGTCCAGAGTGCTAGCTTGATGCTTCCATATCTCTCATCACATCTAATCTCACAGCTAGAGTAAGAAAAAAAAAACCTTTGCCCAAGTGCAGCTAATGGAAGTGAGGACACAGGCCGCTTTGACTTCTTCAAAAATCACACCTTTGGGCAAGGAGGGCCTTTGAATTGAAGTGAGGCTACCAAATTTTTGCTCTAGGCAAAGAAGAGTGACTTGGATATGTTTTGTTTTGTGGCAAAATATGTAACAAAAATATTACCATTTTAGCCATGTTCACATGGCATTAAGTTCATTTGTGATGTTGTGCAACCATCACTACTATATAATTCCAGAACTTTTCCATCATCCCAAACAGAAACTCTGTACCCATCAAACAATAACAATAACTCCCCATTCCTCCTCCCACACCAGTGCCTGGTACCTTGTTGTTCTATTTTCTGCCTATTCTAGTACCTCCTGTAGGTGGAATCCTCCTATACTTGCCCTTTTTTTTTTTGGTCTGGCTTATTTCACTTCATTTTTTCAAGGCTCATCCATGTTGAAGCACATGTCAGAACCCCCTTCCTTTTGAAGGCTGAACTGTATTCCATTGTGTGGCTAGATCGCATTTTGTTTATCCTTTCATCTTGTTTTCTTTTGGCTCTTGTGAACATTGCTGCTATGAACATGGGTATACAAATATTGGTTTGAGTCTCAGCTTTCCATTCTTTTTTTTTAATGTTTGTTTTTGAGAGAGAGAGACAGAGACAGAACACAAGTGGGGGAGGAGCGGAGAGAGAGGGAGACACAGAATCCAAAGCAGGCTCCAGGCTCTGAGCTGTCAGCATAGAGCCCAACGCAGGGCTCAAACTCACAAACCGCGAGATCGTGACCTGAGCCAAAGTCAGACGCTTAATCGACTGAGCCACCCAGGTGCCCCTCAGCTTTCAATTCTTTAGTATATATACCTAGAAGTGAAATTGCTGGACCATATGATAATTCTAAGTTTAACTCTTTGAGGAACCACCAAACTGTTTTTCCCAGTGGCTGCACCATTTTACATTCCTGCCAGCAATGCATAGGTGTTCCAATTTCTCCTGGGGACACAGGCCAAAGATACTTGTTATTTTCCTTTTTATTATTTTATAACAATAGCCATCCTAATGAGTGTGGTGGTATCACACCGTGGTTGGCCTGGATTTTTAATTTTTAATTTTTTTTTTTTAGCAGTTTTAGCTTCCAGAGTCCTTTTGTCAGAGGGAAAGTTACCCAGAGGTTATGTGAAGTCTGGGAGAGGAGCTGGCAGTGGTTAACTGGGGGTGAGAGGAGCTGGTGAGGTACATGCGTGTGGAGGGTGCTCACATGTGAGACTACTTTCTCTTGCTCCTTCCTGCCCTGCCCTGTCCCACCCAGAGGTCCTTAAGGTCTTTATAAGGAACCTGGTGGCACAGTGTAAAATGTCTCTGATTCATTCATGGTCACTGAAGTCACTTCCCTTCTGGGGTACCGACTGGAGGAAGCCAAGTGTAACAGTGGCAGGAAGCTTCTCATTCTTTGTCCTTGGGGCAGGACTTTGCCAACCACCTTGGAGGAGGCCCTTTCTGCTTTGGCGGTCACTTGAGGCTATCAGATGTAAATAGGCCCTGGCAGAACAAAACAGGGCCTTTTGTGGTCTGACAAAGGCTGCCTCTCCCCGGATCCAACGGGATGCAGAGCCAGGAAGAAAGGTAATAGTTTGTAGGGGACAGAGGCTGCTTCCATAGTACAAATGGAAGAAGGCCCAGCCCCTGCCCTTGAGAGGTTCAAAATTGTTCAACTCTCTCCTAAGATAACCATTCCCAATAAGCACCACTGGTCAGTGAGAAAGGATTCTTGGATCCCAAGAGGAATTCAGTGGTGTGGGAAAGGAGACTTCTACTGGTGACAAAACTCAACTCTGCTGCTGAAGACCTAGAAGTCCCTTTGAACTTTCCTCCTGGAGAAAATTGCCTAAGCCCAGGAATATGAATGAGAGCCAGGGCTTTGGTGTAATGTGGTCAAGGCTGTTGGGGCTTTGAGCAGGGAGGTGGAGCACTTGGTTGAAATGAAATAGACGTGAGGGTTTTGAGCAGTCCTATGAACCAAGAGAAAAGACCCCCAGAGGGGAAGATTGGACTTCCTTTTGATAAGATCTTGAGGGACCTCGGGCAATTAATGGGAGAAAAAATGTAAGCATAATTTATGGTCTAAGCTGGGGGAGTGACCATACCAGTTACATATAGTTCTCAAGTGCTTGGATTGTCTAGCTCCCAGAAGTGGAGCAGGGTGAGGGACACTGGGACCAGTATTATCCCTTTCTGAATTCAGGCCAGCTCAAGACAACCCATGGGAATAGGAAGGGAAGTCTCTGGGCCTCTCTTTGCACTTTGGTTCCTTGTAACTGCTTCTAGATGCATTTCAAGAGCTCCCCAGCTGTTCCTCATCCTCCATATTCCACCATGACCCTGCCTAGGTCTGTACCCCAGGATAGTACTCAAGTGCTCAGGTTATTTTCTGTTCATACCCTCTTTCAAAATATATCCAGCTTGTGCCCAGATCCCTCTGAATCTGACAAGGACCCTGAACTCAGCTGATAGACTAAATTAGGACTTGAGAAGTTGATGGCAATAGTAGTTGGTTAATCCAGCCAATAGGGCTTCATATGTATCTCTTCTCTGATTCCATTCACATTTTACCAGGGATCTTACTCCAAAGCACAACAATCTAAATAACAGGTTGGTGGAATGTACCACCTCATTTTGCAATTGTGCAAAGAAGGTATGATTCCATTGGTGGAATTTTAGGCCCCTTGAAAGGTTCTTTGGGAAGATATTTTCTTGACAAATAGGCATCCTCTGCTGATGCACAGAGAAGACAGTATGTTCTGCCTACTGGTGAGGGGCCAAACAGGCGAAGCCCCAGGTGTGACCTTCAGTTCCACTTCTCTGGCCAAGATGCTAAATTCACACCTTCCATGAGTCCTGAAGCAGGTTATACCAGTCACCATGGCCATGTGCCTGGGCAATCAAATTTGCCTAAGATGAAATCCTGATTATGCAAAAGGACTCTTTAGCCTGCAATGTTTTCCAGGCCCAGGACACAAATGAAAACATTTCTTTTTTTTTTTTTTTCTAACGTGCATTTAGTTTTGAGAGAGTGCAAGCAGGGGAGGGCAAGAGAGAGAGAGGGAGACAGGATCTGAAGTGGGCTCCATGCTGACAGCAGAGAGCCCAATGTGAGGCTCAAACTCACATACCGCGAGATCATGACCTAAGCCAAAGTTGGACACTCAACTGGTTGAACCACCCAGGTGCCCTGAAAATATTTCTTCTTGACTACACTTAAAGGAAAAGAAAGACAAGCAGGATAAAGGGCACAATAAGAGGATAGAACAGGAACCTAGGAACTGAATCCTATCAGCCATCAAATCTTCATTCCATCAGCTTGCCCATTTATACTTTCTATTTGCTAATTCATTATTTCAACCAACCAATTCTTCATTCAAAGAATGAACAAGTCTTCATTCAATCAAATATCTCTTATTTATTGGAACAACCAGTCAATTTCATTTATTCATTCATTCATTCAATCAATCACTTTCTTTAACAATCAACCATCATCCACCCAACAAAGTACTAAGTTGTCTTTCAGTCTTCATTCATTTAACTATGTATCCCAAATATCAAAGCTCAGGGCTGGAAGAGACCTTAAGGGCCACCTAGTTCAGCCAATTTAATCTTATAGGTATCCTTTCCATTGCAGCCTTGCCGGGTGGTCAGCCAGGCTCTATTGAGCACCTCTAGCAACAGAGAGTTCACTATCTTCAAAGGCTGCCTGGGCTGTTGTGGGACAGTGTTTGCTGGGAGAAAATATTTCTCAAGCTCTCTTGTTATATTCATATCTGTTTCTGTGCAGCTTTCCCAGGCCACCCAGAACAACTCAGCTCCTGTGTGCATCAGCACAGAGTGCATCAGCAGGTACAGAAGACTGTCCTCTGGGCTCCTTCCTTCCCTCACCCGTCCTTAATGGGAAATGTTCCCTCTTTGTTCCAGTCTCTCTCTTGTGGTCAGACAGGACCCACTTAGGGCTCTCTCCTGGTCTGGGGAATGGAATGGGAGGTCACATTCCAGGTATGATGTGATCAGCTCTGTGGTAAGGAGATGGTCACCTCCAATTCTGAACAGACTAAGCCCTGGAGTATTTCTCATGCCTGCTCTTAAGGGGGTCTCCTCTCATCCTGTTCTGCGTCCCCACCCCACCTTCACTATAGCTGAGCACCCTAAGGGCAGCTGGTTCATGAACTTGCTAAAGACTCAGAGGTGGCCTGAACAGGGGCAACAGGGATTACGTGGGCCAGCCAGTCCTCCTCTGAGGTCTGAGGAGAGAGTTAAGCCATTGGAAGCAGAAGATGAGGCAGGAAGACAGAGGGGTACCTGGGTGGCTCAGTCGGTTAAGCATCTAGCTTCGGCTCAGGTCATGATCTCATGGTTTGTGGGTTTGAGCCTCGTGTGGGGCTCTGTGCTGACAGCTAGCTCAGAGCCTGGAGCCTGCTTCTGATTCTGTATCTCCCTCTCTTTCTATCCGTCTCCTGCTCATGATGTCTCTCTCTCAAAAATAAATTTAAAAAAAATTTTTAATTAAAAAAAAAAAGGAAGATGGAAAGAAGGGAGTAGGTAGATACCTGAGTCAGTACAGGCCATGAGAAAGCAGAGGCTGCTGGCAGGAAATGATCCACTGCACCAGTCAGGTTGTGGGAGCAACGGGCAGAGACAAACGGACTGATTTATTTTTTTTTTTTTTTTTTTTACAAATAGTTTATTGTCAAATTAGTTTCTACATAACACTCAGTGCTCATCCCCAAAGTGCCCTCCTTCATGCCCCTCCCCCCCTCCCCCCCACATCCATCAGTCCTCAGTTTTTGTCAGCATTCAAGAGTCTCTCATGGTTTGCCTCTCTCCCTTTCCCCCACCATTTCCGCCCTTCTTCTCCCCCTTGTTCCTCCGTCAAGTTCCTCCTAATCCTCCTATACGTGCAAACATATGGTATTTGTCCTTCTCTGCCTGACTTATTTCGCTCAGCATAACACCCTCAAGGTCCATCCATGTTGCTACACATGGCCAGATTTCATTGTTTCTCATTGCCATGTAGTATTCCATGGTATAGATAAACCACATCTTCTTGATCCATTCATCTGTTGATGGACACTTAGGCTCTTTCCATGTTTTAGCTATTGTGGAGAGTGCTGCTATGAACATTGGGGTACATGTGCTCCTATGCCTCAGCATTTCTGTATCCCTTGGGTAAATTCCTAGCAGTGCTATTGCTGGGTCATAAGGGAGTTCTATTGTTAGTTTCCTGAGGAACCTCCACACTGTTTTCCAGAGGGGCTGTACCAGTTTACATTCCCACCAACAGTGCAGGAGGGTGCCCAAACGGACTGATTTAAACAGAAAAATAATTTCTTCAAAGGGACTGTCGGTCACTTGCAAGAACTGGTTATAGAGTGATTTAGTAGTGGGGTATATATCTGATTCCACAGAATTAGAGTACATGACAGGAAAGAAATATTTGTTCTGGAAAATTTATCTTCCAAGGAAGATACATGCAGGTAGCTGGAGGGTTTTGGGTTTGCTGAGAAAAAAGTCTTGTTCAGGATGATGATGGCATTTCTGACACTAGATCACAGCCTCCTTACATCAAGGGTAAGGAAGAGAGGCCCAGAGCGAATGGTGCTACAAAGAAGGGGGAGGTAAGAAAGGTGGGCCTAGAGAGGATGCTGGAGAGGAGAGAGGCCTGGGGTCACTTGGAGAGACGAAGAACCGCCGTGGGCTATTTGATGCAAAACCCTTCTCCTATCTAGGCCAAACCTTCAATACAACATCTGTGTCTCACTAGAGCCTTGTGGTGAAGATTGACTCTGGGTTAATTAGGTGCTGAGGCTTGCTCCTCAGGGCAGGGTGGTCACCTCTGGACTGCATTTTGAGTGCTGTCCAGAGTTTTTGATGGTGAATTCTATTCTCAGCTGAATTTGGGCATCAATCTTTATACTAAATAAAGAGCCCAACGTATTACATTTGTTCCTAGAGTTAACATTACCTCATTGTGCACTCGAAGTTTTGCTAAGAGGGTAAACCTCGGGTTAAATGTTCTTGCCACCATAAAAAATAAAAAGCCGAACATACTCCTCCCTCCCCATCGCTGCCAAAGTGCCAGGGTAGCCTGATGCACCCTGAGCAGAGATAGGCTTGGAATATTACTCAACACCAGAGGGAATTTGTGATTATGAAGTCAGCATTCTGGCATGACCAAGAATGAATTTTTCAGAAGGTATATTAATCAGGATCCTTTGTTCGTTTGTACATCATGGGAATTCATCTCTAATATGTTAAGCAAGTCAAACAAACAAAACCCAAAACATAAAAGGGAGAGTAGAATTATTGGCTCACATGAATGTGAAATCCAAGAATACTGCTAGCTTCAGGAATGGTTAGATCCAGGCACACAAGTCAAGTCATCAGGACTTTGTGTCCTATCTCACCACTTTGCTTTCCTCTGCACTGGCTTCTTTCACAGGATATGTTCCCCATCTAGTGGCAAGATGACCCCCAAGAGCTTCATGCTGACATCATCAGCTCCTGGAAAGAGCTTAATTTCTCCATGGTTCTAAGGAAATTACCAGGACTAAGTCTCATGGGACGGACTGCTTATTTCCCCAACCCTGGAGTTGGGAGGGTGGGGTCAGCCACACAGGAACTCCTTGAATGGAGAGTGCAGGCAGGAAAGTCTCCCAAAGGAAATCAAGGTGCTGATACCAGAAATGGGAATGGCAAAATAGCAGTCAGAAAAAAATTGAGACATACACCCTATGAAATGAGCTTAGGAGACTAATGTTAAAAAAAAAAAAAAAAAAAAAATCAGACCCAAATTTCCTTGTGTGACCCCAGGCTGGAAATTGATGTTTAACCCAGCCATGAAGGATGTATGATTTATTAGGAAACTAGAATGTCTCCAGGAAGGGGCGAGGTGGACTAGGACAGATACCCTTGGCTGATTTGGCCTCCCACTCCCTCCCCTTTTAGCCTTCGCTTCAGAGACAGGATTTCCTGGAGCTGGAACAGCTGCTGTGGAGCCGGCTACCAGACAAGCTGAAGGCTCTGGTCAAGGCCACATGCTACCAGAAAGGAGAGATATTTGCAGAGAGTGCAGCCCCAGGGACAAGAGAGGAGGAGGCTGACTGGTTGTGGCTTCCCTCTGAAATGTTGCAGGGTGGTGGTGGGAGACAGGGAGAGAAATGGCAAAGATTAAGAGGCTTTAGGCTTTGGTAGTAGGAATCAAACAAATTCAAAGCCACAAATCAATGCCTTCATCTCCGTGCAGGAAGGACCAGTGCTGTGTAAAGGGGTATGCAGTGAAAGGGGGAGGTGCCACGATCCGTATGGCTTACACACAGCAAGGAGACAAGCGCTCCCAACATGTGCTAAGACTGAAGAGATCTGTGCTGTGAGCCATGGGACAGGAAGTGTTTGATGACAACTTGGAGAATCTGGCCTTGTTAGAACAGCTGTGATGGAAAGGGAGACCTTAATGAAAAGGGCAGAATCCCCTGGATTTCCTATATCGAATATCTTTTTTTTAATTTTATTTATTTTGAGAGAGAGTAGAGGAAGAGCAGAGAGATGGAGAGAGAATCCCAAGCAGACTCCACACTGAACCCACCAACTATGAGATCATGACCTGCTGAAATCAAGAGTCAGACACGACTGAGCCACCCAGGCGCCCCTTGATATCTATTCTTTTTTTTTTTTTTAACATTTATTCATTTTTGAGGGACAGAGTGTGAGCAGGGGAGGGACAGAGAGAGAAAGGAAGACACGGTATTAGAAGCACACTCCAGACTCTGAGCTGGCTGCACAAAGCCTGACGCAGGGCTCGAACTCAGGAACCATGAGATCATGAGCTGAGCTGAAGTCAGACACCTAACTGACTGAGCCACCCAGGCGCCCCTGATATCTTCTGTTCTCTGCCCCTCCCCTGGTCTCTGGTCTGGGGAAGCTGACTCATGTAGACTTAATTAACAGGAGTCACTTGCTTCTGGCTTCACTTTGGGCTTGGCCAATGGAGAGTTCCACCTGCAGATCTGAGGAAGGGAGGAGAGTAAGGTCAAGATATTTCTTCCCTTGGTTCCTTTCTTGTGGTAGAGCCTCGGGCTGGCTCTGCCCTCAAGTCAAGGTCACTCCTCTTCTCAAAGAAACCTGCTCCACATGACTCTCATTCCACCTTTCCCCCCTCCACCTTGGCCATTCGGTCATAGAGGTGATGGCAGCTCTAGGTTCTTGCACTTGTGGCTCCCCTGCAGTTTGTAAATAGTCCCTTGATAAGTAAAATCTTCCATTTTCTGTTGAGTGGGCCATCTGTTTGTTGTTGGAACCCTGAATGAAACTGCCCCCGAAATTCTCCATTTTAACTAAGTGGGAGGAGGAAAAGGGGGAGCTGAGGGGACAGTCCTCAGAGAATAAGAAAGAGCAGTAGAGTGTTGGCTGAGAAGCCACTGCGGAGGCAGAGGGGATGTGGATACACTCAGTCTCCTGCTCTGAATGCAAACTAAAGTCCTGGGCATCCTTTCTTCTACTAGGGAGAGTCTGGTATTCAGGAGGATTGACACTTGCTGGCATCTAACAGGTCCCTGTATTTGCTGGTCAGATTGAAAGGCAGATGAAGGAATTCCAAGGAGTTGTGAGTTTGAAGCACTCCTGTATTTATTTTCACGGTGACCAAGAAGGCCATCTTGTGGCAGATGTACCTCTGAGGAAGCTTACTTAATGCATCATTTTTCCCCTTTCCATGAGATGAGACACTCAAACCTAACTCAAGCAGGGGACTTCCACGTGCCCAGGGAAGGGAGGGAAAACCAAAGATGTGGGGATAGGGCTTGTCTCTGAGGGCAGAGGAAGTGAGAGAGAGGATCCAGGCCAAAATTTCCTCCAGCTGTCCAGGCCCTATTAATGCTATTGCTTCCACATTTCAACCAACAGTGGCTCAAAATCTCCCTTGTTTCTCTTCCCTGGCAAAGCTCACTGTGTATATATGGGGCATGGGGGAAAGAGAGTGGAGGCTTTTGAGAGGCTCCCTTGAAAAGACTGGGAGTCCCACTGGATACTTCCTGAGCTAGAACCCCACAGGCTCATCCTGGTGCTGCTGCTGGAGTAAAGTGTGGTGAGAAAGCAGGGCTGGGACAGGGAGGACCTGGGCCCTGTTCCTGTGAGACTGGGGATGTTTGTGAACATAGACAGTGAACCAGAGAATTTTGAAGGTGGGAGGTTCATGAAAGGGCCTACGTGAGCAAGTCTGTCAGGGCCAGGATGTGGTGGGCCTGGGAGGAAAATGGGGTACCCTGCCCAGTTCCTCATACTTACGGCTCCATGGGACAGAGCATGAAGGTTAGAGGAGGGACAGGAACCAGGGGGCTAGACAGCAGTCACTGCACCAAACAATGCAACCCTGACTTGAAGGAGGGGCTGGAAACAGACAGATGGTAGGGAAGCCAGGTGGCCTCTATCTGTAGAAGTCCTTGGCAATGAGGGAGCCATAGAGCTTAACAGAACCTAAGAAACCACACATCCCCTCTGTGGATACCATCACATCATAGAGGCTACGAAGGGCAGACATAACCACAGTAAACTCGGGGACCCCTTTCCACTGCAGAGCAAAGTCAGGCTGGCAGAAGGCCTCATGAAGCTTCCTCCCCTTTTTTGGTGACCAGAAAAGAGAGTAGAGTATGTCATTGGCACACCATCATCCATCCCCACACCAAGACCCTGAAGTCAGAGTTCTAATTGGGTTGGGGGTAGGAGGATTGCTATGAATTGCAGATTAAGTATAGCAGATTTAATATAGCAGATTAAAGTTTTAAAGTGGACTGGTTTAGGGTGCCTGAGTGGCTCAGTGGGTAAGCGCCTGACTTCAGCTCAGGTCATGATCTCACGGTTTGTAAGTTCAAGCCCTGTATCAAGCTCTGTACTGACAGCTCAGAGCCTGGAGCCTGCTTTGTATTCTGTGTCTCGTCTCTCTGCGCCCCTCTCCTGCTCGTGCTCTGTCTCTCCCTCTCTCTCTCTCAAAAATAAATAAACATTAAAAAAATTAAAGTGATCTGGTCTGAGTTTGAGTCAAGTGACAAAGGCATAAAAGACTTAGGATTGCTTCTACCTTACCAAGTTAAAACTCAACAACCAGTTGCAGTAACAAAATGGCCACTGGCCATTCCACCAACCTGAGTGAAAGAGAACATCTGTGAACCAGAATGCCTGCCAAAGTCCTGGGATTCACTCCACGAGGCCACTCCTGAACCAATCACTGTGGCCAAGAGATGGAATGTGCTGATTAGTCAAGCTTAGGTCATATTTGCACCCTCGGAGTTGGCGTCCCTGGAGCCACGGGTTCCTAAAAGGGATGTGAGTATTACAGGGAAGAGGGAAGGGAGGATGAATTTGGGGAAGTATTGAGTTAGGAATTGTTCCCCATTCATTCCTCTGAGAGCACAGAGTTTCTGCCCCAGGAAGAGAATGAAACTAAAACTAAAATCCCAGCTGTTTTATAATTCCCAGAATGACAGCCCGTGGCACACATGAAGACAATGATAACAGGTACTGAGTATCGGAGCAGAATTAAATATCCTTGGAGTAAGAAAAAGGGAGTGTGAGCACTCTGGAAGGGAGGCCAGGGGCCTGCCAGCTGGAGGGGTACCGTGATGGAGGGGGACAGGAGTGGGCTGCTGCAGGGGGAAAACCCTGTCCCAGGGGGGTTTTATGAACTGAAATTGTGGAAGCAAAAGTGAAAGAAGCCACAAAAAAAAAAAGCCCTCTCCTCTGTTTCTCATAGGAAACTAGTTAAAAAGGCAATTCTTCCTGTTATCGAACAGAGTGGAGAGACAAGATGACTAAATGCAATGTGGTACCCTGGTTTGGATCCTGGAACGAAAGAGGATGTTACTGGAAAAAATGGTGAAATCCACTAAAAGTCTGGAGTGTAATTAATAGTAATTACCGATGTCAATCTCTTAGTTGTGTTAAATGTACCATAGGAACTCCAGATATTAACAAAGAAGAAAAGTGGGGAAGAGGTATATAGGGTCTCTTGTACTATCTTTGCAACTTTTTCTATAAATCTAAGATTATTCCAAAATAAAGTGTTATTTTTTAATTTAAAAAATTTTAATGCTTATTTATTTTTGAGAGAGAGAGAGTGCAACTGGGGGAGGGACAGAGAGAGAGGGAGACAGAATCCAAAGCAGGCCCCAGGCTCTGAGCTGTCAGCACAGAGCCCGACGTGGGGCTCGAACTCATGAACCTCAAGATTAGAACCTGAGCTGAAGTCGGACGCTTAACTCTGACCCTCCCCTGCTCATGCTGCCTCTCTCTCTCTTTCTCAGAAATAAATAAAACATTTAAAAAAATGTTTATTCATATTTTGAGATTGAGTGAGAGGGAGACAAAGGATCCGAAATAGGCTCTATGCTGACAGCAGACAGCGCAATGTGGGGTTTGCTGAGCCACTCAGGCGTCCCTAAAGTTCATGTTTTTTTTTTTTTTTAATTTTTTAATGTTTATTTATTTTTGAGAGACAGAGAGACAGAGCATCAGCAGGGGAGGACAGAGAGAGAAGGTTACACAGAATCCAAAGCAGGTTCCAGGCTGTCAGCACAGAGCCCAACACGGGGTTTGAACCCACAAACCATGAGATCATGACCTGTGCTGAACTCGGCCGCTTAACCCACTGAGCCACCCAGGCACCCAGTTTATGTTTCTTAAAGTCAATTTCTCATGCTGTAGATTCACTTTTACTATGTGGAAAAGCCCGACATCTAGGACTGTACATATAAATGAAAACTTACCTGCCTTTGGGTATCATGGCATCACCAGTACAAGGGGGGCAGTGGAAAAAGCCAAGTGCCAGCATAACTCCTCCAGGATCCTGTGAACTGGCCGTGCATGGATGAGATGGAGCCCGTGATGCACTTAGCACAGGGCCGGGCACATAACTCACACCCAGTGGAGGTTAACAGTCCTCACTCTGCACACAGTTGGATATGCTACAATGTGCCTGCCCTCTCCTGTTGGCTTCTCACATCCCCTGTCCGGAAGGTGGGGTCAGTTGTTCATCTGCTTAATTGAGTCTTTCTACAGGGCCAAGAACCTCAGCCCTGAGGCCCCTGCATCTTTGGTGCAAATTGGCTATGCCTTACCTCCTGCCATGTGCGTGGACAGCTGAGATGACTCTGTGCTGGGTTCTAACCTGATTAATGTCATGTAATCCTTACATCAGCCTGGGAGGGTAGGGATCGCTGTCCCCCAGTTTACAGATGGCTGCAAAGGCTGGTATTTGCTTTCCCTCAGAGCAGCCACTTGAGACAGATAAGACACACAGCACCAATAACTGAGGTCAGGTGAGCTGATAAGCCAGAAAAAAACGGGGACTGCTGGAGAACTCAGAGAGGGAAGGTCACCTCTGTGTCCCACAGTCAGTGGACTTTGGGGCCAGGAGGGTTTCCAGAGAGAAGGGGATGAAAAGAGCATCCAAGAGCAGGAAATAGTGAGAGGCTTGGCACTGAGATGGAATTCCTAGAAGTCCAGCAGTTCTCGGGCAGTCTGGGGGGTGGGGGGACTAGAGCCCAGGATCCATGCACTGAGTGGGTTGGGACCATAAGCAGAGGGATCAGTGGGACCCCATTAGCGCTCTCTACATCCCACTTCCTAGATGAATCCTGCCCTGAGGCTAACATTTGCATTCCATCATCTGTACCTAAGGACTGCCCACTCCAGGGCTTCTTGTTTCTGTTGGAAGGAGATCTGTGCTAGGGCCTTTATGGGTCAGTGCTGGGAGGACTCAAAATAGGGCACAAATGGGAGAAACAATTTAGTATCTATTTTGTGCCAAGCCTTACAATGGGCTGTGGGGATCAAGATGACTCAATCCCCTTTCCCAAGGAGCACTTGGGCTGGGGAATATACTGACTGCCATGAGCATCATGGTAAGCTAGTCGGTGAGGAACAGGGCCCGGGCCTGTGGGTGCTCAGAGAAAGCTCCCAGCCTCTGAGGGTGGAGGGTCTCCCTGGCCAGACCTCGCCAACCTGGCAGCCAGGTAGTCCAACATAGTCAGCAGTCCTACTGGGAAGGAGAGCCCTATAGAAAGTTCTTCAGCTGCCTCTCCAGAAGGAGAATCAGATCCAGGAAGCAGTGGGGCCCCGCCAGAGGCCCAGCAGGACAACCCTCTTCCCACGGGAGGGCGGTACCTGGGCATGGGCCCGTAGAGCAGGAGCTTGATTCCTGGAAGGTATGATGGCCTCTTAATCTTCCATGTGACCTCTATACCTTATACAATGGGTGTGATGCTCTGAACTTGCCATTTGCCAGCTGTCTGGAACCAGACCAACCCAGCAGGCCTATTCTGACCTCACGTGCTAAGGCTCATGGTGCCAAGTGCAAGGAAAGACTCTCTCAAGTGCTCTGGCTACTTCTGCAAGGAGAGGCACAGTGCTAAACTCCTCTGGGCCTAGCCCGACTCGAAGACTGTGTTTCAGCAGAGCCTCAGGGAAGTGCTGTAACTGTGATGGTGGGAACGCAGGCGGTATGTCCATGCACTCATAAGTGTTGTCCATTACTTAGAGACGTTTCTTTACACAAGCATTCTTTCTACTCTCATGAGATGAGTAGGAAGGAGTCAAGATGATTCCCTAATAGAGGAAACCCCATGATTTCAGGGAAGAAGGGCCTAGAGGCCTGGAGTACTAAGAAGGAAACAGTGTGGTAGGAGTGTCAGTAGCTTTCAGGGTTTTAGATGAGATGTGAAAAGAGAGACCATGAGGCTGGGTCAAGGTGGATCATGCCACGGACAGCATGGGATCTGAGATTATTGCTATAGGTGGGGAGACAGGGAGGGACACCCTTGGACAGGGGGCCTGCCTGGGCCTAGCCCTGACCCTGTCAGGGTCACTGGATCTGGAATCATCAGAGACAAAGCAGCTATGAAGTCCATGGCATCCAATCCATTATAAGACCAAGGTCTAGAGGGGAAAATGACATGTCCTAAATCATCTGGTGTACCAGGGTGTGGTCCAGCCTCAAACCAGGGTCCTGCCTCCCAGACCAGAGCATTTCCTTTCCCTGCTTAGGCAAGTCAAACCCAGCAGGCAACGTTCTATCTGGGGCTGGAGAATGGGCCCCTGTGGAGACTGGCATCTCTGCCTTATTTCTCAGATAATGAAGTGCATGTCAGAGAGGGGCAGGAACTTGCCGGAGGTCAGGCAGCCAGAGAGCAACAAAACCAACCCACCAGGCTCAGGTGTCCTGACCCCCAGCACAAGTCATCTCATTGTGCCGATGTCTCCCAAGGACAGCTCACATTTACTGAACATCTGTTATGTGCCAGGTGCTCCACACACATTCTTTCCAGCCCCCAAAACCTTGGAGACAGATGTCCTTGTCTGAATTTAACAAACCAGAGAACAGAGGTTCAGAAACATAAAGCAACTTGCTCAAGGCCGCTCAGCTGGTAGTTGGCAGCACAGAAACTCAAGCCCACATCTGCTACTTCTGAAGCCTGTGCTCTTGTTCTTACCCAGGCTAGGTTGGGTTTGGAACCCAGGGCTAACAATGAAAGGAAGTAGCAGGGGAGGGGAAACCAGGGGCAAACTCCGGGCACTGCCCGGGTTCCTAGACGCTTGGTTGGACCAGTGATAAAGATCAACAGAAATGACCTTGGGACAGCAGGATCTTACCTCCTGCTGATGGTTTTGTTTTTTATTTAAAGGTGTATTGATCCACACCCTGCAACAAAACCACACAAAACAGAGGTGATGGCATAGTTTCTGGTGTTGCTGAGATACACATTACAAGTGGCATGAGGCCAAGACCCCACTGGCCTCAGGATTCTACATTGGCCTCAGGTTCCTACATTGATTTAGGAATTTAGACTCTAACAATTCTAACAGGGAGGAACCTCCCAAGCTGTCAATCTACCCTAAGAGAGGAATTCTCTCAACAAGCTTCCCAACTAGGTTCATCCAACCCTGCTCTCACATCCTCACTGCCTATCTCTAAAAGCCACCTTTTTGCTGTGGGGCTGCTTTTCTCACTTTGAGCTGAGACCAGCCTCCTGGGACATCCCCATAGTCTCCCTTGAGGCCCAGAGTTAGCTGCCCTATGGCCCTAAGTGGCCCTGTTTAGCTAAGAGGACAGTGACTCTGCATCTTCTCTGCTCTGGGTCTGAAACTACCTGACCAGGGACATCAGAGCCAAAACTATTCCTGAGAAATGGGCACAAAGCTACAGAGAATAACTGTTGGTCTCCTTCTACTTTCTAGGCTTTATGCCTCTGTTAACATAGCCAGACATCAAATCCACCTTTGTGCTGACCACATCCCACTGTGTTCTTATCCTCTCAGACCCCAAGCTTTTAAAAATTTGTTTCAAGAACAAGATCTTGCATTTCTTTTTTAATTTCCATCTTGCAAATGTTAGCAGCTCATAGTGATATGGTGCTTTATAGTTTATATACAGCCCCTTCACGTGCATCATCTCCTTTCATGCTTAGGATGGTTTACTGGACCCCACGGAGATGGCTGATAGGAAGTGTCCCCTGGGGAGTCTGGTCCTGGCGGGAGTCCCAGCAACAGCTGCTGAGATGACCATGAGCATTGAGTGGTCAGGGTCCTGTGCTCTGAGGAGTGATAGTTACCAAACCACAGGAGCCCAGAGAAGGGAAAACCAGGTGCATGCAGTCCATAAGGATCTCCAAAAAAGCTTCCTGAGGGATGCTTCAGAGGCAGCTCGGAGCCTGGGGTAGGGTTCCAGAAAGAAACAAGTGTGACCGGGAGGCTGTAGAATGAAGGGAGAATGAGTGGAGGCGGCCTGGGTTGGGTGGAGTCCTTCCCAAGGCAAAGGGTGGGCCAGATGTTTTTGAAGGTTCCCCAACCAGTGTTTGGGTCCCCTCAAACAAGTATTACCAATCCTCCTTCTCGCTCATTGTCTAGGGAAGGAATGAAAGCTCAGCCAGGATTAGAGCCAGGGTGACACACAATTTAGCCAGGGATCTTCATCAACCCTGAACCAGGCTGGCCCAACAGTCTGTCCTGAGCTCCCTTAGTTGGCCTGAGGAGCAGAGAACTTGCCCTTGCCCTCTTGGGCTCCCATCTGTTTGGGGAGACAGGCTTTCTCATGTTATGTGAGGTCATTTAGGCAAGTGGATTCCAGGAAGGCCGATGGTGGAAATGTGGGCATTGGTGACAAGCCTGTAGGCATCACTCTGGAGCTGGACCAGGGATCCCATCTCACACTCCTGTCTCTAGGCCTAGAGTAGGTTCTTTGGGAACTTAGAAAGGACCCACCCCAGTCCAGGGGCCAGGCCCATGGGTGGATCCAAGCTAAACTTCCATACAAGGGTCCATTGTGGTTGCATGGGCTGGCCCTGGGCTCCACCAGGCCTTCCGGCTCCCGGAAAATGTTTTCCGTCTGGTAGCTCCTGGAGCGGCCTGTCCTTGGCCAAGGCACCAGCCCCACACCCAGGCCTCTGTAGCTCAGTGGGGATCCTGGACTCCTGCAGGTTTAGAGCTTTTGGATCCAGCCCCCACTTTCACAGCCAGAGTCCCTGAGGCTCAGGGGGTGCACAGAGGCCTGCAGTACACCAGGACCAGAATCAGGATCAGAACCCAGCACTGTGGCCATTTTTTCAGTTCTTACTACCACAGGATGCAGAAGCATTTGACCTCAGAGAAGGGAAGGGGCTGTCTCATCATATAGCCAATTGTGGCAGAGTCGGGGTGAAATGACTGGTTCTAGGTGGCTGCTTACCTTCCCTGGACCTCTCAGGACATCTGGGCCTTCTAGGCTCAGCTGTGGCCTTGAGAAGTTGGCTGTTCCTCTGTTTCTGAGGGCTGGGGGGTTTCAACTGACAATCTAGCACTGACATCCTGAGTTTTCAAATCAGGTTTGGACGGACTGGATGAGATGACGAAAAGAAGCTCTGGATTGTAGCAGAGCTAAGGCTCTGGGGTCTGACTCCCCAGCCCTTGCCTGGGCTGACAGCGCCATCTGGAGCCCAATCAGTGGAGTCCCACTGGGGCTGCCACTATGAAATGTCACTCAGTGAAGGCCCTCTATGCCGCCCAGTGGTAGGTGCGGGGATGGAGAAGGGATTCTGGCCCCAGATGTGAGGGGAGTAGTCCATGGGGAGTGTCCGCTGGCATGAAGTAACAGCAGAAAGTCCAGGGCTCTGAACACCACAGAGCCGTGGAGGAGAGAAGTCACCATCACGGCAAATCTCACTGACTATCCCCTGGGCCCATCCTGGACCCAGCCCTGAGGATCCTCAAGAAGTCGATCATGATCTAATGGAGAGGGGCAAAGTGGAGGTAGGAGCCCCGGGACACACACACATAGCTGGGTTTTGGAGAATAATAATAATTTGCCTTCTGTACTGAGGGCATTCCAGTTTCAGGGAGTAGCATGGAGGGGCGAGTTTCTGTGTGTAAGCTTGAGGGCAATAGCTGAGGAAAGACAAAGTGCCAGAATATGAGGTCAGAAAGGTCATAGCCCTGGGTACCTGTGGCCAACACAGCTTCCCCAGAGCTCCTTTCCCTCCTGTCCTGTCTCCTGCTTTGACCCCCCAGTGCTGGCAGGAATAGAGTCCCTGCCACAAACTCTAACCCCATCCCCTCTGAGTTGGGCTACCCAGGTGATGTCCTGATTCTGGGGGCCTCTTTTCTTCTATAAGGCCAGGGTCAGGTCTGTCCACAGGCTGATCCTAGGGACATAATCTTCTAATCTCTCTGGCATCCAGGGAGCCTGGGCACAGCCCTTGGACCAGGGAAAGGATCTCCAAGTAGTTACTGAACTCTGGTCACAAGTTCCTTAACTGTTAAATGGGCATAATAACAGTGCCTACCTCATGGAGATGTGGTGAGGATTGAATGAGAAAATGTATACAAAGCCACCTTGCTGACATGAATTGATGCCAGCAAAAAAGGCTTCTTCCCAATGCCCATTCCTTTGGGCACATCCTTTCCAGAAGGGGAAGCCCCAGATCTTGGCTCTGTGGCTACCTTCTCCCCAGCCTCAGGTCTTTTTCTACTCTCCTGAGCCCAGAGAGGCTCTAGTATGCCCTGAGGGGTGATTTGTTTTTTTAATGTTTCTTCCCATTTTCTTTTTAAAGAAAATGTAAACTACAAAGGAAAAAAGAAAAGTATAAAATAAGCATCCGTATACATCCCTGGATTCAACAGTTAATGATTTGCCTTATTGCCTCATTGCTTTCTCTTTTTAAAAAAAATCTGAATTGTTTGGGGATACCTGGCTAGCTTAGTTGGTAGAGCATAGAAATTAAAAACAAATAAATATAGTTAGCTTTTTAAAAATGTTTATTTATTTATTTTGAGAGACAGAAAGTGCAGGGGAGGGGCAGAGAAAGAGGGGGAGAGAGAGAGAGAGAGAGAGAGAATCCCAAGAAGACTTTACACTGTCAGTGTATAGCCTGAAGCAGGGCTCAATCCCACAAATTGGGAGATCATGAGCTGAGCCAAAATCAAGTGTCAGACGCTCCACCAACTGAGCCACCCAGGCACCCTGAGCATGGAACTCTTAATCGCAGGGTCGTGAGTTCAAGCCCCACGTTGGGAATGGAACTTATTTAAAATAAATAAATAAATAAAATAAACCAAACCGAACCATTTGAGAGTTCAGATACCATGCCGCTAGATGACACTTAATACCTAAGTGTGCAGCTCCTGAGAAAAGTATCCTGCACAGTCACAATCACAGTCCTAAGAAAAGGATGAATAATTCCATGCTATCATCTAATAACCAGTCTATATTTGTATTTCTCCTAATTTTTCCAAAATGTATTTTATACCTGCTTTGGGGAAAGGAGGTCCAGGGTCCAATTAATGTTCACTCCTTGGATTTGGTTGTTAGTCTCTTTGTTCTCTGGAAATCTAAAATAGGTGCTTCCCTTTTTTTCTCCTCAAAATAGGAAAATTACAAAAGAAAATAATCTGCAATCAACTGTTGGCATTTTGGTATTTTACCTTTCAATTAAAAAATTCTGAACATATATGGTAGAATTTTTTCTGCCATTGATATATAAAACATCTCCATTGATATGTAATTCGCATATCATTTAACTCACTCATTTAGAATATACAATTCAATGGTTTTTAGAATATTCACAGATATGCGCAACAAATAGTGATACAATATATATTCAATATACAGTGATACAATAGATAGTGATGCAATATGTAGATACACAATCACTACATTCCATTTTAGAACATTTCCATCACCTCAAAAAAAATCCTGTACATTTTAGTGATTACCCGCAGCTTTTAAGCAGCCACAAATCTACTTTCTATCTCTATAGATCTACCTATTCTGAACATTTCATATAAATGGAATCATATAGGGTGTGGCCCTTTGTGACTTTTCCCAGATACCATAATGTATCCAAGGTCCATCCATGTTGCAGCATGTATCAGCATTTCGTTCCTTTTTATGGCCGAATAATGCTGCATTATACGAATGTACCGCATTTTGTTTACGCATCCATCAGTTGATGGACATTTGGGTTGTTTCTACCTTTTAGCAATTATGAATAATGCTGCTATACACATTTGTGTTCATATTTTTGCATGGACATACATTTCAGTTTGTCCGGGGTAAACACCTAGGAGAGGAATTGCTAAGTCATATAGCAACTCTATTTTGACTGTTTGAAGAACTGCGAAGCTGTTTTTCAAAGTAATCGTACTATTTCACATTCCAACCAGCAATCTGTTAGGACTCTGATTTCTACACATCCTTGCCAGTATGTTATTTTCTGATGTTTTTTATTATGACCATCCTTGTGGTTAACATGTATCTCATTGTGGTTTTGGTTTACATCTCCTTGATGACTAATGATGTCAAGAATCTTTTTCTTGTGTTTATTGTTTATTTATCTATTCATTTATTTTCCATCTTCTTTAGGAAAATGGGTACTTAGATCCATTGCCCATATTTAAACTTGGGTTATTTGTTTATTTATTTGTTTGTTTTTGAAGGCAAGAAAAACTTTTAAACCACAAACGGTCAGCAGATGGCCACAAATTCTCCATGTTTCATTAAAATCACATAAAACCTAGATTAAAAATACTACCAATGACCACTCTAGAAAACCTGTGTGAAAAATTAAAATATGTACACTAAAAATACCACAGTGTGCACAAGACTCGGTTTTTAAAGCACCTGCATGAAATTCTGAATCAGTTTTACACACAGCTTCTAATATTAAATTGATATTTATTTTACTTGAGGATGATGGAAATTTCCAAAAAGCAGGACTATGAAAAGATAAAATGTCCATCCTTATACGAAGTAGTGCCCTAAAAATTAACATTTACAGAATACTTGGTAAAAATAGCTTTTAAAAGTTCTCCCAAGAGGAGTGCTTGCAGGGCTTAATTGGCTAGGTATCTGACTCTTGACTTTGGCTCAAGTCATGATCTCATGGTCCATGGGGTCCCACATTGGGCTCTGCACTGAGAGTGTGGAGCCTGCTTGGGACTCTCTCTCTCTCCCTCTCTCTCTGCCTCTCCCCTGCTGGCACATGCTCTCTTCTCTCTTTCTCTCAAAATAAATAAATAAAAACACATGAAAAAATTATATTAAAAAAGTTGTCCCAAGAGGTATATAAAATCAACTCCCAATTTTTCATAATTCATCCTACAGGTTCAGCTTTCTGTGCCTTTTCAGCTTTAGTTTCACCATTTTTGGATGGTGTAGTATCTTGCTTTCCAGCTTCTTCCTCTCCCTCTTTGCATTTAGTACCTTTGTTAGTCTTTGTGCCAGGTTCTTTGTTAGCAGATGTTTTTTTTTTGGTTGAGGTTCAGGTTTTGGTGGAGCAGGTTTTGCTGACAATCTGGCAGACTGTCTGGTGGTCTCCTGTTCAGTTGCTCTGGATGCATCCTTGCCCTCTATATTCTCTGGAGACTTTATTTTGGGCACAATGACTATGTTTGGACAGCAGCAAAAAGGTAAAGCAATGAGCTGGACCTGCTGGCACCTGCAGCTGCAGCTGCTCACATAAAGGGTACGGGATAGCCTGGCCTCTCCGACCTGTACCTCCCACTTTTTTTTTTTTAATTATTGAATGGCAATCTTTTTTATATATTCTAGATCCAAGTCCCTTATCCCATATATGCCTTGTAAATATCTTCCCCCATTCTGTGGGTTGTCTTTTCGTTTTCTTGATGGTATTCTCTGAAGCACTATCGTTTTTCATTTTAATGAAATTCAATTTGTATATTCTTGCTGCTGTCATTGTTGATTGTGCTTTTAGCTTTTCCACTTCATTATTTGATCTACTTTGTTATTATTATTTTTTAATGTTTATTTATTTTTGAGAGAGAGCAAGGGGAGGGGCAGAGAGAGAGGGAGACACAGAATTCGAAGCAGGCTCCAGGCTCTGAGCTGTCAGGACAGAGCCTGATGCAGGGCTTGAACTCAGGAGCTTGAGATCATAACCTGTGCTGAAGTTAGATGCTTAACTGACTGAGCCACTCAGGTGCCCCAGTATTTGATCTATTTTGAATTAACTTTAGCGTATGGTGTGAAGGAAGCATTTAGCCACATTATTTTGCAGGTGGCTCCAATTGTCCGGATAGCACAGAGCCGAGGGGATGAGAAATGCCAGCAGCGTTCCTGTCCCAGGAAGATAACAGAACCTTTGAGTGGAAGCTGGGAGAAGAGAAAACCCTGTGTTCTTAGGTTCACCTGTCCACAGGGGCGCTTCCAGCATGTTGGGGGGGGCGGCAGGGAGACAGTGAGTCATGGCTCTAATGCTATAAACTCTTACTATTCTTACCAAGATTTAGTAGATTTTCCTTAGTGAACATTCCTTAATCTGCTGTATGACTTTAGGACAATTTCTAGAAATATATATTCACGTATATATACACATATACACACGTATATACACATATGTATATACGTGTGTATATGTGTATGTATGTGTGTATATGTGTATGTATATGTATATAAAAATTTGTGACAGTTATGATTGTTCCACTGGGAAAGGGTCTGCAGGGCTGCTCACACCACCACCCAGAAGCTGTCCACCAGCTCATTCCTTTTTGTTCCTTTTATTACCAGTATTTCATTGTTCATAGCTACCACACTTTGTTTCTCCATTTACCCATTGATAGGCATTGGCTTGCTTCTAGTTTGAGGATATTACAAATAAAGCTGCTTTGAATATTTGTGTACACGTCTTTATTTGGACAAAAGCTTTCATTTCTCTTGAGTAAATGCCTGGAAGTGGAATGGTTGGTTGTGCAGTTATCCGGTTAGTTTTTAAGAAATTGCTAAACTGGGGGACACCTGTGTGTCTCAGTTGGTTAAACGTCCGACCTTGGCTCAGGTCATGATCTTGTGGTTTGAACCGCATATTGGGTTCTGTGCTGACAGCTCAGAGCCTTGGAGCCTGCTTCAGATTCTGTCTCCCTCTGTCTCTGCTCTTCCTCTGCTTGTATCTGTCTCTACAAAAAAATTTAAAGTAGCAACAGTTGGGGCTTCTTGGTGGCTCAGTCGGCTCAGTGCCCGATTCTCGATTTAGGTTCAGGTCATGATCCCATGATCCCAGGGGCGTGGGATTGAACCCCGCGTCAGTTTCTGCACTGAGCATGGAGCCTGCTTGGGGATTCTTTCTCTCTCTCTCTCACTCTCTCAAAGAAAAGTAGCAACTGTAGCATATACCACTGACTACAGTGACAAAGGTCGGACACACCCAGTATGGAGAGTTTGGAAGAAATAGAAGAGTAAAAGAAGACAATAAGAGTACCCTCTTGCTTTATTCCAACTACAGGACCACAGGGGGGGCCATTGCCAGAGAGGTGGGTGGGAAGGATGCATAAGACTCAGATGCAAATCCCCGATTCCCACTGCAGCCCCTGCTTCTGAGATCACTTCCTGCAGAAGAGCCCTCAGCCTGGAGGCCAGGATTTCCCTATGTGACCTTAAGCCAGTTCTTACCTCTTCGGTCTTAGCTGGTAAAAGTAGACACCATGGCTGCTTGGCCTCCCTCCCAGGAAGCTATTTGTGTCTTTACTGGGGTAACTCCTCTATTGTGAAAGGGTTTGGCGCCCCTCCCTCCAACACCCCACCCCAGGCAGGGGACTCAGGATCCCAGAAGCTTTTGCCTGGAACGTTAGGTCCCTCCCCTCAAACCTCCCCCATCACTCATCATCCTCCAATCCTTAAAATCAATCTTGCCTCTCCCTCTCTCCTGGCAACAAATCATGCATTTGTTGTGGGCCAGGCCTGTGCTGGAGGCGACTCCACACTCTTATCTCACTCAGTGCTCACCATAACCCTTAAAGGAAGTTATCATGGCCATTTCAGTTTAGGAAACTCATCCTCAGCACACTGGGCAAGGTCAGTTACCCCAAGTTAGGGCAAAGCCAGGCTTGCACTGGCTACTGTTTCTGGAGTCCTTGTCTGCAACCTCAGTACTCTGTATGCAGAGAGGTCAGGTCTGTGCTGACATAGCGGACATCTGCACCCCATCCCCCCATCTCTATGAATCTAAATCTGCTTCTTGCTTCAGAGTCCAGCCAGCTTCAGGGTTGTCTCTTCCACGAAGCTCTCCCTGATTCCTACTGAGAGTGATGTTTCTTTTCTGGACACCCTCATACCCTGGAATTAGTAGCCTGACTCCTCTGTCTCTCCCATCCTCACTCAGACCCTCCCCCCAGGTACCCAAGATTCTGTACTCTGGTCATGTGATCAGCTTCATTCAGTACATTTTTAATGTTTTATTTTAATTTATTTGCCTTATATCTCTAATATCTATTGACTTTCTTTTCCTTATTGTATAACATTGTATTTTTTTTTTGTCAATACATGTTAACATTATCAAAACTTTAAGAACAAAAATCACCCTAGGAGGCGCCTGGGTGGCTCAGTCAGTTAAGCGTCTGACTTCAGCTCAGGTCATGACCTCACAATTCATGGGTTCAAGCCGTTCAAGCCCTGTCTTGGGTTCTGTGCTGACAGCTCAGAGCCTGAAGCCTGTTTCTGTATCTGTATCTTCCTCTCTCTGCCTGTCCCATGTTCACTCTTTCTCTCAGAAATAAACATTAAAAATTTTTAAAAAAAGAATAAAAATCATCCTAAATTGTTCATAGATAACCATATTAACATTTTGGTAGATTATTTTTTGGTCTGATTTCTGTGTACATGTATATTTTATGGAGTTGAGATCACACTGCATAAACAGTTCCAAAGCCTGCTTTTCAAAAAAAAAAAAAAAAAAAAAAAAAAAGATCTAACATTATACCAAGGACACTTTCCGTGTCATTAAAAATTACATATGTCATACCTCTTAGGGTTGTTAGAATATAAAAAGACAGATAGTAACAAATGTCGCAAGGATGTGGAGCAATTGGACCCTCATACACCGCCCCTGGGAACGTAGAATGGTGCAGTCCCTTTGGAAAGCAGTCTGACAGTTCCTCAAATAGTTAAGCATAAAGTGATTGGATGATCCAGCAACTTCACTCATAAGTATATATTCAAGAGAAATGAAAACATATATCCATACAAAAATTTGTACATGAATGTTAATAGCTTTATTTATAACAGCTAAAAAATGGAAACAGCTCAAATGTCCACCAACTAATGAGTGAATAAATAAAATGTGGTATATCTATACAATGGAATAGTATTCAGCCATAAAAAGGAATGAAGTACTGATACATGCCACAACATAGATAATTCTTTTCTTTCTTTCTTTTTTTTTTTTCAAATAGCTTGGTCAGGGCACCTGGGTGGCTCAGTTGATTAAGCCTCCAACTCTGGCTCAGGTCATGACCTCACAGTTCGTGAGTTCAAGCCCTACATCAGGCTCTGTGCTGACAGCTTGGAGCCTGGAGCCTGCTTCAGATTCTGTGTCTCCTTCTCTCTCTGCCCCTCTCTTGTTCACACTCTGTCTCTCTCTCTCTCTTTCTCAAAAATAAATAAACATTAAAAGAAATTTAAATAGCAGCTTGTCTTTTTTTAAAAAATATTTATCCATCTATTTTGAGAGAGAGAGAGAGAAAGCACAAGCAGGGGAGGGACAGAGAGAGAGAGAGAGAGAGAGAATCCCAAGCCAGCTCACTCAGGGCTCGATCTAATGAACTACAAGACCATGACCTGAGTTGAAATCAAGAGTCTGACCCATAACCGACTGAGCCACTCAGGTGCCCCATGAATAGATCTTAAAAACATTATACGATGTATAAAAAGTCAGACACAGAAGACCACATATTATGTTATCCTGTTTATTAAATGTCCAGAAAGACAAATCTATAGAGTCAGAAAATATATCTGTGGGCTGGGTTGGGGAGCAAATGAGCAGTGACTGCTAATGGGCATAGGGATTTGCTGTGGGGTGACAAAAAATGTTTTAAAATTGATTATGGTGGTGGTTGCAAAACCTTGTGAATATACTAAGAACTATTAAATTATACACTTTTAAGTGATTAAATTATATGTTACATGACTTATATATCAATAAATCTGTTATAATTAAAAACAAAAGAACTCCATGGCAGCATCTTTAATGTCTTCAGACATTACTCCTTTGCATAGCTGCATCATAATTTATTTAGATTCCTATTGTTGGACCTTATGTTTTCTATTAATCCTTTTGTTTCACAACACTTCAAACATGCACAAAAATGAATTGAATAGTGTAATGAACCCCTGTACCCATCAGCCACTTCAACAATTGTCAACAGAATGTTGCTTTTACAGACATGGATTTGATGAATATTCTTGTGTATAAATCTTTGTTCACATTCCACAATTTCCTTCCATTTATACTGGATTCAATTCAGTCCAAACCACTTCCTCACAATGCCCTCCCAGTGTATCCTAGGGATCGGAAGAAACAGACACCGTCCCACTCTTGGAGGTTCCAAGGCTGGTGGAGGAGGTAGATATTAGACTGGAGTGACCAGTAGGGGCAGGAGTCGTGTAACTGGAGACAGTTCTCACCCCATTACCCGGGAAGGGCACTTCCATAAGGGCAGGCGGTCAGTCACTCCACCCTAGGAGCCTGTTTTACAAATCTCTGCCAAGCCCCTGTCTTTCTTCCCTCATACCACAAGGGGACGCCAGAGTCTTTCACAGTCTTTCTGGAATCTCTCCCCTCAGCATCGTGGGTGGGTGGTTGGGGTGACCTCTGTGCCCCTTCTCCTGGTGACCCTGGCGTGGTGATGGCCATCTCCTGGCCTTGGTATCCTCACATGGAAGACAAAGGAAGTGAATGCAGTGAGCTATCTGGAGCCACCTTTAGCTGGCTCTCATAAGCAATGTGTCCTTGGGCTCCATTCCCCAGCACCTGCTTCTGGGAGGTCTGTCCAGGGGATCCACATGGGTGCCTCTCCACTCTGGGCCCCAGGAGAGACTAATGCCTACCAACGCGACTTCCCACTTTTTACAGGCCTACAGGAGGCAGCTCATTATGAGGAGTGACTTGAGCCACAGATTTGCTGAGACACCCCCAGCTCCAGGAGCAACATTAAGGTCGTAGGTGGAGGAAGAGAAAATGAGTCACCAGAGACTTCCAAAGGCCCTCTGGCCCAGCCCAGAGGATATTTGGCCCCCAGAGGGCATGGTCTGTGTCTGGCATAGCTGAGGGCTGAGTCAAGGGACAAGGTGTTTGTTTTTCTGAAAGGGCTTCTCCTGAGTTGGGGGTGTCCAGCCTTGCAGCCTCTCCTCGCAGCCTGCCAACACAGGGGGCAGTTAGCCAGGTGCTGAACCCTGTCTGGATGTCTGTAGCTCCCTGGGGTGGTCTCTCCGCTGTATCCCCAAAAGGGGCTGTCCCTTTTGGCCTTGCCCCTTTGCCCTTCCTTGTCCTTGTCCTTCCCCAGGACCCCTCCTCTTAATCCAGTAAGCCAGCTGCAACCAGCCAGGTCAGAAGCCACTCCCCAAATGGCCAAGCACTCCAGCCACCAGAGGAAGGGCCACCTCATATATTCCAAGCACCTACTGTGTGTCAGCTTTCTCTGGGCTTGCCACTTTGTATTTGTTATCACATTTCTTTCTCAGAGCAGCAGCCTCATAAGGCAACTATTATACACTCATGTCACAGAGGAGGAAATCAAAGCTTAGCCTGGCAGTGGCAGCAGCAGCATTAGAACTCAAGCCTAGGCCGGTCTGACTCATACCTGTGTCTCCTTCCTTCTCCCTACCTGCTTTCTGCACATGCTCCGAATTGTGCAGGACTCCTACCTCACCTCCTCATCCTTGCTGCCGCTTTACTTCTATACACACTCCTACCCACCAGTTGCACACATGGTTCAAAATTCAAGGTGAGTGCTCTAACAGACACGTGTGCACTTGTAAAGCCCAGTCCTCACTGGCAGCCCTGACTACTGCTTTGTCAGCTATATGACCTTGAGCAAGTCACTTAACCTCTGTGAGCCTCAATGTTCTCATCTCATCAGAATTGCTATGAGAATTAAGTAAGATATTGTATGTAACGGTGTTAGAAGCTTACCTGGGCATAGTGTTCAATAGAGGTCAGCTATTTTTAAAATTTTAGCTGCTTTTCATTATTATTATACACACACATCTTTGTACACTCTCCACACATGTAACCAGCCATGTGCAATATAGACAGAGGCACAAGGATTGCCAAGCACACCTACCTACACACTTGGGCAGGAACCCACAGTGAAAAAAATCAGCCACCTGCCATATGTATCATGTGCCTATGTGCCTGTGCCAGGCTACTGGGGTGAAGGAAGGGAATACCTGGGGAACCAAGACAGGAAACCTGGCTGTGGGGTCCAATCAGTCTGGCTGGGAAGTAAGATTCATGATCAAAGTATGGTCTGTAGACTAAGCTGGGAGTGCATTAGAATCTTGAAGAATCTCACACCCCCACCCCAGACCTACCTCAAGGTGTCAGGGTGGGGAGGAGGGAAGTGGGCACTTATCCTTGAGCCAAAGGGGGCTGGCTTTGGGCCTGGCCCTGGTGCCTCGGACCTATGCCCTGTCAGCAGGCTGATATACCTCCTGGCCCCTCCTCTGTGTTTGGGAGTTGGTGCTAATGTGTGAGGTTATTCAACTCAGCCTTGGGAGGATAGGTTGGCCCCCTCAACCCTGTTCTAGAAAAATATAAATAGCAAGGCCCCTCCCTGGTCCTTCCCAGGGCTGACAGGCTGGGAGCTGGGAACCGTATCAGGGCCCAAGCAACTGGCACAGGGTGCCTGCTCTTCAGTCCCTCTCCTGAAATGTGTCCATACTTGTTTGTGACTCTCCCCACCTAGCATCATGTTAGGGTCACTGCCAGAACTCTGGCTGACCTCTCCCTCCTTGAGTGAGGTGAGGGCTGGGTCCCTCGAGGCTGTTGGAGCCTGAGGCCTGGGCCAGGGCCCTTCCCTGTCCCTGTTGGGGCTAATTTTAGGGCTGTCTTGACAGCTGCCTCAGCTCAACCTGAATCCGTTCCCTGCTCAGCATTGGGGTCAGTTGGGGTCAGTCGGGGAGTGGGCCAGACCAGCCCCGGCTTTGACTACGACAGATAAAATTAGATTCCTTACCCCCTGGCCACCATCCCTACTGCCTGGAAAGCCCCACTCAGTACTGACCAGCAGGATGCAATAGCACCTGGTCCTGCTCTCAGTTTGGACAGACCTCTCCAGACAGACAAACCAAACCCTGTGGAAACCAGAAGTCACAGACATCAGAGAACTCAGGACTCAGAGACCCTGTCGCTCAGCACCTTGCCTGCAGAAGGGAAAGGGCGAGGGGCTGAGGTCACCCAGCAAGGGATGGAAAAGCTGGGGCTGAAGCCCAGGCTTCCAGGAGCCCAGCTGGGTTCTCTGCCCTGTGCCTCAGGGCTGGGTGGAGATATAGAGGAGCCCAGCATCTAAAGCAGCCCATGAAGATCAGTCCTCAGGCAGTCCTGTAGAGGAAGGGTTTTAGCTTCTGATAACAAAGGGATAGAGTCCTTGCTCTGCTACCAACATTCTGATCCTTGGTTTCCTCCCTGATGACATGGTAGTGGTGATATATCTTCACAGACTGGTCAGGACAGAGGAGGGGAATGAAGGATGGGAAGAGCACAGGGAACTCAGGAGCCAGCTGTGCCCACAGGGCTGTCTGCTGGCTGGTGCTGCAGGCTCCTTCCCACTGGGAACTGGAGCCTTGGTGGCTCCCACAGTCTTCACCCCCATGGCCTCCATCCCCACTCTGTCCTTCACCCAGCTATGTTGCAAGAGGAAAGGGAAGCAGGTCTTGAAGCTGATCTGGGCAAGAGGGAAAGGAAATGCAAGCAGGGGTCACAGAGGGAAGCTGTGGTTCTCCTCCCTTCCCCTACCTGCAGGCTTTGTTCCTTCTCTTCCCTCTGTATCTGCCTCCTCCCATGCCCTTCCCACTGTTCACTCATTCCAGCCACTCTCCCACCTCCCGAGCTCTCCATTTCTTCCTGAGATGTCTCGTGCTGGAGCCCCCTGCTCTGGCCCTCATGGTTCCCTGGTTGGGTCTATGAGTAGGAGCGTGGATGATTGTATGTGCGTAATGGGGCTTTGCTGCATGGGGCTGCCACTCAATAAATATTTAACGGCCAACCTCAAATCCTTTCTGAAACAAGGCTATGTGTACATGAATAGATAAATGTTGACTGACTCTAAAAAAACACACATGTACCCTGAGAAAAGCCTTGTTTATCCATCCTCCCTGATACCAAGTTGATTCCCACTGTGAACTCTCCAGATGAGTGAAGGTGGAGGAATCTTAGGATTTAGGAAAGAGGAAATCCTTCCAGGTGGAAGGAAAGTCTTGAGCCAAAACTGGGAGAGCTGAATGCTCAATAGCCAGTGGAACAGCAGTGTGCGATGAGCTGGTGAGACAGACAGATCATGAAGAGCCTTGAATGCCAGGCCAAGGAGCAGACTTCATGCTGAGGGCAGTGGGGAGCCATGGGAGGGTTTTGAGTAGGGGAGTGATGAGGTGGATTTGCTGTCAGTAGAATTTCCTCCCTGGCTGCTGCATGGGGTGTGTCTTGAAGACAGAAAGAGTAGAGTTGAGAAGATTTCAAGGTCAAGTGAGAGAAGATGAAGTATGAACATAGATGAGGCTGGAGAAGTTGAGAAGTGGACAGTCCCCAGGATATTACAGAGGGATGGTCAGGACTGAATGATGGATTGGATGAGGGCAAGGAGGGAGGGAGAGCAGGCTCCATGATTCTCAGAGTTCTTGGCCCAAGCGGCCAGCTGGCAGGCGGTGTCCTTGCTGAGCTTGAGAGAGGAGAAGGCCTGGGGAAAGACGCAGAGCCCTCTTTTGGACACATCAAAGAGGTGGTGTGACCAGAAATGGGAATATCTAGACTGGTCAGACAGCTTGGGGTCAGGCAAGTCTGGACAGATCCTTTCTGAATAACAGCCTCTGAATGACTTGGGAGTGTCTCAAGTGGGCCCAGGATAGTCCTAGGAGTCCCAACCACCTACGGTTTTTAGGACAGACAGGACTTGGATGTGGGTCCCAGGGAAGGACAGGGACAGAGTCAGCAAAGGGTCTGACCAGGATGGAGGGGAGGGACTGGGGCCTGAGGATAAGGGACACCCCCAGGGTAGGGTAGGAGTGGCTGGTGCAGAGGTCTGGGACAGAGAGGAAGTAAGAAGAAGCCAAAGGAAGGCTGAACTGGCAAGCTTTACAGATCAGCCAGCCAGAAACCAGAATTACAGATAGAGACAGAATGAGACCTAGTGAGGGGTGGGGGCGAGCCAGGTATCACAGTGAGGCAGACAGGTCAGCAGCTCCTGGCTCGGCGCTATCCTCTGGGCCACACTGCCTGGTAGTGGTTCACTGGTGGGACTCTGGGATTGAGCTTCCTGGCCATGCCCAGGTGTTTTAGGTTTGTCTGTTCTAGAAGGGTGTGCTGGGTGGGGTGCTTGGGCAGCTTAATCAGTTAAGTGTTATGAGTTCGAGTTTCACATTGGGCTCTGTGCTGACAGCTCAGAGTCTGGAGCCTGCTTTGGAGTCTGTGTATCCTTCTCTCTCTGCCCCTCCCCTGCTTGCATGCTGTTTCTCTTTCTCTCTCAAAAATAAATAAATATTTTTAAAAAATAAGAAGAAGAAGGGTGTGCTGGGACAGATGGGTGGGATCCAAGCTCCTCACCAAGCAGTACCCGCAGACCCACTGTCAGTGCATCCCAGCCCTGTGCTATTACTTTCTAGTCCCAGGATGGAGGCTGGGCTGAAAGGAGGGGGAGGGAGCCACAAACCCAGACCTAGAGACTCACAGCCCAGCATAGAGCCATGCTCCTGGCAGAAGCTGCAATGCATGTCTGAGGATGGGAGAACTCTGGCATCACGGAACGTGCCCCCACAAGGTGAGACCTAACAGGGGCAACAGACGCTTGGTCAGCACCTACTCCATGCCAGCCACTGTTCTAGGATCTCTAGACATTGAGCAGGATTTATGCTTTAGCTAGAGACTGACAATAAACAAATGAATATATATTATAATGTCAAGAAGGACAAAGTGAGTTGAAGAAACACGGAACAGGGTGGGGGTTGGCAGATTCAGCACGGAGCATGGAGTATTCATTTGAGAAAAAGAACCTGATTGTGGTCCCAGCTGGCTGGGTGATTTTGGTCAAGATCCTGCCCCTACTCCCTGCCTTCCTGGGAGTTGAACTGAGACATCTCTGAGAGCCCCTGTTGGCCTGGCTATTAGTAGGGCCTGAAGGGGTGAGCTTTCTGGAAGACCAGCCTCTCCCACAAAGTCCAGCCCCACCCACCCACTCCTACACAGGCTGCACATGAGACCCCCTTCTTCCCTCAACTTGACTCCTCAGGCAGGGAGCCCAGCAGGAGCTGAGGAGCCCCAGGGCCTTGGCACCACTCCAGATCTGTCTTGACAGGTGGAGGTGACTCACGGGGTGTCAGGATCCCGGAAAGTGCCTGGGGGTGGTGGTGGGGGACTCCCACCTTGCCTTACCTGGAAAGGGCCTGGCTTCTGGGGTCCTTCTGCTCTCCAGGAGGCCCAAGTTGCAGCCAAGGGGGTGGGAGGAGGCTTAAGGGCTTGCCAGTGTCTGTCCCCTCTGGGCCCCAGTCTCCTAGTCCACATAAAGGGAGAGGAATGGAGCTAAATAATCTTCCGTGTTCTGGGGTACTTGAGTGGTTCAGTTGGTTACATGTCTGACTCTTGGTTTTGGCTCAGGTCATCATCTCACAGTTCATAGGTTCAAGTACCACTTCAGGCTCTGTGCTGATGGTGTGGACCCTGCTTGGAATTCTCTCTCTCTCTCTCTCTCTCTGTTTCTTGCATCTCTCTCTCTCTGTCTCAAAAGAAATAGGTAAACTTAAAAAACTCTTCCATGTTCTTTCCAACTCTAAATTCCTGTTTTGCTGAGTATGTTGCTAGAGGCTCAAGACCTCTGTGATGGTGTCCCAGAACCTCATTGTAAGGTGAGTGGCAGATTTTGAAATAAGAGGTTGGCAAAGGGTTGCCAGATTTAGCAAATAAAATTCTGAATTTCAGAAATGCAATGAATAATTTTTTAGGATAAGCTGTCTCAAATATTATTTATGTGAAAGAATTATTCATTGTTTTTCTGAGATTCAAATTTAACTGGGTGTCTTCTATTTTATCTGGCAACTCCAGGTGGAAAAGGTCATTGGAACCAGGATTTAAACAGGGGAAGGTCCTAGACTCTCAGATGACCAGACTTCTGGCCACCTACCTCGCTGCTCCCGGAGTCCCTTCTCCATGAACTTCTAGATGCCTTGTTGGAAGGTAGGGGGGTGAAGGAGGGAGAACCAGGAATTAGGGGCATTGAGGGCTGTGGAGAGAGGCCCCAGGGCCCCAGGAGGCAGCACCAGAATTCCTCCTGCCCTGCACACCAGTTCACCTCACCAACAATGACAGAATGGAGAGATAATTGCCCTTTCACAGGAACCGATGAGGCTTCACGCAGGTGGGGCCCACGTTCTGCTTCACTGAGGCCCTACCCAAGAACAGGCTTCAATCAATTAGTGGAAGAAATGAGAGGGAGCGCCTCCTGGGAACCTTCACCATTGCAGTAGGAAGAAGGCCTTCCAGATGGAGGAGAGAGCGCAGAGAAAGGCTGGTGTGAGCAGCAGAGAAAGGCTGGTGTGAGCAGTGAATGGGCAGGGCCAGGACTGCAGCTGGCCTGGAGGAGGATGAGTCCTAGCAGGACTGAGAGGGCACCACGCAAATAGGCTGAACTAGGCAACTCCGGCCTGTGCTGGGGACCTGTGACCCGGGGAGGCCTGACATCGCGTGCTGTGGCTCAGCACGTGGCTGGTCCTACCAGATTCTGCATTTCCTGAAGGCAGAACAGAGCCTTCCTCTTCTCCCATGCCCTCCAGGACGACCGAGAGGCCAGCACAGGAATTGGATTGCTAGAGAGCTGAGGGCCTGCTGGGAGGACCGGGCATACTGCACTGTTATCTCCGCTTGGGCACTGGATGTTGCTGGGGCCATTTTAGTAGGTGATCACGGTCACTCAACAGTTTCAGGAAAGGTGACTGGCTTTCTGGCCCTGCCTGGAGGCCCTTGTGGCCTTTAGCATCTGTTTGTCCGGGCCCCTTCACTGCCACAGTCTGGGACAGTGATAGGTGGTGATGTCTACCTGTACTTCATCAAGCTCCAGACCAGGTGAATGAGCCCAGCCCACTGCAGACACCGTCTCCTGTACCCAGATTGAAGACACTAAGGATCAGGGCGTTGAAGTGCTAGGAGTTTAGGCAGGTAGGCTAAACTGGGATTTTAACCCAGTTACACCGAGCTGTCCTTGTTTTTTAAGTCATTTCCGAGATGTTACTTATATTTGTCACTTTATCCCATTTTGATCTTTGCCACTTATGATGCAAATGCCAACAAAGCTATCGCTTGTCTGTGTTTCTGCAGAGGCCTTTGCCCAGAAGCAGTAAACTATGGAAGGACTGAAGGAAGCAGGAAGGCAGGGATGAGCTCCTCCTGGGGCTCATTTGCCCTTTCCTCAGTGCTGTGCCCTTCCTCCAGCCTGCAGCCCTGCCCTACGCTGAGTCATGTGGCTCCCCAGCACCCTTGGGAGAGCTGGGCCCTGTGCACACTCACAGCATTCTTCCTCTGCGACTCAGGTTTCCACGTCCTTCCACACACCACCCTAGAAGTCCTTCTACCCTCCCCCCCACCAAGGTATTCAATGGCCACAGTCCAGGCCTACTACGTGCCAGGCACAGTGCTGGGCACCAAGGTAAAATATTCCCCAAAACTCTGGCTGTTCCATCACTGTGGGTGCCCTGAAGTACTGCCTGGGTCTCCTCCCAGTCTGTCAGTTAAAGGGCTAGTATCTCACACACCAGGCGTGCTCGGGGAGCTCAGGTCACATCAACTCATGCCTTGGATCTCCTAGGCTTCCCTCTCCTCTCCAAGTTTGTGCCTGGTGCAGGGCAAGTCCTCAGTGGGGTGGACATGGGGCAGTTTTAATGATGAGTCATCTGATCATGAACCTGGAGAATAGAAAGTACTATTGGGTACAGACATGCACAAGACCTTGAGAGCCACTCTGGAAGTCTCACCAGTGACCCTCAGAGTCAAGTTTGGTTATGGATAAATCCTTTGCTTTTCCTTCCTTTTTACCCACTGGCCCCAGGGTTGAGCCAGCACTCTTTCTCTATCCTGGCTTCTGTATCGCTAATGAACCTGTGGCCTTGGTGGCAGGTGCAAATTCCCAGGGACCTGTGGACTTCTCATCAACTTTCCCCAAGAAACTTTTCAGGAGCCTGAGACCTTATGCCAGGTACTATGTGGATATGACATGAATTATCTCATCTCATTCTCCAACAATCCTATAAAATAGACATTATTTTTTTAATGTTTATTTATTTTGAGAGAGAGAGGGAGGGGCATGGCAAGGGGCAGAGAGAAAGGGAGAGAGAGAATCCCAAGCAGGCTCTATGCTGTTAGCATCAGAGCCTGATGCAGGGCTCGAACCCAAGAGCTGTGAGATTATGACCCGAGCTGCAATCAAGAGTTGAATGCTTCACCACCCAAGTGCCCCTAAAATAAACATTATTATTATCCTTGCTTTACAGTTGTAGAAACTGGGGTCATAGGGTTTAAGTAAATTCATTAAGTGATGGAATCAGGATTTGAATCTAGGGTTATGTATTCCAAACCATTCCTCTTAACCTCTATACTTCCCTGCCCTGCATTTATATTTGAGAAAGGCCTTGTTTTAAGGCATCTATGATATCCTCGTGTAACAAATGAAGAAATGTTTGCTCCGTAGAGAAGAAAATGACACCTGGTTAATGGACAGGAGTATCTATGAATATTATGTTGGATTAAGATATTGGTGTACTGTTGACTTAGAACATAACCACAAGGTCTCAAGGCTATACCCCGTGGGAAGATAGTGAGATATCTCATCTAAATTTCTTCCTGGTGTAAGTCCCCTGGAGGAGAGGTGTCCAGGGCCCGAAAAGCAGAACTTCTGTAGGGTCCTAAACTATTGAAGAGAGACCATGGTTCTCTTCGCCTGGATTTCTTAAGGCGTTGGTGACTACAAGCATGCTCCCAAGTCAGGAGGAGGCAGTCGGGGACTTGGAAAGCAGGGTCACAATCAGGCAAGCCTTATTTTTCTCCCTGGGGTCAATTAGCTCCTGGAGAGCATGTGACGCCTGCTACGGCTGCTTAGTAGTGACACCTACAAACTGTTAGTAGGTCACGCTCCACTCTGTTCATTTCCCCACTGTCGTCTCTGTCTGAACAGCCTTATTCCGGTCCTTAATAGTTTCCTCTATTGTAACATACAGACAGATCTTCCTCTGCTTACAATGGGGTTATGTCCCAAGAACTCCATCATTAAGTTAAAAATGTATGTAATATATCCAACCTACTGAACCTCATAGCTTAGTTTAGCCTACCTTAGACTCGCTTAGAACGCTTACATTAGCCTACAGTTGGGCAAAATCACTTAACACAAAGACCATTTTGTAACAGTAAAGTGTGAAATATTTCATGAAATGTATTGAATACTGTACTGGAAGTGACAAGCAGAAAGCTTGTGTAGTACAGAATGGCTGTAAGCATATCAGTGGCTTACTCCTTTGACCGCCCGGCTGACAGGAAGCTACAGCAGGCTGCCACTGCCCAGCATCACCAGAGAGCCGGGCAAAGATCAAACCTCAAAATCTGAAGTACAGTTACTACTGAATACACGTCCCTTTCTTACCATCCTCAAGGTGAAAAATCTGAAGTCAAACCATCATAAGTTGGGAACTATCTTTATTCACTACAACTAATGAACCAATATTGATATATTACTATTAACAAACTAAAGTCTGTATTTTACTTGGATTTCCTTAGCTTTTACCAAATATTCTTAAAATTTTTTAAATGTTATTTATTTTTGAGAGAGAGAGAGAGACAGAATGTGAGTGGAGAAGGGGCAGAGACAGAGAGGGAGACACAGAATCTGAAGCAGGCTCCAGGCTCTGAGCTGTCAGCACAGAGGTGGTCGCCGGGCTTAAACTCACAGATGGATGAGATCATGACCTGAGCTGAAGCCAGGTGCTTGACTTAGCCACCCAGGGCACCCCTACCTGATGTCCTTTTTATGTCCCAGGACACCACATCACCATGCCTATCTGCATTCTTTCTGGTCTGGGACAGTTACTTGGGCTTAGTTTATTTTAATGTCCTTCACAGTTTTTTTCAGTTTTATTTATTTATTTTGAGAGAGATAGGGACAGCACACGTAGAGGAGGGGCAGAGAGAGAGGGAGAGAGAGAATCCCAAGCAAGCAGGCTCTGTGCTTCCAGTGCAGAGTCTGATGCAAGGCTTAAGCTCATGAAACCAAGAGATCCTGACCTGAGCTGAAATCAAGAGTCAGATGCTTAACTGCCTGAGCCACCCAGGCGCCCCTAATGTCTTTGACAGTTTTGAGGAGCATTGGCCAGGTATCTTATATGCTTTCAATTTGAGTTTTTCTGACGATCTTCTCAGGATTAAAGTTGCAAGTTCTTGGGAGTAAAATGACACAGGTAAAGTGCCAGTCTCATCACATCAGATCACGGGTATATATGACCAACATGACTTATCACCGTGGTCACTAACCTTGATCACAGGGCTGAGGTTACGTCTGTCAGGTTTCTCTGCTGCAAAATTTCTCAGAGGGTGCATTCTGTGTCGTGCCAACCCAGATCACTAAGATGGGAGGGGCAGCACCCTTGGAAGTCTGCATGGTGGTGTCAATAGTAATGAATGAGAGAATCTGCACTGTGGAAGATGAACTTCAGAGGGTAGCCCCCTCTCAGCTTCAAAGGCTTGGGCTCTGCCAGCTCTGGCAGGGAGCAGGTCTCATTCATCTGTGTGTCCCCAATACCCAGCACAAGGCTGTCTGAGAATGCATTGGGTGTCTTTTTCTTTTGTAGACGCATGTTTTAAAAAATTGAGGTGAAATTCACAACATAAAATTAACCATTTTATTTTTTAACCGTTTAAAAATGTTTATCTTGAGAGAGAGCGCGAGAGCATGTGTGCGAGAGAGTGGAGGAGGGTCAGAGAGAGGAGGAGAGAGAGAATCCCAGGCAGGCTCCGTGCTCACAAGGAAGACCGACACGGGGATCGATTGCACTACCACAAGATCATGACTCAATCTGAAATCAAGAGTCAGACGCTTAACCAACTAAGCCACGCAGGCACCCCTAAACCATTTTAAAGTGCACAATTCAATGACATTCATACATTCACAGTGTTGTGCAAAACTACCTTCTCTATTAAGTTCCAAAAATGCCATCACCTCATTCCCTTTTCTCCTCAGTCGCTGTGTATGTTCTGGTTATTTCATATAAACGGAATCATATACTATGTGACCTTTTGTGGCTGCCTCTTTTCATGCAGAATAATGTTTTCAAGGTTCATCTGTGTTGTAGCATGTGTCAGAACTTCATTCCTTTTCTACAGCTGAGTAATATTCCATTGTGTGTATATACCACATTCTGTTTATCCATTCATCCATTGATGGACATTTGAGTTGTTTCCACCTTTTGGCTATTGTGAATAGTGCTGCTATGAGCATTCAGCCATGTTGTTGTTGTTGTTTTAGTACCTGTTTTCAATTCTTTTGAGTATATACCTATGCATGACTGGATTTGTAGAGAAAGTGATATTTCTTCACAAGTTTTTA
Source organism: Hyaena hyaena (assembly GCF_003009895.1). Taxonomy (NCBI): domain Eukaryota; kingdom Metazoa; phylum Chordata; class Mammalia; order Carnivora; family Hyaenidae; genus Hyaena; species Hyaena hyaena. The sequence continues at coordinate 732,545 of NW_024081479.1, read as the reverse complement.
GGATGCTGATCAAACTCATACAGAGGCTCTGGTTATGGACCTGGGCCTGTGGGAAGGAGATTTCTGTGTTGGGCCTGGTTCAGGTTATCACCGTATCAATAAGTTGCATAAACACAGCACCCACGTATTAAACTCACCCACAACAAGAAGCCAAGAGACAGAGAGCTAAACTTCACAATGCAAATATATAAAGAAGGCAAAGTATCAAGTCTTACATCAGGTTTCTTCAAATGCTTGTCCAAGCACAGAATGTAGGAGAACAATGATGCAAAAAGGAGCTCAGACTTTGAGTTGACCACGAGCCAAGGCAAAGACTAGCAAATAAGCAAATGTAAATATAGGCTGCACTAACAGAGGCATAGGGGCTGGAACACAGGAGGTGATGGCCCTACTCCACTCCATACTCAGCAAGACCCACCTGGAGTTCTGAGTCCTCTCTGATATGCTGGGGTATGTTCTGGATCAGAAGAAAGTGACGGGACGACAGAGGCCTGGGAACCAGGGCAGGCAACGAGCAGGCAGAGGACTCAGGTGTAGGCAAGTTGTTGCCCAGGGTCTGCAGGGCTGGCAGTCAGGGAAGAAGGCTGTTTTCCTATGAGGGCGTGAGTTCTTTTCCTTCTAGGATTGGGTGTGTGGAATGAGCAGAGGGAAGATTCAGAAGGACATCAGGTGAGCTCAGGTGACTCTAGGGGTCAGGGGGCTGCCTGGGGTTTTTCAATACTAAGAAACAGATTTAGCCTGAGAGAGAAACAGAGAGAATGGGTTTTGTCTCCTCTTTCTCTTTTCTCTCCTCCTTGTCTTCTACCTCTCTTCCTCACCTCCTCCTCCCTCCCCCTTTTCCTCCAGGCTGGCACCCAATGTCACTCTATTCTGGGGAGAGGCAGCTAAATCCGAACACAAAGTAAGGGGTTTGTTAGAATAGCGGGCTGAAGGGGCGCCTGGGTGGCTTAGTAGGCTAAGCGTCTGACTTTCGCTTAGGTCATGATCTCGCGGTTCGTGGGTTTGAGCCCTGCGTCGGGCTCTGTGCTGACTGCCAGCTCAGAGCCTGGAGCCTGTTTCAGTCTGTGACTCCCTCTCTCTCTGACCCTCCCCTGCTCACGCTATCGCTCTCTCTCTCCTAGAAATAAATAAAACATTAAAAAAAAAAAAAAGAATAGTGGGCTGAAATCAACAGGGCAGAATTTAACTGGCTAGGTTGTAAAAACCTGGGAAACTGTTTATGTCGTTATGGTGAATGAAAAAAAGCAGAGTGTACAACTATATATACATTATGACAGGTTAAAATGCATAGAAAACTCTAGTATAAAACACAGCAGAATCTTTTTGTATTATTGAAATATAGTTGACATACAATGTTCTATTAATCTCAGGTGGACAGCATAGTGATTTAACAGTTCTATACATTACTCAGTGCTCACCAGAAGTGTAATTACCATCTGTCACTGTACATTATTACAATATTATTGGGTATATTCCCTGTATTGTACTTCCTATTCCCAAAACACACCAAAATCTTTTTTTTTTAAGTTTATTTATTTATTTTGAGATCGTGTGCATGTGCTCCTGCACGAGTTGGGGAGGGGCAGAGAGAGACAGGGAGAGAGAATTCAAAGCAGGTTCTGTGCCATCAGTGAGGAGCCAGATGCAGGGCTCAATCCCGTGAACCATGAGATCATGACTTGAGCCCAAACCAACAGTTGGACGCTTAACTGACTGAGCCACCCAGCTGCCTCTGCACCAAAATCTTAACATCAGTTATGTGTCGATCAGGGCTGTCAGAATTTTTCATTTTGTGCTTTCTATTTCTCTGTATTTTTTAACTGTTCTGTAATGATTTCTATAGTCACAAAAAAAAAAAAACAACACTTTAATGCTTGAGAAAGAATTTAGCTGGGACAGAGGTGGGATGCCACGGAAACAGTGCCTGCAATTCTCATCTGGCCACTTGCTGCTCTGCCCTGGGCTGGCTGTGTGAACCCCACCTCCCTGTGCCCACTCTCAGTGGTTTCTGGTCCCCCGGAACTGTTCCCAGTAGGCACTCGGGAAACTTTAGTCAACAAAGGACGTTTAGCCTGAAGAGCCATACAAATAAATGTCTCTAGGGTAGGAAGGAGGACCCTAGCTCACTCTCAGGTGGAGGAGACCTGAGGGGAGCAGAGACCACAAGATGCGTGCAACGTGAGGCAGTTGGGCGTTTGCCAGGGGGATGGGCTCTCCTTGCCCAGGGTGCTGCAGTCACTGCCCTCTTGGCAAGGAACCCGGGCTGCCAGGGCCCCAAGGAGCCGGGCACAACGTGTGCGGATCACATGGCTTCCAGACATGGCCACGTGGGAACACGGATTCACTGAGCACCTCTCTAGTGCTGCCCGGGGCCGACCCTTTACTTACATTCATTTCATCCACACGGCAAGCCCACCAGGTCAGTGTGGTTACCCCATCTTACCTACATTAAAACTGGGGCTCAGAAAAATGAAGCACCAGGTCACATGGCTAGTACATAACAGAGGTGCTCTTTTATTTTTTTAATGTTTATTTATTTTTGAAGGAGAGAGGGGGGCGGGTAGGGGCAGAGAGAGAGGGAGGCACAGAACCCAAAGCAGGCTCCAGGCTCTGAGCCATCAGCACAGAGCCCAACCGGGGCTCGAACTCGTGAAATAGGAGATTATGACCTGAGCTGAAGTCAAATGCTTCACCGACTGAGCCATTCAGGTGCCCCATAATGGAGGTGCTCTTAACCACTGTTGCACACTGCCTCAAGATAGTCCACAACACTTCAGCTGTCTGCTTGGTGGCTTGTCTCTTTTCCTTGATATGGCCCCACTGATATTGCATGTGATAACACGTGGAGAAAGGACCTCCTGCTCATTTCCTCAGCCCTCAAGGATGGCAGGGTACTGTAAGTGACAGTTGCAGACACCCCTACCCCCAACCCCAACCTTGGCTCTGGTGGGCTGTTATGGGCCCTGGGGGCAGGTGAGATCTCTGTTGAAGTCAAATGAGGCAGGTCCCAGGTGGGATAGGTTCCTACAGCTAAGGGCATTAGGTTCCTATAGGTAAGCCTATACAGGACCGTTGGGACTCCTTAAAAGGCAAATTGGAGTACATGACTGCAGAGGGCCTTTCTATCCCTTCAGATTCTCAGATTCTATAGTTTCAAGATTCTCAGATATTGACAGGGGGCAGGGGCAGTGGCTGGACAGTGGTTGGTGGCTTCTGCCCTGGGCTATTATTTATTTTAATGTTTATTTATTTATTTATTATTTTTGAGAGAGAGAGAGAGAATTCATGAGAGGGGCAGAGAGGGAGACAGAAGATCTGAAGTAGGCTCAGTGCTGATAGCAGAGAGCTCAATGCGTGGCTTAAACTCATGAACCCTGAGGTTATGACCTGAGTCAAAGTTGGACGCCTAAGTGACTGTGACCCAGGTGCCCCTCCCAGGGTTATAACCCTGGGCACCAAGAATGGCACTGGTATTGGTATGGCTGTTGGTAGGATTTCTCTGAGGGTGAGAAAGACTAGTCCCTGGGGGTCAAGGTACAACTCTCTCTGAACTAAATCGAGAAATATTTTCTATCATGTGCTAGAGAAAAGGGTTATCTGGGAGAGGTGCTGGGGACACAGAAGGTGATCATCCAGTTCCTGACCTTGGAGGGCAAGATAGCTGGGTGCTCCCCTCCTGCACTGTTGGTGGGAATGTAAACTGGTACAGCCCCTCTGGAAAACAGTGTGGAGGGTCCTCAGGAAACTAACAATAGAACTCCCTTATGACCCAGCAATAGCACTGCTAGGAATTTACCCAAGGGATACAGAAATGCTGAGGCATAGGAGCACATGTACCCCAATGTTCATAGCAGCACTCTCCACAATAGCTAAAACATGGAAAGAGCCTAAGTGTCCATCAACAGATGAATGGATCAAGAAGATGTGGTTTATCTATACCATGGAATACTACATGGCAATGAGAAACAATGAAATCTGGCCATGTGTAGCAACATGGATGGACCTTGAGGGTGTTATGCTGAGCGAAATAAGTCAGGCAGAGAAGGACAAATGCCATATGTTTGCACGTATAGGAGGATTAGGAGGAACTTGACGGAGGACCAAGGGGGAGAAGAAGGGCAGAAATGGTGGGGGAAAGGGAGAGAGGCAAACCATGAGAGACTCTTGAATGCTGACAAAAACTGAGGACTGATGGATGTGGGGGGGAGGGGGGGATGGGCATGAAGGAGGGCACTTTGGGGATGAGCACTGAGTGTTATGTAGAAACTAATTTGACAATAAACTATTTGTAAAAAAAAAAAAAAAAAAAAAGATAGCTGGGTGCTCAATGTTAAGGCACAAGGGGCACGTAGGGGATGCAGGAAGCAGAGGAAGGGCCTCTAACTCTGGGGACATGGACCCAAGGACTTTGCAGGGGTGATTCTTTCTTCCCTCCAGTTCCAGGAAGACCTCCAACAATCTGTGGGGTCCCGGCTGGTGGGCTCAGAATGGCCAGGTTTATGCTGAGTCTGCCTGCTGCCCAAGCCCCAAGTACACTGCATCATGGCAGCCCAGCTCCGGTCACTGGGCATTAGGAGAGGGTCCCGGCTGCCTCGTGTGGCCCATTGGGTAACTGAGGAGAGGCCAGCGGTTTATGGGCATTTAGTAACTCCTGGGGCTTTCTGAAACTTCAAGTTTCTTTCCCTCTCTGTCTTCCTCTTTCAGGGTCAGGCTGGGGGCTGGGGAGGATCCACATGCTCACATTCATGTAGTTTTTCATTCAGCAGTCACTTGCCCACCACCTCCCCTGCTCCTCCCTGTCTTGGGCTTGGGAGACTCAGAGAGATCCATGGAGCTCTGCCCTTCTGGACTCCCTGACTCAGATAATGGCACCAACATTATCACTACAGCCAAGGCAGAAATCTGGGCACCAACATGGACTTCTCCCTCACACCTCTTCATGTCCCCCTTCTGTTTTTCTGTAGTGCCATGTACTTCTGTCAGTACATCTCCATCATTTATTCATCTTTTACTGAAAAAGTTCCAATTGTCCATTGTCGGAGGCCGCGCCGGCTCCAACAGGTCCAGGGGTCCCTGCAGGATGGACGGTGTTGGCAAAAGAGAGTGAGAGAGCCCCGAGATTCTTTCTGATCACCGGGGAGGCATCTCTGTCCTGTCGGTTTTGGTATCTTTATTTTAAGGTTCAGCAACAAGATGAAGTCATAGAAAGGAATTTTTTACAATGGGAGGCCTTTTGTGATATCAATTAACAGAATGTTCATAGTGAAAAACAGCATAACATACAAGTTAAATTGTATATAGATAAGCTAGGAGTTATTTCTGTCTGGCCCTCAAGAAGATAAATGTTTCTGAATTGGTTTATTTGTGGAAACTAACATGGGGGCCCTAAATTGTCAGTCTTTGCACCTGGGTTTATGTTTTAGCTACTCTTATCTATCCTCATCCCAGTTGCCAGTGTAAGGGAGGGTGTTTGTGGAATGTAGGCCTTGAGGAAGGGACTGCTACGCTTCACCAATTTGCAAAGATATATGTAGTAACTTATGTTCTGCCCTGAAATAGGCTCTTTGTCTCAGGGCCAGGCTCAATTGTAACTCTTGTGTTCTTAACCCCTTAAGTCTTGGATCTGCAAGGCCCATAGGAAGAGCCTTTTGACAATCGCCCACAGAGCTTTCATCTAAAGTCTCTTTTGTAAAGGCAGGAAAATGCTTTTCCTTATGAGGTATCTGTATTCAGAATATGGGTCTGATATGGAATATTGTGAGGCCTGGTCAATACCAGCAGGCTCATTTCCAGCATGAGCCAGTAGTAGCAGAAGGAGATGCTAGTCTTCATTTCTCATGGCAGAAGCTGTGCAAACATTGCCATTTCCTTGCTGTGACTGCCATCCAGAGAGGCCGGTGTGGCTCCCGGCAGTCCATTTTTCCCCTCTAGACTCAATGTTTCCTGCCATATTCCTGGCACCTGGCACAGTGCCTGGCATTTAATAGGTGCTCATTAAACAGTGTTAAGGGGTGCCTAGATGGCTTAGTCAGTTCAGCTTCTGACTTCACGTCAGGTCGTGATCTCCTGGTTTGTCAGTTAGAGCCTCGCATCAGGCTCTGTGCTGACAGCTTGGAGCCTGGAGCCTGCTTTGGATTCTGTGTCTCCCTCTCTCTCTGCCCCTCCCCAGTTCGTACTCTGTCCTTCTCTCTCAAAAATAAATAAACATTAAAAAACAAACAGTGTCAAGTGAATTAGTAGGTCCCTTTAATCCCATTTCCTTAATATTCCTTGGATCCATACCTTCCTCCTCTCCCCCAAGCCACAGCCTTTGCTCAGATCTCATCCCTCACTGAACTATCCAGCAGTCTCCTCATTGCATTGTCTAGGTCATCTCCCTGTTCAATTTTTTTCCATACGACAGCCAGAATGCTCATTCGAAAGTGCTCATCTGCCCTACTCAGAATGCTTTCTGGCTCCTCATCACTCACAGGCAGGAATATAAGGCCAACATTTCTGAGGGGAAAACAAACTGATAGCAGATAAGACTGATCAGCCCCCTCTCTACTCCCTGTGAAAATGATCAGGAAGATAAGGGGAGCCTGGGTGGCTCAGTCAGTTAAGCCCGACTCTTGGTTTTGGCTCAGGTCACCATCTTGCAGTTTATGAGATGGAGCCCCACACATCAGGCTCCATGCTGACAGTACAGAGCCTGCTTGGGCATACTTGGTATTCTCTCTCTCCCTCTCTACCCCCTCTCTCTCTTTTTCTCAAAATAAATAAATGAATAAACTTAAGAAAATGATCAGGAAGATAAGCAAAAATACAAAACTTGCAGTGATTACTAAATACATTAAAGATAAGAGATCAGAAGGCAAAGTACAGGAAGAAATGACACTAACTAGATGGCAAATGGGGACAAATTGAGAAACACATTCTTGGATGACACACCCCTGCTCCTCCCTCTGAAATAGAACAGTGTGTGTCACGCTGTGTCATTAACTGACCATGTCCTTCTCCCTTCTTTACTGCAAGCTCCTTAAAAACAAGGACCATATCTAATTTGTCTTGGTGTCTCTGGCACCTGGTTCAGAACTTGGCACATAGTAGGCACTCAGTATATATTTGCTGGATGAGTGAATCAGAGGATTAAATGAATTAATGAACGAAGCACCAATGGTTTCCAAAGTCAATAAAATGAACTAATCCCCACTGTCTACTTTTCTGTCAGGGACCCACTGACTAGATGGATCTCTGGTCATACGCCACCAACACAGGACATTTTCCAAGCCAATTGGCTGAGGGCATGGATTCTGGGGCAAAAGACCTGGTTAGGGTCCTGACTCCACCAGTTATTAGCTGTGTGAGCTTAGGCAAGTAATCTAACTTCTCTGTGCCTCACCTTTATCATCTATAAAATGGGGATAGTAATAGTACCAACATTAGAGGGTTGTCGTGACAACTAAATTTACGTGTGTGTAAATTTAGTGCACACATGGGGCGCCTGGGTGGCTCAGTCGGTTAAGCGACTGACTTTGGCTTAGGTCATGAACTCACAGTTTGTGGGTTCGAGCCCCACGTCGGGCTCTGTGCTGACAGCTCAGAGCCTGGGGCCTGCTTCAGATTCTGTGTCTCCCTCTCTCTCTCTGCCCCTCCCCTGCTCACACTGTCTTTCTCTCTCTCTCTCAGAAAAAAAAAATTAGTGCACACATACATACATATATGAAATTTACACATATACTATAACTATTCTATATATACTATATAGTATATATTTTTTATATGTGAATATCTATATGAAACTATATATGTATATTTTGCATTGCTGTTTATATGCCAGCTAATATTGAGGAGGATGGTGATGTTATTTCCTTAAGCTATCCCACCAACTTTTCTTTTTCTGTGTCTACACTGTCTGCCTAATGGTGGGATTGAGTCTTCTACCATTATTAAGCAATGCCTCATAAAGTTGAGAGGGTAAGGAGGTGGTTCCTGGCCTGCCTTTATTTCTGCCTGGTCAAGGGAGTGAACAAAAATAATCAATATGGTGCCTATGAGAAGATCCTACCCACAAGGAGGATGAAAATTGTCCTGAAGATTCAGATGAAGAGTGTATCATCTCTGAAATGATTTTTTATAAGAAACAGAATAAAACTCCAAAAATCATCTGTTTGGTATTCTCAAAACAAACACATACTCCAAGAGGCTTTGATACAGTGGGTGTTTGCTGGATGCCTCCCAAGGGGGAAAGGAATAGGTAGTTCATAGCAATGGCAATGCGAATGGCTCTCAAGCATCGGAAAAGATGTTTTTTTCACTCCTAAGAGAAATGCAGACCAAAACTATAACAAGATATGACTTTTCACTTGTCAAATTGGGGAAAATCCAAGACTTTAATATTGAAGGATTGAGAGGCTCTTGTGAAAGCTATTGTGGGGATTTTATTTTATAGTTTATTTTATTTTATTAAAATATTTTATTTTATAGTTTCTTTTAGTTTAGTTTGAAAGACAGAGAGAGTGGGAGAGAGAGACAGAAAGAATCCCAAGTAGGTTCTGCACTGCCAGCCCGGAGCTTGAACTCAAGAACCGTGAGATCATGATCTGAGGGGAAGTCAAGAGTCAGACACTTAACCAACTGAGTCACCCAAGTACCCTATTTTTTTAATGATGTCTTTTTAAATATTTATTTATTTTGAGAGAGAGTGCACATCCACGAAGGGTAGGGAGGGGCAGAGAGAGAGAGAGAGAGAGAGAGAATCTCTGTGCTGACAGCACAGAGGCTCCATCTGACAAAACAGGAGATCAACTTGAGCCAAAACACTTAACCCACTGAGCCACCCAGGCGCCCCCATTGTGGGGATTTTAAATCCTTGTGGGGGTTTTACTTTGAAGAATTCACTCCTCCCTCACTGTCAGCAATGTTATTTAACTGCGATTTCCTTCCCTCCAGCTCTAGGGATGGCCCAGACGGCCTGAAGTCTGCTAAATTCCTCACCATCCAGAAGACATCATCAAAAATTATTGAGTGACCTTGGGCAAGCTGCTTAGGCATTATGAGCTTTGTTTCCCCATCTGTAAAATATAGACAATAGTACAGATTTGTGGAAAACTGCCAGCACTGTGGCTAGCGCATACTCAATAAGAGACATTATATTGACTTTGGTAATTGGATACATGTGAATTTAAATATATTTCCTTGACTAATCTAAAGGTTTATAGAATTACCAATTAGAGTTCTACTTTTCAAAAGCATTATAGAAGATAAAAACCAGAAAAACCTAGAAAGTATAACAAAGAACAAAAAAGCAATAAGGAAGCACAAAAATAAAGTAAAATGAGACATCAATTATGAAATATATATACACAAATAAATTAAGCTACGCTATTGAAGGCAAAGTTTCTCACTTTCTCATGTTTAAAACAAAATTCAAGGCACCTGGGTGGCTCACTCAATTGGGCATCCACCTTTGGTTCAGGTCATGATCTTGTAGTTCTTGAGTTCAAGCCCACTTTGGGCTCTCTGCTGACAGCTTGGAGACTGGAGTCTTCTTCAAATTCTGCCCTCCCCTCTCTCTGCCCCTCCCCCATTCACACTCTGTCTCTCTCTGTCTCTCTCTCTCTCTCTCTCTGTCTCTCTCTTAAGAATAAATGAACATTAAAAAATTTTTAAACAAAATTCAAGCAGACTATATGCTACTTATAAGAAATACTTACAATAACACAAAATGTCCAAATGTATTAAAAATATACATGTTTAAAATGAGATGATTTAAATAATAAGTAAATAATTAAAACATTCATTATTTAATGTATTTAATTACTTACTTAATTGTAATTTATTTAATATATGTAATAATTTAAATAATTTAAAAATAAAATCATTAAAAGAAAACATCAGAAAGAGTAGGAACAGGCTTTCTAATTATGGTTCAAGATCCAGAAACCAAAAGAGAAGAAATTGCTAAGTCCAACCACAGAAAAATAAAAGCACCTTACAATTTAAAAAAAAGAGAGGGGAGCCTAGGTGGCTAAGTGTTAAGTGTCTGACGTCAGTTAACTGTTTGACTTTGGTTAAGTGTCTGACTTCAGCTCAGGTTATGATCTTATGTTTCATGAGTTTGAGCCCCACATAGGGCTCTGTGCTGACAGTGCAGAGCCTGCTTGGGATTCTCTCTCTCCCTCTCTCTCTGCACCCCTCCCCCCACTTATGCTTTTGCTCTCTCTCAAATAAACCTAAACATTTAAATATATATCTGTATGTGTGTGTGTGTGTGTGTGTGTGTGTGTGTGTGTGTGAGAAACCTATGTAAAATCAAAAGACAAATGATAAACCAGGGAAAATCATTTTTAACTCAGATAACAGACAAAAGGATAGATACTCTTCCCAAAATACAAAAAGCTAATAGGAATCAGTAAGCCCAACAACTTAACAAAAAATAGCTAAAGGATATGCTAGAAAAAGAAATGTAAATAGATCTTAAATGGCTTTTTTGTTATGAAACGTTGCTCAAAATAAGAGAAATGCAAATTTAAACCACAATGAGATGGATTTTTTCACCTATCACATTGGCAAAATTGCAGAAGTTTGATATCACAGTGTTGGTGAGGCTGGGGGGGGCAGATTCTCTCATAAGGTGCTGACGGAAAACTACATTGGTACAAGTCCAAAGGAGGGCAACTTGTCAGTAATAATCAAATTTACAAATGCAAAGTCCTTTTCATCTAGTAATAATATTTCTGTGAAATTTCCTACATGAGAAAGTATGTACAGGACATGGATGTTCATTGCAGCATCGTTTGTACTAGCAAAAAACTGGAAACAACCCAAATGTCCACCAGCAGAGGATTGGTTAAATACATTATGGTACATCTATACAATGGGATACTTTACAGCCCTTGCAAAGAATGAGGAAACTTCCAATGTGCTAATTTGGAAAAACCTCAAAATACAATTAAGTGGTAAAACGCAAGGTCATGTGTATTATCTGCTACGTTTTTATTTAAAAGGAAAATACGTAGAAATATTTGTATTTGCACAAAGAAAGTCAAGGATAGACAAGAAACTAATCAAACCACCTTCCAGCTTAGAGGTGAAGTGGGGGGTGGGCATTAGGTAGAATGGATGGTGAGGGGTGGATGGAGGCTTTTCTCTGCATGTTTTTTTCCTATAAATACACATATATATTTTTTAAGTTTATTTACTTATTTTGAGAGAGAGAGAGCACACAGGGACAGGGCAGAGAGAGAGGAAGACAGAGAATCCCAAGCAGGCTTCATACTACCAGTGCAGAGCCCAATGTGGGGCTTGAATCCATGAACTGTGAGATCAGGACCTGAGCTGAAATCCAGAGTCAGACACTTAACGGACTGAGCCACCCATGCACCCCTCCTATAATTTTAATTTTTGAAGCATGTAAATGTATTACTCATTCAGATTTTAAATTAAGAAGATAAATGACAAAATTTATATTAAAAAACACAGACAAAGATACATTAGGTTAGGTAAGTGCAAAGTAGGGGATGGTAATAGTGATATAAGAAATTTTTTTAAAATTGCAACTAAAAGCATTAAATGGGAGGAGAGATGCTTTTATTTATAAAGCAGGTATATAATCCATAGCAAGGTAGACTGTTTTTCTTTTTTAAGATTTTTTATTTTTTAAGTTATCTCTATACCCAATGTGGGACTCAAACATAGAATCCCGAGATCAAGAGTCGTGCACTCTACTTGAGATGCCTGGGTGGTTTAGTCAGTTAAGTGGCTGACTTCAGCTCAGGTCATGATCTCGAGGTCTGTGGGTTCGAGCCCCATGTCCGTCGTTGTGCTGACAGCTCAGAGCCTGGGGCCTGCTTCAGATTCTGTGTCTCCCTCTCCTGCTCATGATCTGTCTCTGTTTCTCTCTCAAAAAAAAAAAAAATACACATTACAAAAAAAAAAAAAGAGTTGTGCATTCCACCAACCAAGCCACCCAGGCGCCCCAGAGAGACATATATTTACTTATTTTTCATGACCCCGGGATCATGACCTGAACCGAAATCAAGAGCTGGTCACTCAATGGACTGAGTGACCGAGGCATCCACAGTCCAGGGAGACTTTTATATGGTGTACTGAATAATACAGCATCGAGATAGATAAACTACAAATAGAAGGAAGGGTTGATATTAAAAAAGAGACAGAAAAGAGACACATCATTATCAGCCTACTAGGTTATATAGGCTAAAAATAAATATAGATATACTTTATTTGAAAATATATGTGTGCGCCTGGGTGGATCAGTTGGTTAAGTGTCCAACTCTTGATTTCAGCTCAGGTCATAATATCACTGTTCATAGGATCGAGTCTCACCTCAGGGTCCCAGCTGAGCATCCATGCTGCTTGGGATTCCCTCTCTCTCTGCCTCCTCCTCAAAATAAATAAATAAATTTTAAAATAAATAAATAAATAATCCATAGAACACATAAAATGAAATTGTAATAAATAAAATATACACTTTAATCAAACCAATGTCCCCTATATATCTGCAAATGAAACTAGAAATTCATAACACAAGTTTAAATAATTACAAGAAACAACAATCAAACCTAAATATTCCTCTAAAAAAAAAGACTTTTGATTGGGTCAAAGAGAAATTAAAAATGTAGTTACCAGGGGCGCCTGGGTGGCTTAGTCGGTTAGGCGTATGACTTTCGCTTAGGTCATGATCTTGCGGTTCGTGGGTTCGAGCCCCACATCGGGCTCTGTGCTGACTGCCGGCTCAGAGCCTGGAGCCTGTTTCAGAGTCTGTGACTCCCTCTCCTGCTCACGCTGTCTCTCTCTCTCTCTCCTAGGAATAAATAAAACATTAAAAAAAAACCAACTGTTTAAAAATGGTGATAAAGAAAAACTTACCTATAAAAACATGTAAAGTAGCCAAAGCAGAAGTCAGTGAGAGAGAAATCATAGCCATAAATGATTATGTTATTTTAAAAGAATGACAGGGTGCCTGGGTGGGTCTGTTGGTTGAGTGTATGACTCTCGACTTTGGCTCAGGTTATGATCCCAGGGTCGTTGATTGAGCCCCTTGTCAGGCTCTGTGCTGTGCATGAAGCCTGCCGAAGATACTCTCTCTGTCTGCCTCTCTCTCTCCCTCTGCCCCCTCTCCTGCCATGCTCTCTCTCTCAAAGAAAAATAAATAAAATAAAAAGAATGACAATACACAAAATAAGTATTCACTTCAATAAAACTGTAGAAAAAGAAAAGAAAAGCTACCCCAAGGGAATTAAGAGAAAGAAAATAATAAATGCAGAAGTGAATTACTTAGTGGCCAACTTATCTTTAACACAGCAAGAAAGAATATTCAATGGAATAAAGACAGTCTCTCCAGCAAATGGTGCTGGGAAAACTGGACAGCAACATGCAGAAAAATGAACCTGGACCACTTTTTTACACCATACACAAAAATAAACTGAATGGATGAAAGGACTAAATGTGAAACAAAAAGTCATCAAAATCCTCGAGGAGAAAGCAGGCAAAAACCTCTTTGACCTTGGCCTCAGCAATTCCTTACTCAGCACTCTTCCAGAGGCAAGGGAAACAAAAGCAAAAATGAACTACTGGGACCTCATCAAGATGAAAAGCTTCTGCACAGCAAAGGAAACAATCAGCAAAACTAAAAGGCAACTGATAGAATGGAGAAGATACCTACAAATGACATATCTGACATGCCCAAAATCTATAAAGAACTTATCAAATTCAACACCCAAAAAACAAATAATCCAGTGAGGAAATGGGCAAAAGACATGAAGAGACACTTCTCCAAAGAAAGCATCCAGATGGCCAACAGATATATGAAAAAATGGTCAACATCACTCATCATTAGGGAAATACAAATTAAAACCATAATGAGATACCACCTCACACCAGTCAGAACGGCTAAAATAAATAACTCAAGCAACAATCGATGTTGGTGAGGATGAAGAAAAAGAGGATCTCTTTTGCACTGCTGGCAGGAATGCAAACTAGTGCAGCCACTCTGGAAAACAGTATGGAGGTTCCTCAAAAAAATTAAAAATAGAACTACTTTACAACCCAGCAATTGTACTACTAGGTATTTATCCAAGGGATACAGGTGTGCTGTTCCGAAGGGACACACACACCCCAATGTTTATTGTAGCACTATCAATAAGATCCAAAGTATGAAAAGAGCCCAAATGTCCATCGATGGATAAATGGCTAAAGAAGATGTAATACATATATATAATGGAATATTACTTGGCAATCAAAAAGAATGAAATCTTGCCATTTGCAACTACGTGGATGGAACTAGAGGGTATTATGCTAAGCAAAATTAGTCAGAGACAGACAAATATCATATGACTTCACTCATATGAGGAATTTAAGTTACAAAACAGATGAATGTAAGGGAAGGGAAGCAAAACCAATATAAAAACAAAGAAGGGGACAAAACATAAAAGACTGAAATACAGAGAACAAACTGAGGGTTGTTGGAGGGATTGTGGGTGGCAGGATGGGCTAAATGGGTAAGGGGCATTAGTGAGGACACTTGTTGGGATGAGCACTGGGTGTTATACATAGAGGATGAATCAGTGGAATCTACTCCTGAAATCATTATGGCGCTATATGCTAACTAACTTAGAGGTAAATTAAAAAAAAAGAAATGAATTACTTAGTAAACTACTATAAACTAGAAATAAATTCAGGTGCATTTTTGTTTTTTAGTTTATTTATTTATTTGAGAGAGAGAGGAGTAAGAGCAGAGGGAGGGAGAGAGAGAATCCCAAGCAAGCTCCACCCAGCACAGAGTCCAAAACAGGGCTCGATCCCACAATAGGGAGGTCAGATACTTAACTGACTGAGCCACCCAGACGCCTGAATTCAAGTGCATTTTTAAAAAATTCTGGGGGCACATGGGTGGCTCACTCAGTTGAGTGTCTGACTTCAGCGCAGGCCATAATCTACTGATTCAGGAGTTTGAGCCCCTTATCCGGCTCTGTGCTGACAGCTCAGAGCCTGGAACCTGCTTCAGATTCTGTGTATCCCTCTCTCTCTGCCTCTCCCCAGCTTGTGTTCTGTCTCTTTCTTTCTCTCAAAATAAAGAAATAAAAACATTTTAAAAATTAAAAAAAATAAAAATAAGAAAATTCTGCATTATGAGCTATAAACCTGTCTTGATTTGGCCCTCCTTGCAGTCTGTCTGCTCCTTGTCAACGCCTCCCCCCCAACTCCTGGACACTCAACTCCTGCGATTCTGAACTATGGACCCTTTGTTATGTGAACTCAGGAACCAAATAGATTGATTCAGATGAAATGTTAGTGAGAGGGCTGGTCGCCCTGATTTCCTGAGTCCTTGTTCCTGGCCTATCACAGTCATCTGCTAATGATGTCCACCTGCCCTTTAAGGCCCAGCTCAAATGTCCCTTCTTCCATGTGGGTTTTGTGGATCTAAACTATGGCTAAAGCCAGAGGGGGATAAGCACTGCAAGAGAATGGGTGAATCCAACATTTGTGGCAGAGGGAAGTTTAAGTCCCACTGTGGAGGTTGAGGAAAGCTGCCTGATAGAGGCAGCATCTGAGCTGGTTCATGAGGGGAAAAGTGTTCAGCCAGCAAAAGGTAGGGGAAAAAACACTCCAGGAAGAAGGAAAAGCATGAAGAAATGCAGGGGTGTGTGTGAAAGGACCAACTGGTTTGGAGACATCTGGGACTTCCTTCCTGGCCAGGGTGTGGAGGGCTAATGAGGAGTAGCGATTGGGGAGTGTGAAAAGGCCACTGGGACAGGCCACAAGGGGCCTTGAATGATACACTGAGGGGCTTACGCTTTATCCTCCTGTGGGTGACGGAGATTAGCCAGAAATTACTGAGCAGGATTGTGAGTTTGGGACTGTCAGATGGTTAGCTGTCTGAGCCCCACTCTCATTGAGATGGGGGAAATAGGGTGGTGGGTGGTATGAGGGAGGATTCCTTAAGCTGGGGGATTCCTGAGGGCTGTCAAGGAGGAGGCGGGGAAAGATAGGGTGTGCATTTCTGGCTCTGGAGGCCTGGGGCTGGGGTAAAGAGCTTAGCCCTGAGTCTGTTTCTCCTCCTTGATACATTTGCTGTCTCCTGCATGCCACACCCTCTCCTTCCCATCACAACCAGGGAGGGGCTGGGAGGCAGCTCCTGGTACCTCCCTTAGTCACCATGGGGCTTTTCTATCTACCCATTTGGCCCAGCCCACACAGGGGCCTCTGTGGTCAGGCCTTTGTGTCTGCACAGTGGCCCTCTTTGTCCTGAGCAGCCCTCACCCCCACCTCCCTCCTGCCCTTCTCTCTTTCCCTCCCTCTCTCTCCTGTGTCACAAAAAGCCCCAGTTTTGCAGAGAGATAGCCAGGGCTCTAATCTTGGTTCCCCCCATTGAATCTCTAGATGACCTTAAGCAAGTTGTTTTGCTTCTCTGAGGCTTACTTTGGGTTCATGAAAAAAGATACTGTGTGAGGAATCAAACTCCTGGCAAGAACTGGTCTGCTACCCAATGCTGAGACCTAAGCAACGAATGATGCCCACAGGGACCCCTGCCCAATATCCATGCTCTTCTCTGAACCTCCTACTTACATCTCCAACCTCATCCTCTCTACTGTCTGGCCAGGTGGCTGTCATTCTCCCATTTGGCAAATGAGAAAGCTAAAGCCTGTGGCATTCTAAGAGGGTGACAGAGGGCCCCACATTTTGAAGGGCCCTGTACTTGATTCACTGCTTTGCTGTCCTATCTTGAAATTCTCACTAGTTTTTGAACAAGGTGGGCATTTTCATTTTGCCCTGGGCCCCATGAATAATGTAGCCGGTCCTGCTGGTGGGGAGATGGAGAGGTGGCTGGCCCAGGCCTGGACCAGGCTTCCTGCCTCCTGGGCTGCCTCCCCTGGGTGCCTGCATCCTGGCATGCCAAGAGCCAGAGCTTCTAGTTTGCATTTGGCATCAGGGCCCCTGCCTGGAAACCTGAGGAGCACAGTTCCCTGCGGCCCCGGCGAGCGAGGGAGCATGGTCCAGGCTGATGCAGCCATGCAGAGAGCAAGCAAGACCTATGTAACCTGAGCCACCAGTGTGGGTCCCAATGCTATGGCTCAGTCATTACTCCAGCCATCACTCCGGGAAAGGAATTCAGCAGGGCCTTCCTTCCCAGCAGGTTGGGAGTTCCAGGGCCAGGGGATGCACCACTGTGGGCCACTGGGACTTTGGACATTTACTTTCCCTTTCTGAGCCTCAATTTCCCTATTTGTAAGATGGTCATGACAACACCTACCTCACAGGGTTCTGGTGAAGATTAAATGAGATACTTTAACACGATGACTAGCTCGAGGGTGATCACTACTAAATCAAGCTCTTGCTCGCTCACCTAGCAAATATTCATGAAGGCTGACCAGGTGATAGGGACAGTGCTAGGTGTTGTGCACTTAACTGTGAACAGGATGGACTCTTGCTCTGCCTTCAAAGAGATGCCCACTAGAGGGGGAGATGACAGTGTGGTAAGTGGTGTGACAAGAGGGAGGTATCTGACGGGCTCCTGGGCTGGGCCTTAGAGAAGCAATGGGGCGAGGCGAGAGAAAGGGTCAAAGGCAGAGAAGCGTGAAGGGGCACTGCAGACAGAGGGAGCAGCAAGTGGCACACAGGGGGCGAGTGAGGTCCCAGCGTTGCAGCGTGGCCGGATCAGAGGCAGGAGGTGAAGCGGAGAGGTGGGAAGGCCTGGCTTGGTGGGCTGCAGAGGTGGGCTTTCTCTTGAGGGTGGTGAGGCCACAGAAGGTGTGAGGCAGGGGAGGGCTGGGAAGCGTGATAGACACCCCACCTTAGCCCTGGAAGGAGGGATACTTGGAAATATCCCAGCAGAGCAAGGAGGCCTGAACCATGGCAGGGGCTTTCACTCCCAGCACAAATTCTCAGAGCAGAAAGTTTTCTCGGGGGAGATGAGAGAAGTCGAGAGAGGGAAGATGAGAAGTCTTGAGAGAGCCAAGTGCCTCCTCAGGGTTGGCGAGACAGGAAGCCTCCTAATGCATGGGGAGAAGTGCTCTTGGACTTGCCCTTTCCCATCTGACCTGCTGCTGCTAATGGAACCCCTCAACCGTCTCCCTCCTGTGTCTCCATTACCCTCCTCTTGGGGACCATTACATGCCTGAGTCTTCACCACCAGGCTGCCTGGGCTGCTTGGTTCCAGGGAGGCTGCTATCATGCCCCTTCATATTTCCAGATGGGGGCCCTGTGTGGGGCTTGTTGTAGGGCTTGTTGAGCCTCAATTTTCTGGCTGAGTCAATGTGTCTAATATCTTTTAGCCAAGGAAACATCAACATTTTCTTGAAAAACTATCACCAGGAAATGTAAATAAGTACAATGATAAAAACAAAGGCACTTAGGTTGCAGTGGACGGGGGCTCCTCAGGCCACCCCAAGTGGAGGGGGGGATTCAGCTGGGGGATTTGGAACCTGTGAAATTTGATCTCTCAAGCTCAGCGATGAAAGGGCTAGGGGAAGATGTCAAGAGAACCAGATTTCCAGCCCTCATTACAGGAAATACGAACCCTTCAAACCCAGGCAGCTCAAGACAATGGGCAGAACCCAAAAAAGAACCTTTACCATTTTGCAAAAGAGGAAACTGAAGTTCACAGGAGAGATGAGGCAAGACACCAAGGCTGTAGGGCTCAAGGACATGTCCCTTTCCTCTGTTTCTCAGGTCTCACTAAGTCACTTGTTGTGGTAGCTCAGACCCTGGTGTCTTAGGAATGCAGTTTCTTTGACCATACAGTGAGGGAGTCAGACCAGAGCAGCAGCAGGACTCTGGGCTGTTGGCTCTCTAGGCGGCTGGACACCGAGACAGAGCCCTGGGTCCTCATGTTGCTATCAAAGGAATTTTTTTCCCTTGAACTTAGTAGTAGTTACAGTAGGAGTCTGAAGGCTTGGGAGAGAGGAGAAAGGGGTGTTGGCTAGGGCCTCCAATGACTAGGGGGACTTCCCAACACAAGGACCCCCAAGGCCTGGGCTCTATAGGTAGGAGTCGTAGGATTCCTAGCCACCTATAAGCTGCGTGGACCAGCTTGGATAATAGGTGGGGGAAGATGGACAAGAGGCCTTTGTGTCTTCCAGGCAGAGGTCCCTGGGGGACTAGAGGCAGCTCAGTCACACAGGGCTGTATGTCTGCTCTGCTCCCTGCTCCTGGCAAAGCTGTAGCCAGTATCACTCCTGGGCCCCTCCAGGGGCCAGCAACCAGGCCTCAGTCAGCTGTTGTGGAGCCCAGCAGAACCCAAGGCCCCAGGGCCCTGGGCAATCTCCTTGGTCACAAAATGAGGCCTCCTCTGTACTTTCCAGACACCCACTGTCCAAAGTCTCCCATGGATGGACAGTGGTTGGTGGGAGGGTAAGTGTGATTGTTTGCCTCTACATCACAAAAAAGGAAGCCAGGACAGGGAATGGAACAGGGGTCAAGGTCTCCCAGAGTCAGTGCTGAAGCTGGGTCAGAACCTATATTCCTGACACCTAGACCAGAATGAAAGAGAGGGAGGCATTCATTCATTCATCCATTCAGCATTCAACAAGTATAGAGCACCACCTGGGAACTCTGGCATGGGCTGTAGGAAGAAGGCAGACCCGACCATCTGCCTTCTGCTGCTCACAGTCTAGAAAAGGTACAGACATAGAGGTCCCTGACCAGAGAAGGCCATCAGAGTGGGGTTGAAAGCAGAGAATGGAGTGCTGTGTGTAGCCTGAGAAGGCAGCTCAAAGGAAGCAGCTCAAGTTGAAGGATGAAAAAGAGCCAGGTGTTCAGGAAATTTCTAGTGACTATCCTGCCCCGTAAGGGGGCATAGGTGAGGTGAGGCTCTCCCCTCAACCCTCTTCTCCTCAGGAGCTGGAGAGACACAGGTCCCTGAATGTCTGTATCTCCTCTCTGGGCAACAGGCACCCCGTCCCCGGCCTCCCAAAGCAAGGGAGGCAAGTTCTCAGCGTGGTGCTCTGAGCAGGTTCCTGGCAGGAGAGGGCGCAGGTTCGCGGAAACGTCCCACGGTGGGCAGCGACAGAAGCCACACAGGTATCCGACAAACCTTGCACATTTACTATCTCGGAAACCCCGCTCTCACCTCGTGTGAGGAAGGCTGGTGGCCTCCGTCCCGCCAGGCGGTAGGTCAGTCGCCGCAGGCCCCTTCCCGTGGTGCGCGCGTTTCCCTCGGCGTCCCAGCGCGGGTGGCGCGGTGTCCGGTCGCGAGGGAGCGGGCGGTGCCAGGGTCTGTCCAGAGTCCGCCCCGCCCCCGCCTGACCCGGCCTGGGCAGGGAGCTAGGCGCGGCGGGCGGGGCTCCGGGCACGTGGGTCCCGGAGGCGGCGGCGGCGGCAGGACGCGGGCTCGGGCACCGGAGCGGCGGCCTCGGAGCTGCCGGCGGCCGAGCGCCCCGCGGAGGTGAGGGGCGGGTTGCCTGGGGGGTTGGAGGAGGAGAGAGGTCGGCAGGCGCGCCGCGGCTGCGGTGGCTGCGCACGCGGCACCGGGCGGGCAGCGCCGTGCGCGCGTGGCCGTCAGAGCGGGGCACGGCTTGGAGTGTGGGAGTGCGCCGGTGGGTCCGTGGTCGAACTTCGTCTCCACCAGAGCGTGGAGCTCCGGGAGCGCGATCGGACACCCCGGTGAGTGTGTGTCGGCGCATTTGGGAAAGTCTGAGAATCAGTGGGTGAGTGCGTGCGCCCCGGCGGGTCGAGTAGCCGAACTTGTGGGACTTGTTTGTGTGTGCGCTCTGGTGTGAGCGCCCCGAGGCGTGGGACCGCCGCCAGAGACCCGCGAGCCCCTGGAGGCCCGCTGAGCCTTCTCAACCCAGGGGCACTCTGGGTGCCCACCCCGCCGGGGCCCGGTAAAACTGGGGGTGGGGGTTGGGACAGTGGCCTGCAAGAACAGTTAAGCCTCTGTCGAGAGACTTTTAATCTGGCAGGCGGTGCTGTACGAAGGGTCAGTTTGGAGAAAGCGGCGCCCTCCCTCAGCTCCCCAACTGGGGGCTGTCAGTGGCTGGTTGCTCCACTTCCCCCCAGGAGCCAGACCCAAGGGCCAGGCCTATCTGCGGATGAAAACTGCCAGTTTGGGAGTCTGGTGGCAGTGTCTTTCAGCATGGCATCCTCAGCTTCCCGGGGCCTACAGCCTGAGATGCGTGGTTCGTTTGGGGATCTAGGCTGGAATAATGGGGAGCTTTTGAGGGCTAGGGTGGGGCCCTGGTAAAATCTCAGTTATCTGTGTGCGGAGGGGTTGGGAAAGACAGTCTTGAAGTAGACAGGGTCGGTCCGCAAAAGCTCTCTGGAGACTCAGACCTATATTCCAATCCTGCTTTGGCCACTGTGTGACATTCTCTGAGCCTTAGCAGTTTCATCTGTAAAAGGGGAATAAGATAGGGAACTTGAGGGCCGTTGTGTTGCTAATATGTGGGTCATGTTAAGTACCAGTGTTTTCCTGGGTAGGCTCACTGCTTGGCGATGGAGGTGGGGCCAATCCCTGGAGGGAACTTCCTGAAACCCAAAGAGCAACTATTCTCCTCCCTGGGCTAACAAAACCCAGCCTGAACCCCTTAGCCTAGGACTCAAGGCCTCCAAGAACTGCTTCTTGCCAACCTCTCCAGCCCCTCTCTTGCCTGACCCTTTTGCCCTCTAGTGATTGCATGTAGTTCTGCAACACACGCTAGACAGTTTCTTGCTTTTGGCCCACTGCATATTCTATATGCTCACTGCCTGAAATGCCCTCCTACCCTCATCTTCCTCAGTTGGAGAATTACCCAGTCTTGGGGCCCAGTTCAGATGCCTCCTCATTGGGGAAGCCTTCCTTGTTCCCACAGTTGGACTGGAGCATCTTCTGGCTCTCGAAAGTCCCAGGACTGACAGCCCTGGTTCCACCTTGGACTGTTATGTATGGTCTCTGCCTCCTTCTTCCTTCACCAGAGATCTGGGGCCCCCTGGAGGGCAGAAACGGGCTGTCACTCATTTCTCTTTTGTCAGCACCCTGCACAGGGCTGAGCTGAACTGAGAGAGCACCAGCAGCCTTTATCCCCTGCCCCTGCCCCCAGCTTCCCCAGGGAAGGCATGTCTACAGTGGAGCTCCATGTCATCACAAAGAAGAGGAAACTAGAATCCAGTGATCAAGACAGGTGGCATAGGTTGTCAGAACAGTGTGTCCTGGAGGCACTACCAGACCCAGAGTGTACAAGCTGAAAACTTCGATTTCATCCTGAAAGCAATAGGGAGACACGGAAGGCTTGTGAACAAGGAAGATTCATGGTCAAAGCAGCATGGAGAATGGATTGAGTAGTGCTATACAAGGAGGTCAGATAGTGACACTAGAACCATCCAGGCATTACTTATATTCTGGGCCCTTGATCCTTTGGCCAAACACTTCCCTCAGACCTTAGATGCTCCTGCTGAGGAACTTGGGGACATCTAGGACTTTCTTCCCCCAGTGGGAGCCAGGAGTCCTGCAAGTGATCTCATCCAAGCTCTTCCCCCAGCTTGCTGGGTGACCTTGGGGGGCAGCTCTTGCCCTGCCAGCCTCTAAAAGGAGGCCAGCACCACTAAAGTCCTGTGTTGAGAGTCTGTGTTTGGGGAGGCCCTGGCACAGAAGAATTCTCAATCTGTTCTTCCTGCCTTGGGCTGTCCTGGGGTCTAGCCAGAGAAGTTGGAGGATCACAGTGGGTGACCTTCATAAATGTCTGCCAAGCTGGGGCTGCAAAGTGAGGCTACGACCTCTCCATTCCTATTTTCTTCCTGCCCAGGATGCACAGTCTCTGAGGCTTCTGGATCCTCCAAGGTCCAGCTAAAAGTATGAGAAATCACCAAGGTCTCATGAGTGAGTGCTTTGATTTGGCTTCTTTTCTGGCTATAGCCCTTAGAGAGGTCCCTGTGCCCCTCTAGGTTGTCAGCTGGCGATCTCTAAATTGTAACTGATGATCCTTGCCTCTTCAAATGCAAGGTTGCTATGACACTTTTTTTTTAAATGTTTATTTTTGAGAGAGAATGTGAGCAGAGGAGGGCAGAGAGGGGCAGGGGACAGAGGATCCGAGGTGGAACTCTGCACTGACAGTAAGAAGCCTGATGTGGGGCTTGAACCCAGGAACGGTGAGATCATGACCTGAGCCAAAGTCCAACACTCAACTGATTGAGCCCCTGAGGTGCCCCACTGTGATGCCTTAATTCTTAAGACAGTGGTCAGGAAAGGGCTTTGTAAGCTGTGGAGTGCAATGCACAGGGAGAAGTGTGATACTCAGAGACTTTTAAAGAAATGCATTTTGAAAATACTAGAACAAGGGTGCAGTAATAAGAGATTGACCTAGTTATTGGCATTTTAGCCACTGACTGCCTTCCTTTCCCTGTGCCCCCTCTGCAAAGATGGCTTACTAGTAACAGTTTATAGAAGTCTCTCATTTTATCAAATCTATCAACCCTGTGAAGGAGGGATTGTTAACCCCATTTTGCAGGTGAGGAAATAGAGGCTCAGAGAGTTCCCTTCCCAAGATCACAGAGTTGAGGTGAAAGCTAGGGCTTCTGCCTACCTGACCCAACTTACCTCTCTCCACTTAAGATAGAAGCTCTATCTGAGCTTCAGAGCTCCATCCTCTGGCTTTCAGGGTGAAAGAAGTTTGAATATTGCCCTGAAAATATGATTTTAGGTTTTGCTTGTGGCCTGGTTAACCACATTCCTCACAGGACCAGATCACCAGATCAGCTAGGCTTCTCTGGTGAAAAAAAAGTGGAGGCTCCCCTTGTGAAACCCTCTTTCTCCCAGAATTGTCTTCTGCAGGCCTGGCTGGTGCACCCCTTGGCCTATACCTTCCTCTTGGCTGCCTTTGGGTCCTCAGTCCTGGCCTGTCCCAGCCAGTGGGTCTTGTGGGGGAAGCAGGCTGTGGGGCCTTCCCTGACCTCTGTGCTCATCCTAGATGTCAGTTGCAGTACTAGGCCAGCCTGTTTTGTCTCTCTGTCCATATCACCCAGCACAGGTTGGGCACAGAGAAGGTGCCAGTGGGTGTTTGAGAAAGAATGGTTTGTGGAAATGGGTGTAGAAAGAGGAGGAGCTTGCTTCCTGGAGAGCTACAGTTGGTTCTTGAGCAGAGGCATTCCTCCGCTTTCCGGTTACAGCATCTCCTAATCCTGGATATTTCTGGTCCAGGGTGAATGGCTAGAGTCCCGGATGGGAGTGTGGGCAGCCTGGGCCCTCCTGGGCAGCTGCTTCCTCTTTGGCCTTCCACCCTGGCACCCTGTCTAGGTCTTGGGCCCTAGAGCATAGACGGAAGGCCTCCTTCAAGCTTCTTGGAGCCCACATGACCCTCTCATCTCCCACCCCATCAGAGGAGGCTCCTGGTGTTGCTGTGGCTTCCTGGCAAGTGCCTAGCTTCCCCGGCTTGCTGCGGCTGTGCTGTGGGCCAGCGAGGATATTCCCCAACTCGCATAAAACCCAGGACCAAAGGATGCACCTCTCACTGGACCATTTTATGTGTAGTCTCCTCCTTGGTCTTCCTCCCTTTAGACTCCCCTGTCCTATCTACTTTACATGTGGCACCATCTTTGTCAAGGTCAACTCTGACTATGTCCTTACCTGCTTAAGGCCTGCCACGGCACCCCATTCTAACCCTCAGGTTAGAAGCCAAGCACCTCAGCCTGGCATTCAAGGCTTTTCAGGTGAGTCCCTCAGGCCCACACACATTCTGTGCTACCCACCCCTCCATACCAGCCTCACATGACCTCCTGGCCACACTATCACACCACTGTGTCTTTGCACATGCTCTTTCTTCTGCTTTCAATGCCCTTCTAACTTTGTTGTCCATCTGACAAACTCCTAATCTTCCATTAAGTCCCAACTCAAATGACCCCTCCACTGAGCAGCTTTCCCTGACTGTCTCCTCAGGCCGGTTACGGGTTCCTCTGGGTTCCGTGGCTCCTGGGCTTCCCTTGGTCATGGCTTAATCACCCAAGTGGACTTTGTCCATGTCTGTGTCTTTCTCTGCATCTAGACTGGAGCTCCTGACCAAGTCTGATCTGAGTCTCTGATTTGGGGCACATGGGGGCACTGACAAGTGTCTGCTGAGACTTTATGGCTCCTGGGACAGTGATCTATGATTACATTACTCTGAGAGTGCAGACTCCTGTGGTTCTGAGAATCTCATAACCAAAGACTATGAGAAGCAGCAAGCAGAATTGAAGAAACACTTATCATTTACTCTCAGAACCAGAAACTCTTGGAACTGGACTGTCAGAACCAATGAACTGAGAATTCTGGAAGCACCCAGAGTAAGAAAATCTCAGAATGACAGACTTACTTGTATCCTATTCTACACTTTCATCCTATTTTGTACCTTGGCTTCTCCATTCTTCCTTTTCTTTCCCATGCTACACTCTTCCTACTTCTCTCCCGACCTGACCACAGTCACTTCCAAGAGCCTTCCCTGCCTACTCTGACCATGACTTCTGCCCCTCTGCCTGGTTACTGAGAAGGGTTTCTGTGTCTCTCAGCCAAGACAGGGAGATGCAGCCCCCACATCAGGACAGAGCATGATTTGCTAGCCACATGAATACTACCTGCCCCCTTGTCCTACTCCTTCCTCAGGAGCTGCCTGGTGTAGTGGTGATTCTCCCCATCTGATCGATGAAGAACTCCAAGCTCAGAGAGAGGAGCTGACTTGATCAAGATTGCACAGCATGGGTGGTTCTAAGTTGGAGCCTGAACCCAGGGTTCTTTCTTCTCAAGTCTGACTGGAGGCACTTGGATGTGATAGGTCAGGGTGGAGTCCAGGGCACCGTGGTTCTGAACTGGTTCCATTTAGCAGTGTATTTCTATAGCACTGTGCTGGGCTGCACTGTGCTGGGTCAGAGGAGGGACAGGTAGTTTGGAGCCCTGTTCTGGGGTGGGGGTGAAGGTGCTCAACCCTACACTGAATATAATTAGAGCACCAGACCTTGAGTAAGGCCCTTCCTCTTAAGGAGTCTCAGTATCCTGATCTGTAAGGTAGGAGGCCAGCCTGATTGATCTGAGACTCATGGACTCAGATGTTCTCCCTGTGCGTGGACCCCACAGCCAGGATCCTAGGGACTTCCTAGCGGGTGAGAGCCTCCCAGAGGGACCAGTGAACCCAGGGCCTTCCTGGAGGAGATTGCAGAGGCTTCACACTGCAACAGCACCTACTGATACCATCTGAGGTTCCCTCTCAGCTATTTCCCCAGATCAGCCCCAGTGTTGGTGGTGCAGAAAGCATATCAGGCAAGGCTGGAAGCGTATTGGCCTTCAGGCCTGTGGAGGACATTTGGGAGAGGGTGGAGGATAACTTCCAGGATCTTTCCTGTCTTCCTATACTTGCCCTCAAGCCACAGGGATGACTGTCATTTCCTGAGACATGCTATGTGATCTCTTGCTCTGGTTTTTGCTCACCCTACTCACCTTCTGTTTCCACTCACCTGACTCTTGTCCATCTTCCAAAATGTAGGTCAGGTGTCCTCTCCTCCAGGAAGCCTTCCCTTACCACCCCACCCCCAATTCCTGTTGGGGACCCTCTTGGCTGCTTCGACCCTGGTGCCTCTGCTTCCTTCAGCCCTGGTCACCCTGAATTATCATTGCCTGTTTCTGGGTCTTCTCCTATCCACCTCTACACCCACCACCTTGACAATGAGATCACAGAAGAGTCCAACTCACCATGGAGTCCCTAAGTGCCCTGTATGGGGACAGGCATAGATATGGCAAACCTTTATAAAGGGTGAGTGAACTAAAGAGTATAGTTGGGTCTAGTTCCTTTTGGGGAGGGGGGTTCCCTGAACTGCCCTCCCTTCTAAGGATGGCCTTCAGGGTGGGACACTTGACCTATAGTCAGTCTGGCTCTGACCTCACTACTTTGCCCATAATTCCTGTGGCTTTCCTGCCCCTCTCGTCTGGAATACTCCCATCCTTCCTGCCTTCACCACCTGCTGAAATCATCTTTTTAAATTATTTCATAAGATGAGTCAATCATCTCCTTTAATTATCTCAACAACCTTATGCAGTGCATACCCTTCTTAGATTGTAAGGAAATTAAGATTCAGGTTATGAAGCTGAGACCTTGTCCAGGTGCCACAGATGGGAATGGCAGAACTGGGATTTCCCAGCTGCGTAGTGCCTTCCCCTGCCCATCGATAGTGTTCTGGGTCCAGGACCTCTGTTTCCCCTCACAGCACCCCACCCCCAGCAGAGGCAGGCTGCAAGCGTTTCCAGAGTGGTGATGCATCACATTCCCCTGCCAGGCTGGACAGGGCCAGCCAGGTAGGCAGGTGAATGGGTAGCGCATTCATTCTGGAGCTGCCCTGGTGGAGAAGCTGGAATGTTGTCCAGCCACCCTGGAAATTCTGCAGTCTGCGCCTCGCCCTTCCTCATGGCTTTGAGTTAACCAGTCTGGGGCTACAAGGAGAAAGACTCAGCCCTTGGGTTCGGGCGGAGCCAGGCAGAGGGGCCAGGAGGTCTGCCCCTAACTCACTGGTGACCGTGGGTGAAATCTGGGGCTACCCTTTCTGGTCTTAGTTTGTTGTTGTTTTAACAGTGAAATGGGTACAATAACCATCACGGCAGTTTCACCATGAGGAAATACCAGGAAGAGTAGATTCTAGCCCTGCCACTAGGGTGTTCCCTCTGGCAGAGAACTGACCAGACAGACAGAGCCATGGGGCTCAAAGAGGGCTGGTCAGGAAGCTTCCCGGAGCAGAGGATCTGGTCTGTGGAGGGTAGGAGGTAATGATCAGGGGCACGGCTCCTGCAGGCACACAGATCAAGGCTGCTCTGCAGTTTACTAGCTTTGGGACCCTGGAGAGATTATTTAGCTTCTCTGAGCTTCTCAGGCTTAAATGAAAAGAGGTCTATAAAGCCAACTAATATGGAGGCTGACACAGAGAAAGCACTCAACTCTTACTATAATATATATGTTGAAGATAAGGGAGGGTGTCCCTGAGTGAAGATATGACCATGGGACTGCTTTTGCTGTGCTTGAGACAGGAAGATGAGACTGGAGGCAGAGAGGAAGAATTGTCTACAGGGGTGTCAGGGACCAGGTTAGCCAGGGCCTTGAATACCAGGCTCAGGAGCTTGGATGTTAGCCTGAGGGCAATAGGGAGCCATGGAAGGGTTTTGAGCTCAACAGTGTATGGTCAGGTTTGTGTTTAAGGAAGACCTGTGATTGCAGTATGAAAGATGGTTAGGAGGGACGGGGTGGAGGCAAGGAGATAAGTGAGTAGGCTGTGCAATGGCCTGGAAGAGAAACACAAGCCTGAGGCTATGGGGTGGAGGAGTGGCATGTCTGAGCCACTGCACTGGTTGTACTGACAGGGTTTGGTGAGCATTGGGTTACACGTGGGTGGGAGAGAGATACATTGTCAGGGATATATTAGAATTTTGAAGTGTGGAAGGATGGGTGGTAGAGATTTTTCTCAGAAATGGGAGAATGGCTTTGAGGAAGTGCTGTGCTTCACCTTAGTCTGTGGAATGAAGGCACCTCTTAAGGAGAAGATGGGGTGAAAGGTGAACCTCTTTCGTCACTGGACTCTGGAGCAGGTTGGCAAATGGCTACCAGCCCACTGCCCCATGTCAGCCTGAGACTCCTGGGGCAAGGTGGGCTGGGAAAGCAGTGGCCTAGGGGCATTCCCCCGTGCCACACCTCCTGTCCTGTTCTTGCAGCCAGCCTCCTCCTCTCCTCTTCCCACTTCCTTCCTCCATGCTTGCACTTTGCTTCCAGCCTGGAGACCTGGCTTCAACTGTCTCAGACACCCCCCACCGCCCCACCACCCCATTACAGGGAAATGAAACGGATGGAAAGAGGAAGGGAATGTTCTTTTTTCCCCCTATAATAAGTCTGAGGTTCTGGAGGATGCTGGGACTTGCACATACAGAGGGCTCCCTCCACCACGTAACCATCCCCTGAATGCAACCTTGTGGCTGGTGTGTGTGAGGGCCTCCCAGACAAGACAAAAGCCAGGGCCAGAATTCAGGCCTGCATTCCAATCTTGGCTCTGTCCCTGGCTTATGGTGAGGCCTTGTGACAGAGCCTCAGTTGCCTCCTCTGCCAAATGTGAGTTTAGTGCAGGGGGTTTCTAAAGGCTGTTCCAGTCCCTATCTAGAAGAGTGTGTGTGTGTGTGTTTGTGTGTGTGTGTGCGCGCGCACGCACGCATGCATATACATGCTGTGTATACATCTGTGACTGTGTATGTCTCCATGTATCTGGGTATTTGTGTATGTCCATGCCTCTGTGTGTTCATGTGTGTTTACGACATCTATGGAGGAACTATTAGAGGTAGGACAGGGGAGGGTGTGTGTTCCAAGGAGAGACAGAGCTTGAACAAAACTGTATGGGCAGAAGTACTATTGAGTGGATACCGGGCAAGGAGGGTATTGACTGGTTCCGATTCTAGGGACTGAAGCACAGACCAGGACAGAGGGAAGAAGCACTGAAGGCTCAGCTCAGCTCTGCAGGATGTGGGGGAGACCTTTCCCAGCAGAGCCCCACTCCTATGGAAGGGGGTGACTGGGGAAGGAGGCTGGGAACAACCATCCCTAGAACATGTGAGCTGAGGGTAGACGGCCGGGGTGTGTGGGTGGGCAGAGCGCACTCCCCCTGGGACAGACAAACACCCCAGTGCTTCGCCTTTTGGACCAAGGTTGAAGCACAGGAGGCAGGCATGGGAGGGCTCCGCCTGGCTGACTTCCTGCAACCTGGAACTCAAGAGCCCGTGCTGTTTCCGCCTCCCACAGAGTCCACAGCACTGTCTGCCCTGAGAAATGCTGGAAGCTGGGTGCAGCCCCAGACCTGAGGACCTGTTTTTCCTGTTTCCTGAAGAATTCCCTGCATCCTGGTCCAGGCCTCTGCATTCATGAATGAGGAACCTGAGAGGGCTCTGAGCATCCTGACTGTGAGAGCCAGGGCTGGTCAGGTATGGGCGTGGGAGGTCAGGGTCCACTGGCTGGGCGGCTCGCTTGTGCATGTGTATATGCTGAGCCAGGGTTCCATCCAGGGGACCCCCACCCTGCTTTCTCATCCCAGGCTATCATGAAATCAGGCTTCAGAGCCAGGGAGCCCTAGTGTCAAGCCCATTTTTTCCAATTCTTGACAGTGTGATCTTGAATAAATAGCTTAACCTCTATGGCAGTATTTCCTGAGGAGTGAGGTGGGGGGTGGGGGGTTTCTGCAAGGAAGCTGTTCAGCTCAGGTTTGGCCCCTACAAAGTAAGGTATTGGGGGTAGGGAGCACCAGGACCCGGGGTTCCTGACTCAGACTGATCTATGACCTGAGCCAGGGATGAGTGAGATAAAAGCATGTGCTTGGTTCAGCCAGCTGACCCACCTACAGAATGCCTAGGTCCAATTCCCCTCTCCTGGCATTTCCCTGGCCTGTCCAGAGAAGTGCAGGACTCTTGAGAGGCAGTCTAGGGGCCTGACTAGGGCAGGAGCAGGCCCAGGTTAGCTGGTCCCCAGGAGTGCTCCCTAGGAGGCCACCTGGGGTCAGCAGCTGAGAAATCTTTAAGTGTCAGGACAACTCTGGGAGGCCCTCAGAGGAATAAGGGAAAGGAAGGCAACTGCCATGAGGCTCAGTTTCTCTGGACTCCCATATCTTCTTGTGCTTGCTTGCTTGCTTGCTTGCTTCATTCATTCATTCATTCATTCTCTCACTCATGTCGTACCTGCTTTGGATCAGGCCTCTTACTGATGATTGGGACAGAAAAAAGAATCAGGTGGAGCGAGGCTTCTAGAAACACCTGTAATGGTTGGGGTTTCTAGAGGGTGGAAAGATAAATTCCAAACAGGGTGTGAGGAGTGTCTGGGATGGTAGAGTGGGAGAGCTTCAGAGATGAAGTGACATTTGAGAAGAGTGGTGAGGGATAGGCATGATGGAGTACGGTGTGAATGGGTTCTGGAAGGGCTGTCCAGGCAGAAAGAGTAGCCTGAGCAAAGGCAGGGAAGGCTGGTAGGGCACTTACAGGGGTAGAGCCAGCCAGACCTGGGCACAGAGGGGCTGACAAATGGTGTTGGACAAAGATGGGAACTGTTTCTAGGGTGAGAGACCCTGGGGTAGGACCCCAAGGATATGGGGGGTAAGGAGAGAGCCGAGGGAGAGGGCTGCAGATTGGGCTGTCTTCATAAGTAGGGGCTGGAGGGGCAAAGGAGTGGGCAGGAAAAATGTACTCACAGGTTGATGGGCCAGCCAGTGGAGGGAGAGGACAGGCAGGGTCCGTCTGGAAGGGAGCCACAGCAATGGAGTCCTCAGCTGTCCTGGGAGGGTAGAGGCCAGGATTTCTTAAAACAGGTGCAAAGAACAGCTTCCAAGGCTCAGGAGAAACTTAGGGAAGTCTCCACCCCTCTCCCCAGCATCACAGATTCCGCCCTTGCCCCTTGCTTATTAGCAAGAAACTCTTTGTGTAGAGATGCTGACAATGGCTGGAGGGGTGGGGGGTGGGGGAGGACCCTGACCCAAAGGAGAGACCCTCCAGGCCTAGGCACTGGGGCAGGAGCAGAGCATCCTGCTGGGTGTGTGGGGCAGGGCATCTCATGGGGATTTAGGGCTCCAATTCTATAAGGCTGGGGGATTCAGCCCATTAGAGGTCTGAGCCTCAGGAGGGCAGGATATGCCTGATGTCACCTGGGGTTCTGTGGCAGAGCTGGACACCCCAAGCCAGCGTCCCCAAGGGGGAGGGAATATGACCCCTCCACAGCTCTTAAGTCTCAGTCAGGCCTCCATGCTTCTCCTGTAGCTGCTGGGAGTCAGCAACTCCCAGCCCACCTCCCAAAGTGCTGGATCGGATGGTCCCAGCCTTTGCCCTTCCCCACATCCCATGACACCCCTTCAGGGCACCCCACATTTACCATGTCTGACAATGAGTGCCTCTCTCCCCATACGTGCTCCTCCCCCTGACTCCTGAGCCAGACACCCTGCCCCTCCCCCACCAGACTCCTTCTGGGCCAGACTCTCTGGCCTTCCTCCCTAACCCTTCCACATCTCTCCCCTCACAAGGTCCCCAGACCTGGCCCCAGGTTGGGCCTTAGCACCAGTCCCCTGGCCCACCACACTCACACACTAGCCTCCAGTGAGGACCTTCTGAAGATTCCTGAAGATTTAAGGAAAAGGCCACATTTGGGCTGAGCCTTATAGCTCATACCACCACAGTGTACCTACTGTGTGCCAGGCACTGCTCCAAACATTTCACATAAATTACTCGATCCTCACAACAGTTGTGTGATGTAGTTTCTATTGATCGCCTCATTTTACAGATGAGAAAACAAAGGTGGTCTAGCTCCAGAGGCCAGGATCTTAATCACTGGAGTTTGTTGAGCTGAATGATAAAAAGCTGTAATTCTAACAGGTGGAGATGAGGGGTGTGAATGGATTCCAGGTTGAAGGAGCACCATGAGCTAGGGCTGGGAGGGAAAAGTGTTGGGTGCATTTAGGACACTGCTGGTCACAGAGGATGGGGCTGGGGAGGCTCACAGAGGCTGGGTTATGAAAACATCCAGTACCAGACTGAGGAGGAGTGGGGTTTTCTCCTGAGAAGGCAGAGGGTTTCGAGCAAGGGAATGACTTCGCCTTCATGGAGAGCCCTCCCCCCATTCTTGGACTGGGGGGAACTGAGGCTAGAGGCAGGGAGGCAGGTGCAGTGGCTCTGCCAGCAAGGGTGGAGGCAACACTGGGCTGCATGGAGAAGGGGTGGGATGCAGGAGATGCTTGCATGTCGGGGCCTCAGTCCTGGCTCAGGGCAAGGGCGTCCTCAGAGCTCAGCCTGGCATTCCCTATGGGGGGGGCAGCTGCCCCTGCTCCACTTGGCCCCACACAGCCTCCCTGAATTCTCACCCTGGAGCAGCCCTGGATCCTTGGGGAGGAACCTGTGTCAGTGGGAGGCAGATGCATGCTCTGGGTTGCTCTTCTGCTGACAATAGGAGATGGGGACAATTCTGGGGTGCAGGGATAGGGTGTGGAGAGAGAAGGGGCCTAATCTCAACTGCAGGGGCCCTGAACTATGACTGGGAGGCCAGGCTGGGCAGGAAGCTCACGGTCTAAGGGAATAAATATCCCTGGCCCTATAGAATCTCCAAGCCCCAACCTTTCAGGATCTCAGGTTCCAAGATGAAGGGAGCTGTACCGCCCCAGACACCTAAAATGTAGAGAACTCACACATCATCTGCCCCCTCTGTCCTCCCAGACGTACCTACACACAGGACACAAGCCTTTCTGCAGCTAGAAGAGATGCTGGCATACCCCCAGCACAAGGAGTTCACTACCTCCTTCCTACAGCCCCCTCCACTGTAGGATGCACCAGATGAATTGCATCCATCCCTAACCATGTGTCCTTCACCAAATTACTTGAATGATCAGTGTCTCAGCCTCTTTATTGGAAAACTGGGCCTGATAACCTGATTCCCAGAAACATGTTATAAAGATGAAATGAAGTGACATTTATAAAGCACACATGGTAGCAGGGTTTGAAAAATAGCAGCTCCCCTGGCCCCTTCCCACCGTTGGAAAGGTATTCTTTGTGTTTGTCCCAAACCTGCCTACCTGCTATGATTTCCAGCCTGCCTCTGGGATCTTGGGGCACATCTTTGCCCTCCAGGCTGGGCTCTCTGTCCCCTGCTCCCCTCTGAGAGAGAGCTCTTAGTGGTCACATTGGTGGGGATAAGGAGACAAGGAAGATGGACACCCTGTGCTCCAGGTACTCACTCTATGGGCAGTCAGGCCCTGTGGGTACATATTAGGTGCCCACTAGGGACAAGGTAAGAGACCATCAAGATAGTGGTGGTGTGTGAAGGGAAGCTGGGTAGGTATGAGGGAAGCTGAATTTGCTGCACAAAAGAAGTCCCCCTCCCATTCTCACCTCTGCCCCAAACTTCCCTGGAATCTTTAGGAGGGTCACTCTCCCATCTGGTAAGTTCACAGGCCAGGGAGCAGGACTGCTGTTTACAAGTGCAGAGAGTGCCACAATATAGGAGTACCTAAAAACTGTTTGCTGAGAGATTAATGAATGACTAAAGAGGAAGACCCTTGGAAATACTCCCTCAAATACCAAAAATCCCAGGCACAGGGCCAGAGCCTCTCAGAGGGCGGAAAGATGAGCTAAAGGAAAGAGCTTTCTAATAATTCCAGCAAGGTAGAGGCTGCCCACTGGCCAGTGAGTGCTGCATGTGAGGTGGAGCCAGCCAGCCTTATAGGCCCTTTTCTGTGAATCTGAGATGACACTGCTCTGGGGCCCCCAGATCCTCAGATTCTAGAGCTCGGATCCTCCATCTAGAACTCTGTGCTCCCAAGGTTCTAGAGCTGGGTTGCCAATCTTAAAAAAAAAGCCAGTGGTAACTGTTTTTGGCTTTGGATAATATATGGTCTTTGTCACAACTATTCAACTCTTTGTAAATAAGACGGGTATGATTGTGTTCCAATCAAGCTTTTTTTTTTTTTTAACAGAAACAGACTGGTGGGCTGCATCTGGCCCTCAGGATGTAGTGTGCTTACCCCTGTTGTGAAGTTTTAGAGGTGTGTGGCCCTGATACCCATAGACCTCATGCATTCTCTAAGTTCCAGGGTTCCAAGGTTCTGAGCCCTCTGGGTCCAGGGAGAGAGCAAGGTCAGGTGGCTGCAAAGGCCTTGATTGTGGTGGCACAGACCTTAACCGAGGGAATCTGTGGGTGCTTGGGGCCCCTCCTGGCCCTAGTCAGGTGGGTGTGTCAGGTCTCCCTGCTGAGCCCCGGTTGTGACCCTCATAGCTGTTCTCCCCATCCACCCTCTTCCCTTTAGGGCAATGGCCACAGCCCTGGGCCACTGGAACAGCACCATCAATGACACCTGGGATGGGGACGAGCTGGGCTACAAGTGCCGCTTCAATGAGGACTTCAAATACGTGCTGCTGCCTGTGTCCTATGGCGTGGTGTGTGTGCTGGGGCTGTGCCTGAACGCCGTGGCGCTCTACATCTTCCTGTGCCGCCTCAAGACCTGGAACGCGTCCACCACGTACATGTTCCACCTGGCTGTGTCTGATGCGCTGTACGCAGCCTCCCTGCCACTGCTGGTCTATTACTACGCCCGCGGAGACCACTGGCCCTTCAGCATAGTGCTCTGCAAGCTGGTGCGCTTCCTCTTCTACACCAACCTTTACTGCAGCATCCTCTTCCTCACGTGCATCAGCGTGCACCGATGCCTGGGGGTCCTGCGCCCACTGCGCTCGCTGCGCTGGGGCCGGGCCCGCTATGCCCGCCGGGTGGCAGCTGCCGTGTGGGTGCTGGTGCTGGCCTGCCAGTCACCCGTGCTCTACTTCGTCACCACCAGTGTGCGAGGTGGCCGCATTACCTGCCACGACACCTCAGCACCCGAGCTCTTCAGCCAGTTTGTGGCCTACAGCTCTGTCATGTTGGGCCTGCTCTTCACAGTGCCCTTTGCCATCATCCTAGTCTGCTATGTGCTTATGGCTCGGCGGCTGTTGAAGCCAGCCTACGGGACCTCTGGAGGCCTGCCGCGGGCCAAGCGCAAGTCGGTGCGCACCATTGCCGTGGTGCTGGCTGTCTTCGCCCTCTGCTTCCTGCCTTTCCATGTCACCCGCACCCTCTACTACTCCTTCCGCTCCCTGGACCTCAGCTGCCACACCCTCAATGCCATCAACATGGCTTACAAGATCACCCGGCCGCTGGCCAGTGCCAACAGTTGCCTTGACCCTGTGCTCTACTTCCTGGCTGGGCAGAGGCTTGTGCGCTTTGCCCGGGATGCCAAGCCATCCACAGACCCTGCTCCTACTGCCCCAGCTCACCGCAGACGGGGCCTGCACAGGTTGGACAGAACTGACCTCAAGAGGACAAAAGATGTGTCAACCAGCAGTGAGGACTCTAGGCGGACAGAGTCCACGCCAGCTGGTAGTGAGAACACTAAGGACATCCGGCTGTAGGACCTGAACCCCTTGGGCCTGTGCAAGTTAATATGGGGTGGGGGAGCGGGGAGGCTGTGGGGACTAGGATTTCTTCAGCTAGGATAGTCTCCCTAGATATGAGCCATTAGTGACTCATGCCTGATGGTCAAGGGAGCCATGACCTCAGTGCTCTGTCACTTGGCAGAATGTTCTCTATAGTCCAGAGATCTTAAAGGTCCCTACAACCCCAGTCACCATTTGTATGTGTGAGCTGGGGAATAAGGCTTCATGAAAGCCAAGGGTAAGGAGCCAGTGCTGCTCCTGGCCTGACTCCCACATAATTAGCTGGCTGTGCCCCGCAAGGTTTCTAGGCTGGAGCCCAGCCTGATCAAGTCAAATGGAGAAACAGGCCCGGAGAGGAAAGTGACTTAACCAAGGTCACATGGTCTGGGCCTGAGCTACTTGGGATGGGTGGGGTTTCAGTTGACCAGAGGACCCTGGTAAGGAGCCAAGCTGAGCCAGAGCTTCTCACAGAGGGGCTGAGGGCAGGTCTGGATGCCACAGTGGACAGACCTCTGAGGAGCATCCCCATCACAGGAGATGAATGTAACATCTGGGGACTGATGTCATAAACCCATCTGGAGGCTTCCCTGGCCTGAGAGCCAGTTCGAGGCTGTAACTTCTACTGAAGTGTTGTTGCCTGCTGTGTTGTGCCCTATTGTGTGGTTTGAGGATGAGGATACAGTCTAAGAAGCTCTCACCATCCACGCTGGAGTCCTTTTTCCACCCTGTACTCTTCTGCCACCTGCCTTCCCACTCGCTGCCTCAGTTGTAGTCTCACGTAGGGATTCCCTCTCCAAACCCCAGTCATCCCTCACTTTAAAGCTAACGGGCTTTTGTGCCTGGCTCTGCTGGGTGCAGACAGGAGTCAGATGGGGTCCCGTCCTTGGGATCCCCCAGTTTAGGGCTTAATGGCTATGAACAGTCACACCCCCTGGGGTATAGCATTGCCAGTTACCCTGGTGCAGATACTCCTGCCTTGACCAATTTCAGACTAGTAATGTGATATCGGCCTCCTTGCAAAATTCCTGAAAATTTAACAGTTGGCTCTTGCACGCAGGTCCAAGGTGCTCCATCCAATGCACCACTGGGCATGCTGAGTGGTTGGAGGTGTGGACCAGCGAGCATGTCAGAGAGGCTTCCTAGGGGACACTCCTGAACTGTAGCTTCTGAGAAAAGCAGTTTATCAGGGAAGAATATCCAGGTGCAGGGTACATCTTGGGCAGAGACACGGGGCAGGAAAACAGGGTACTCAGGAACGGGGAGCAGGCAGGCAGCTGGTGCTCAGGCTCAAGGCAGGAATGAGGCTGGGGGTGGATCGCTCACGCTAACAAGTCAGGGCTCCTTCCTTGCCTTTACCTGAGGTCTTCTTTGCACTGGAGCTAATATGGGAGAGATTCACTTCTCTTCCTGTCGCATCTTCTGCCTCCTAGGAAAATCCAGCCATGTGGTGTAATAGTTGGGGTTCAGACTGGGTCAGGGTGAGGTAGATCTTTCTTGCCTGTGACAGATTCTAGGTCCAGCCAGGACCACTGCAGAGGTTTATGGAGCTGAGCTGGACAGGGCCTCGCTCAGCCTTAGGGCAAAGGTCTCTCTCTTTTTTTAAAAAATATTTTATTTAGTTTTGAGAGAGCACAAGCAGGGGAGGGGCAGAGGGGGGTGGACAGAGGATCCGAAGCAGGCTCTGCACTGACGGTAGCGAGCCCAACATGGGGCTCGAACTCATGAACCACGGGATCATGGCCTGAGCCCAAGTCAGACACTCAACTGACTGAGCCACCCAGGCACCCCTGACAGGTTTCATTTTTAATCTCAAACATAAAAACGTACTCCCTCTCCCTATAGGCCCATTCTGCCTGAGAGAAGATTCTTCCCTCCACCCCACTTCTTCCTGTCTCCTGTGACTTCTTTACCCTTCCCACTCTGTCAGAACGAGGCATCCCCCAGGGGTTGCTGTATTTAGAGTCTAGTTTCACAGCTCCTTCATGCAATAGACACCCATCAACAAGCCATGACCCAACCAATTACTCTGCATTGTGCAATGTGGGTGGTGGGTGGCCTGCTCAAAGTAATGTGAAATGCTCACCTCCCACATTCTAGGTTCTATATTTGTGTTCATATAACCAGAGTCCCTATGAGCTTTTTTGTGACTACTTACAGAATGTTCTTGAGCCAGCCTTTCCGGCAGGCCCAAGCCTATCTCTTTCCTACCAGCCACTGCTCAGGCTGAACCCCATTCTAGTTTATAGGAACCCCCTACCCAGGCATTATTACACCCAAGGGTATAAATGCTGGGCTCTGATTCCCTCAGCCCTGCTTAGGCCAGAGGCAGGAGGTTACACAACATGATTTGGGGGCTCCTGAGTATGCATCTGTGGTTGGGGGTAGGGCAGTGGCCACGATAGGCTCAAGTTCCCTTTGTCCCCATTCCTCTCATGTCCTGCCTACCTACCCTTCCAGCATCTGCCCTGGAGACCCTGAGAACCCAGGGCCCTGCAGCACATGGAGCTGACACTATGGCATAGCCCCAGGAAGCCTTCCTTGAGTAGCTGCCTGCACGTTTCCAAAGACATAGGACCTAGGGGAAAGGAGGGCCTTATTGACCTTCTAATCCAGTAGCAGACACTGGTGGAGGTGGGGAATGGAGACCCTAAGGGAACCAGGGACAGGCCAGGGTCCTGCTCCTGGACCCTAGTCAGATTGCCTGACCCCTCAATGTGGACATCTGGCCTTTCTGTTCAGTGCTCAGGCCTTCACCTAGTGGGTGAGGTTCCTGACCCTCCTGCCTTGTGCTATTTTCAGCCCACATAAGAGCAGGATTTTCCACTCCCAGCCCCAGACCATTGTCCAGTAGTGACGTTGGGGGACCTGCCTGCTCTCAAAATATCTCCTCTTACTCTCTGGGCCTCCCTGCCACCTCCCAACAACCCCACCTTCTCACCCTGACATCACTTCCTGGAGCTGTTGACTCTTGAAGGCCACTGTGAAAGGGCACAGCCACCTGACA
Organism: Hyaena hyaena; assembly: GCF_003009895.1. NCBI lineage: Eukaryota > Metazoa > Chordata > Mammalia > Carnivora > Hyaenidae > Hyaena > Hyaena hyaena. Next base: position 693,657 of record NW_024081479.1, on the reverse strand, counting down.
GGGACCCCAGGGATTATCCAGCCCAGCTGTAGACCCGGGGCCTTGCCCAAAGTCACTCAACAGGTCAGTGTGGCTCCTGGATCTGTGCCAGGGGCTCAGGCTGTCCCTGCTGCTCTGTTCCCTTTAGTATAGGTTGGTGCCTTTGTGGGATTCCTGCCATCACCCCCACCACCCCAGCCCTTCCCATCCTCGTGGATGGAACTGGTGGATGGAGCTGTGGCACTGAGGCCAGGGACATAGGACAGGAGTGGGGGGGCAGTAGCAGTAAGTGGAGAGAAGAGTAAAGGCCTGCTGTCCTGCCTGCAGCAACTATTCTCAGTGCATCCAAGGCAGGGGCCTGGCACACAGCAGGTCTCTGCCCTGGGTGGCAGGTGCCCCAGGGCCCAGGAGAGAAGTTAGGCCACCAAAGCTACCCCTCTGCTGCCACCCTTGTCATGGCAGCTTTGGGCTGCTCTGTTTAAGAGTCCAGCACACGAGGACAGGGACTCCTGTACTAACTCGTGTCCCAGGCACTGTGCCAGACCCTCTCAGATCTATTATTTATTCTTCACCACAACTGTGTGAAATAGACATTATTATCCCTATTTAGCAGATGAGGAGACAGGCTCTGAGAAGGGAGGGCGTGCTGTGGGTTATACAGGCAGCAAGTGGGTGAGTCAGGATTGAGTCCAGGTCCATCGGGTGCCCAGATTAGTTCCCTTTCCAGTATCCCCTGCCACTTGTAACCCCTGTAGAATGCAAGGGTCTATAAGTAACCCTTCACGTGATTCAAGTGAGAGAGACAGGACAGCACAAGGAAGGGGTTAAGAGCACAGATTCAATGCCCATGCCACCTCTTTGAGTGTTGTCCCCTCTTCTTCCAGCTGTGGCATGGCGGTCAAAGTACTTAATCTTGCAGGGCCTTGGTTTTCTCATTTCTGAAAGGAGATACTACCTCCCACATGGGGCATTGGGTCAATACACATGGACACTTAGAACAGTACCTGGCACACAGAAGCATTTATATGCCAGGCACTGTGCCAAGGTGATACAGAGGCAAACCGGCCGGACCCTGCCCTCATGGAGTTGACATAATTTAATAGATAACCACACCAGGATAAACTATTTGAAGGAAAGAAATGTCCGGCCAGAGAGCAACAGTGGGCCTCCTGTGGCCAAGGCTTCCCCAGGATGTGGGAGGAGGAAAGCAGGTCCATCCTGGGGTAAGGTGTTGGACCACCCTCTGCCCTGCTTGGAACTTGGTGGTCTTCAGGCCCACAGGCCTGTGTGTGTTTACAGAACTTTGTCCCTGTGCCAGGCTGGAAGAGGGCAGCAGGGAGAAGCCAGAAGGAGAGGGAAGGGGCAGGATGCCCTTGCTATGAAGCTTCTGGAGCCAGCCTTTGTGTACTAGAGAGCTCCAGCTCACCCATGGCACCAGGCTTAGCCATTTCTCTCTAACTGGTGGTGACTGTCATGGGGCGCTGCAGCTTCTTTTTGGTTCAGCCAAGAGCCTGGAGACCCAGGGTGGCAGGACCGGCTGGGAGCTGGGCCAGAACAGGCAATGAATGGTCAACTTTTGCCTTGTGACCGGAGACCACTTGCCTGCCCTCTCTGGGTCAGTCTCTGAAGCCCTTGCCTCCCATGTACCAGTTCCCCCTGCCTCAGGGCCTCAGCTACCTAGATCTTCGGCAAAACCTCAACTAACAGCTGCTCTCCTAGGCATTCCCCAAACCCCCAGGGCTCTCCGTTCTGAGGACTAGAGTTGGGGCAGGAAGTCTCCCCTGGCATCAAGTGACTAGAGAGGTATGGTGACTCCCTCGGCACCCCACAGTGGCTTGGCGTGGAGCTGGTCCAGTGTCTGATGTTCTTGCCTCCTGTGAGGTGGAGGGTGGAGTCTGACCAGGAGTGACTGAGCTGCTGGGTGAGAGATGTGTTTGCCTTTCCAGGGGTATGTGCTGGTGGGGTGCGAAGAGTGTGGGAAACAAGCCTCAGAAGCCCCACGTTCTCACCCTCCTCTACCCTGTGTACCATGTGACTTGGTGAATCCCTTCTCCTCTCTGGGCCTCAGTTTCCCCATCTGCCATGGGGCTTGGCTCTGCTCAGCCACTCTTCCTCCAGTACAGGCTTCCCGAGTTTGCTTCTTTCTTGGCTCCAGCTCAGCCAGGTGTCCAGATTCAGTCCTGTCCCAGCCAGGAACAATGGGCCAGTCTAGGCCACTCACTCATGGGCCCAAACTCAGTCCCCAAGGGCTTACCCTGGACTATTTTCAGACCTTGGAGATGGAATCAGAAAAGGATTTTCCACTCTCAGCACAATGGCTGCCCTGGACCATTGTCTAGCAGTGACCAGGGGATCTGCCTGCCCAAAAATATCTTCCCTGCTCCTACCTTCTGGGCCTCCGCCTTCTGTTCCTCACCTCCCTGCATTGACATGGCTTCCTGGGGCTGTTAACTCCTGAAGGCTATTGTGAAACAGCACGTTAAGTCACCTGGAACACATGACCAGCTGGAATTAGTTTTCCCTCCTGGCAGGAGCCCCAGGGGTTGTTTGGGTGCTTACAGGAATGAGAGACCCAGAGAGAGCTATGCCTTTCACAAGGTCACACAGTAGTCAGTGGAGACTAGATGTGAGGCCAAGGCTTTCTGTCTACTCCTGCTGTCTCTGCTGCCCTCATTAGCACTGGTCTGCCCCTTCTGAGAGCTCACCTTGGACAGGTGGACATGCTGGAAAGGGTGACATGGGTGGGAGGGGGTGCACCTTGGAGCTCCCTATTCATCCTGTTTTTACCAAATGTGGCTTTAGCTTGCACTGAACTCAGGATTACCAAGTTGCAGCTCTGAGGAAAGAAGGAAGTTGGGGGACAAAGGGAAGTTGAGGCCAGAGGAGAAGGGTTCTGGCCCAGCTCAGCCATCACCAGCTCTGTGACCACAAATTCAGTTTCTTCATCTGTAAAATGGAACTGATAATACTTCTTCCAGTGTACAGAATAGTGAGGCACAAACACACGACTATTTTATTTTCCTCCTATCAGGACTGTCTACCCGATGATGTCTAATTTCCCTTTCCCATCCGTAAACTGCATTTTTGGCAAACTCCAAAACTTTGAGTCGCTTTTGAGTAACAAAGTTCATTCTAGTTTAAGATTCTAATCCCTACTTAAATTAATGCTCACCCCTCTTCTTCCCCCGTGCTGGGAGGACCCTCCTCATCCCTCCTTTGGGTCCCTCTCTCCTCCAGGTGTTGGGCAAGGTGGGGAGGAAAGGGACAAGTATACCTTCCCCAGGGCTGCCACAGCCCTTTCTTGCTGTGCTGGCTTCTCTGGCCATCAGTGCCCCTGTGCATGGAGCCCTCCAAACGCCAGCCCACACCTTTGTAGAAGAGTCTCTTCGTTTGCCCACTCTGTGCCACATCTTTCCTGCTGAGACTCTAATTCATACACCCCAGTTTCCTTGAGTGACTTTCCTAGAGCACCCCTCACCTGGCTTGGTTGAGAACTCACAACAGCAGAAATGTTTTCAAGTTCACTGAGCTCAGTGTTCAGCTTATAGAATCAGCATGGAGGGGGTAAGTAGAGGGTTAGGTAATAAACTCCGAGAAGGTGTCTGACCCCAATTGTTTTCAGGTTTCTTTCAAAAGTAGAGCATTTTACCCCTGTGTATCCTTAGATTATGTCCTAGAGCCAAATTCCAAATCAGCAGCCACATGAAAAGTCCCACCTCATTGTGGGATTAAACTGTTAGACCAGCCATTGTGACCAAAGCAGTTGCAAAATGTGGGGGAGGAAATTCAAAGCCTGTTGCATGGGTCACCACACAGCCTGTGCTAATGTGTATGTTTGTGTGTTTATGTTTGTGTTGAGTTGTCACATATGTGTTCAAGGGAGTGCTGAGTTGGGAAGGGCAGTCCCTATAGACACCAAGAAGATACCTGGAGTCAGAAGGGCTTTGGGTTGGTGGCCACTCTGGAGGAAGCAGAGGGAGGGGGAGGGGCCACCAGGAAGTCAAACTAATGGAAGTAGACAGGCTTGGGGATGACCTGAAGAGATGCAGAGTGGGAGAGGATCCAGCTGCCAGCTCTGTGGACCCCTTTTACTCCCCATTCCCCATTCCTCTTCCTTTTCCTCAGCTCCCCTCCCTCCACACTCCCCATTTTCCTCCTCCATTTGCTCCCTGTTCCCAGAATTCCTGGGAACAAAGGGAAGCAAACGGGGCAGAACAGAGCAACAGACTCATTCCTTCAATCTTGAGCACTGGTTCACCTCATTTCCTGCCACTGTGCTCCTAGGATTCTCGAAGTCCTCAGTTTGCAGATGCTTCCCTGCTGCCCCCTGGTGGCCAGAGCTGGCTGCAGAGGCAGGAATGGGGGTTGAGGTCCAGACCTTCACCTGTGGAGTGAAGAGAAGAAAATGATCCTGCTGGCAGCCAGGATGTTGGGGAGTGCGAGGTGGGGGTAGGTCTGAGAACTGAAACAGGGAACACAGTTTACAAAACACCCTGACTTGCAAAACAGGTAATAGTGTTTGTTCAAGCCATGATGTCTATCTCATCTTCACACTTTTTTTTTTTCTAGGAGAGAGAGAGACAGCGTGAGCAGGGGAGGGTCAGAGAGAGAGAGGGAGTCACAGACGAAACAGGCTCCAGGCTCTGAGCTGGCAGTCAGCACAGAGCCCCAACATATAAACACCCATGCACTCAGACTCACAGGTTCCAAGAGAAGACCACAGGCAAGCTGATCTCATAGTAACACTCACTGAGGTCTCCTGTCTTCTCAACACAGGGTTGCTGACTGTTCCAGCAACTCCCTGCTCTGCAAATTCAATCTCTGCCACAGACTGTCCTTTGAACTCCAACCCCCCACAATCCTATAAGCACTCTTCTCTAACTGCCCCCTTTGGAGACATGCCAGGGATCCCTCAGTGTGAAGTCTTTGCTGCAGCAAATAATAAGCCCAGCCTTACTGGCTACAGGTGTGTTCCTGGTGGCACAGGCTGACCTGCACTGACCAGAAGTTCCGGGGTGAAACAGTGAGAGCAGGCAACATTTCAGCTCTCCATTCCAGCCTATCCTCCCCCATGTGCTCTCAGGGACTGTCCCATCTACAGCCCTGCAGCCCCCAGCTGGCCGATCATGGTGCACTCTGGCATCAGTACAAAGGGCCGAACCATGGGTATTTTGTTCCCTCTGAGGTAGCACACCACATCCAGCTGCTGGCCTCATAAAGGCAAGACTGAGAGGTAGACACAGCTGCTCCACCTTCAGGGATGCTGACTTGGCCCTCTCTGGTCTGCCAGGAGGTGGTGGGGGGGGGGGTGCCTGAGGACAGTGCCATGATGTCCTCTGGCTATGAATGTCCCTTTGACCTCCTGCTTACCTTTAATGCCCCATATGGGGTTCCCCACCTTCCCTGGCTGTCAGGAAGACACTCAAGCTCTGGGTCTGAGGACCCAGCTGAGTGTTTGGGAGAAGGGCTAGAGGCTCTCCTAAGGGGCATGCAGATCTGGGGCTGGACTCCAGGCTCTGAGGGCCAGCCCCTCCTTCCAGTCTGGGAGCTCTTGTGAAAGGAAGCGCCAAGCTCTTCTCTCCTCTCTAAGGGTGGAGCCTCTGAAAAGATCTGTATTGGCCCTTCCAAGAGTTCCCTCTGCACCAGCCTAACACCCTGGCATCATTTGCACCCTCTCTCCCACCTTCAGGGATGGGGAGTTCATTCTCTCCTAGGCATCCCCTTCCCCTTTGGGAGAGCCCTCCTCACAGAAGCCCTGTCTCCCTAGCTCGGCCTTAAGAGGCACACAGCACATTTGCCCTCAGCCCCAGGCAGCCATGGGAGGGTATGACCATGACCCTGAGTTGGCCCTTCTCCAAGCTGTCATCCCAACCCCCTGCCCTGCCTCATTCCAATGCCTCCACTCCACTAGAGCCCCTGACCTCTGGATGCCCCTAGAAATCCTTACTTCCTCACATGGTAGCCTCTAAGACTAGCCTCTGTCCCCTGGAAGATGTGACCAAGCTCAGCTGGTCCTCCTTGCACCTCCTGCAACTGCATCTAAGCAGAAGTCAGGGTTCACCCACCACCCACGAGATGTAATTTGGATCCCACCAGCATATTAGTTAAGTAAAAAGCATCTCCCTTTCAATCATGTGGAAGGGGAGGCCCAAGTGCTGGGCCTTTGGGATGGAGCAGGAAGCACAGAGCTGAGAGGGCAAGTCTCAGCCAGCCCTCCAGACCCCACCCTCACATCTTCACTCTAGATATGCAGCCCTCATCCACAAGCTCTTCCTCTACCTAAACCCAGATGCCTCATTCATGATGCATAGAAAGCACATAAACCTTGGTGTTTACACTTGAATCTTGGCTCTGCCTCTCATTAAACAGATGACCTTGGGCACCTCAGTTTCCTCATCATCAAATTCATATTTTATTTATACTGTCTTTTCCTACTAGAATGAAAGCTCCCAGAGGACAGGGGGTTTTGTCTATATTGGTCACTAATTTATCCCCAGTGCTGAGAACAGTGCCTGGCACATAGTAGGTACACAACAATTACCTGAAATAATGAATATATAAATAAATGAATGAGGTTCACACTGAGTTAAAAATGAGATAAACTGTGTAAACTGTTTTGCCGAATATCTAGTACTAGTGGGTTCTCATTATAGGTAATTCCTTTTCTTTGCAAAACAAGTCAAATTAATGATTTAATGTAAGTTTCACAATGGCTCTTTGAGGCATGAACATTATTGATTCATTCATTCATTTATTCAAAAAATATTTACCAAGAGCCTACTATATTCCAGGTACTTGGAAATCATGGATAAATTAAAAACAAAGACCCTTCCCTTGTGGAGTTTACATTCTCGGGGTTGTTGAGAGCAACCGACATAATGAAATGTAAATTCCGTGGTGTGTTAGAAGGTGATGAACGCTGTGGGGAAAACAGCAGAGCAGAAGAGGGATTGGGAGAGCGGGCTGGTAGAGGGGAAGGGGTGGGAGGGGTGTGATTTTAAATAGAGTGGTCAGGTAAAGACTCAGTAGGGGCCCAAGAGAAGGTATTTGAGCAAACTTGAAGGAGGGGTGGGACTTAGCTGAGGGACTCTCTGGAGGGCAGGGGGGTAGGTTTCCAGATAGAGGGGACTATAAACACATGGTCCCACTGCCTATGTAAGGAGTCAGTGGCTGGGGTGGAGGCGGGAAGAGTGGAGGCCAGAGATGGGGGAATCAGGTAGGACATGGAATGAGGTGGGAAGCCTCGACAGAGATACAATCTGACATATTTTAGATGGATCTGGCTGCTGTGTTATGAATAAACTGTAGTGGGGGCAAGGATAAAGCAGCAAGAGCAGGAAGGAGCTAATGCAGGAAGCCAGGAGAGAGAGCATAAGGATTGGGACTAGGTGGTAGCAATGGAGGTGGTACGAAATGGACTGATGCCAGATGTATTTTGAAGGAAGAGCCAATAGGATTCCCAATGGTATTTTCCTGAAAAGTTTGACAGACAGTGAAACTACAATCCAGAGGAGGTCTAGGGAGGTGGACCCACAGGTCACTGAGTAGGGTAGAGGATGGGGGCAGAGGTGGCAGGAAGGTCCCTGGGTCTAAGGCAGTGTCTGAGGGAGGAGAGGGCAGGATGGGAAGAAGGATTCTGTTGCAACAAGTCACAAACCAGCCCCAGGGCAGCTGGCCGTTAATTTGATCAATGGCTTTTTTCTCTTCCCCTCGATTCCCCTGTGATGACCTTTTAATTGGGTCCATTTGTCCAAGACCAGGAACTGAGCAGATGCCAGAGTATTTGCCTGTCATTAAATAGATTAGGAAATAGCCCTAGGCTTTGGGCTGCCAGAAAAGTCAGAGCAGCTGCGTGGTTTCTCTGAGGAGTAAGTGCAGGCCCTACTTTCACTGTAGAGCCCAGTCCAGGCACCCGGTCTTCATCTGTGCTGCCCCTCTGTCTGCTGCATCCTTGCCCCTGCGTGGCTCACCTGATAAAGGTCTCCTCCTCGCTTCAAAATCCCCTCCTCAGGAAGCCTTGCTGACCACCATCCCTGCCCTCAGCCTCCTTTTCCCTGGGCAGAGAACTCTCACATGTGTGGTGAAGGATCCCTCAATGGAGGGCCTGCCATCAACATAAGACATGGTCCAAGCTGGGTTTTTAGAGAAGAGGGATTTAAAGAGCATTTAAGTCACAACCCCACTTAAGTAAAAAACACTTTTCCATTTCCCCCTAGTTCCTCCCCACAGAGGAGCTGGACTCAGTATGGGGCACAGGGAGACCAGTGCAAGGAGGGAAGGAGAGAAGCAGGTGTGAAGTTCATGTCATGTGTGAAAAGGGACCTTCTTGCACTGTTGGTGTGAATGCACCCTGGTACAGCCATTCTGGAAAACAGTAGGAAGTCTCCTCAAAAAGTTAAAAATGGAACTACCCAATAATCCAGCAATCACACTGCTAGGTATTTACCTAAATAATACAAAAACACTAATTCAAAGGGATACATGCACCATGATGTTTGCAGCAGCATTATCTATAATACCCAAATTATGGAAACAGCCCAAGTGTCCATCAATTGGTGAATGGATAAGAAAGATGTGGAATATTACTCAGCCATAAAAATGACTGAAATCTTGCCATTTGCAACGACATGAATGGAGCTAAAGACTATTATGCTAAGTGAAATAAGTCCATCAGAGAAAGACAAATAGCATATGATTTCACTCATATGTAGAAATTAGAAACAAAACAAATGAGCAAAGGAGAAAAAAAGAGAAAGAGACAATCCAAAGAACAGACTCTTAACTATCGAAAACAAACTGATGATCACCAGAGCAGGGGGGGGTGGGGGGGGTAGGATTGGTGAAATCGGTGATGGGGATTAAGGAGTGCACTTGTTGTGATGAGCACCAGGTGTTGTATGGAAGTGTTGAATCACTATACTGTCCACCTGAAACTAATATTGCACTGTATGTTAACTAACTGGAATTTACATAAAAACTTTAAAAAAATAAAGTGCACATGTCACCATGAAAAATTTATATTATGGAGTATAAACTGGACTGGACAGAAAGAAAATTGTTTCCCGGCAGAAACAAATTCAAATTGTTTTTAAAAAACACTAGTTACTTCCATTTTAGACATTATTGATTTGCTCTGTGAAAGATAAGGATTTAGTTTTCTTTATCCTCCTGTTGCAATTTTCTGGTAAAACAATATTCAATGCTTACATTTTCATGACCTTGAAAATATTGTTTACAGTAACATAGTATTCTATGATTACATTTTCTTTCTTGTATAACTTATTGTTTTTCCTAGAATTAATCATTATCTCACTGTCCCTTAAAGGGGCATCTGCTAAGAACAAAGAAAATTACAAAGAAATCTTAAACAGTATTTGTAGTAATATCACAAGTGGCTGTTGAGCACTTGAATTACAACTTGTCTGAATTGTGTTGAGGTATAAAATACACACTGGATTTCAAAGATTTGAGTACAAAAAAAAGGTTGTAAAATATCTCATCAATTTTTTATATCAGTTACATATTGAAATGGTAATATTTTGGATGTAACAAGTTAATATATTACTAAACTTAATTTCATTTATTTCTGATTACTTTTCTAATGTGGTTCCTTGAATATTTTATTTTATTACTTTTAAATTTTTATTTTTGAGATAGAGAGAGAATGTGAGTGGGGGAGAGGCAGAGAGAAGGAGAGAAAGAAAATCCCTGATGTGGGACTCAAACTCACGAACCATGAAATCATAACCTGAACCAAAGTCGGACACTTAACTGACTGAGCCGCCCAGGTGCCCCTCCTTGAACATTTTAAACTATACCTGTACCTTGCATTATAGTTCTATAGATCCATTCTAGGCAGTGATTGTTAAAGGCTGCCGGTGAATATGACAGTCTCCTGAGACCTGGATACACTGACCGATATAACATCACAAAAAAGAGAGAGAACTAGGTGCGATGTCTTACTGATGCAGTGCAAAAGGAAGTACATACCACCACCTATGAATTCTTACCAAAAAATCAAACCTGAGATCAAGCCTCTGGATTTAACTACCACTTTTCAGGAAATAGAGTACATAGGAAGATGTTAAATGACAGCATGGACAATTAGCTAGATTCAGAATCTGAGAACTTATGCAGGAAAAATGGCCTGGTTTCTTCATGAATAAATGGGGGGGGGGAAATGGCAGTGGGGTAGACACAGGAATGGAAGTCAAAGCCAAGGTCCCATCTCTCTTCATTGCTACAAAAGTATAAGGCCCCAACTCTCTAAATGTTCAGAAACCAATCATCCTGAAGGAAAGTAGGGGGAGGGAACCCGAAACAGAGAGAAGGCTGGACAACTTGTTTTTTTCCCGCTGTTATAAGCTGAATTGTGTGCCTCCCTCAAATTCATATGTTGAATCATATGAACACCCAGTACCTCAGAATGTGATGTTATTTGGGAAAGGGTCTTTAAAGAGATAATGGAGTTAAAATGAGGTCTCTGGGGTGGGCCCTAATCCAGTGTGACAGGTGTTCTTGTACAAAGAGGAAATTTGGACACAGACATATACAGAGGTAAGGGGCGCAAAGACACAGGGAAAAGACAGCCATCTACAAGCCAAGAAAAGCCAAAATCCATCTCTCAGGGCCTTCAGAAGGAACCAATCCTGCTGTCACCGTGATTTTGGACTCCTAGCCTCCAACAGTGAGAAAATAAATTTTTGTTGTTCAACGCCCCCAGTCTGCAGGGTTTGTTATGACAGCCATCAGCAGCCTAATTCATCCACCTGTGGGGGGGAGGGGGGCAGGCACTCAAGACAATCATCCTGTCTGTTATAGGGGGAAAGAGGGCTGCATTTTCTTTGCCCATATCTCCCCAGATGGGAATGCCTGCTGGAAATTACTTCTCAGAGCCCGAGTTTCCCCTTTCTGAGTCAACAAGCTGTCACCATGGTGGGGGGCCTGGCCCTAACCACTCTAATCAGTCTAAATTCTCATCTTCATGCCCCCATGCTGCATTTCCTCTTCAACCACTGCTTCACAGATCTGTTCCCCTCCCACCCCCCACCAAAATGTTGATGGTCTTTGTATCAAAGAACATCATCTCTTGTATTGGTTGCATAACTCAGCTGATTTTCTCACTCTTTATGGTCATTTCTTTTTTTTTTTGTTTTTGTTTTTGTTTTATTTATTTATTTCTAGGAGAGAGAAACAGCGTGAACAGGGGAGGGTCAGAGAGAGAGGGAGTCACAGACTCTGAAACAGGCTCCAGGCTCTGAGCTGGCAGTCAGCACAGAGCCCGACGCGGGGCTCGAACCCACGAACCGCGAGATCATGACCCAAGCGAAAGTCGGACGCTCAACCGACTAAGCCACCCAGGCGCCCCATATGGTCATTTCTAAATACCATGTGTTGACATTAATGGCCTAGAATTGCTTTGTAGCTGTCTGTAATCCATCATGTTACAAGGCTACCACATTTTATCAGGGGTGTTTGTGTGTACTTGTGTGTGTGTGTGTGTGTGTGTGTGTGTGTGTGTGTGTATGTGTGGTAGAGACAGAGAGATACAGGATTTGCTGGAGCCACTGCCCATAGAAGGCACATGCTTGGGCCAGCTCCCTGCAACGGCAATGTCCCAAGCCATTAACTATATGATAACTTCCTGGTCCTCTAAATGTCTTACACCAGCACCTATGTCAATGAGGAGGTTGTTTTCACTGTGGTGGGTACTAATATCCAGTACCTAGTCCTCCTTGCCTTCCTTTCCATCCAATCTGCTCAAGTAAATCAAAACCCTTCAACACCTGTGGCTCCCACATCACTGCCATTTCTCTTTTCTTTGAGTGAGGGGCATTTATGTGTCTTAAACATTCTTCTCCGAGGTCTATGAACTAGGGTCTATAAACTGGTGTATATTCTATTCCCATGTGGGTCCATGGTGAACCCTTACATAAAGACTGAGGAAAGGGGCACCTGGGTGGCTCAGTGGTTAAGTGTCTGACTTTAGCTCAGGTCATGATCTCGTGGTTCATGGGTTCGAGCCCCATGTCGGGTTCTGTGCTGACAGCTAGCTCAGAGCCTGGAGCCTGTTTCAGATTCTGTATCTCCCTCTCTCTCTGACCCTCCCCTACTCATGCTGTCTCTCTCTCTCTCTCTCAGAAATAAATAAAAACATTAAGAAAAAAAAGACTGAGGATAAAGGAAAATCTTAATTAAAATCCAGGAAAGCAGGGATTGTAAGGAGATCTGAATTTTTATTTTATTGGTATTTTTTCATGGTGGGGTTTTGTTCCTATGTTCATTCTACATCTGGAGGAACAGTTAGTCTTTTAAAATAGACTCCATTCATCACTTCCCTCATAGGTAATCTTGGCTTGTTTGCTTTCTCATCTCCTGCACACCTTGGAGACAGGTTTGATGAAGTGTGGTTGTTTATACGCTAAACCTTTTTTCATTACTCTTCGTCATCTCTTTTTCCAATCCTGCACATATACTATGAGCCCATAGTGACCTGGAGAAAAGTTAAACGCTGCAACTTGCTTACCTAAACCCAGAAGTTCCAAGCATTTTGTAAGGGCTCCTTTCTTGGCAGTTACTGGAAGAGGCAGCAGGATTCCAAAAAAAATGACTCTCTTTCAATCTGTGTAAATAGCTCAAGGTGGACCCCAACCCTCTTTATCTTGGTTTATTATCCTAGTCATTCTTGCTTTGTTATTCTGGCCATTTTTGTCTGCTTCTAAGAGTGGCAACATCTAAAAGCTTCTGACAGCCATATCTTCCAGTGTGGCAGCTGGAGGTATTGCTACACACAACCCAGCTTCCTGGTGAGTAAGGACATTTGTGGGCTCCCCCACAAAGAAAAGGAAGTCAGGGCTTTTTCCTTTGAGATGTGAATCACATCCCCTTATTTTCGAACTTCGGAGACAAAAAATAAACTGTAAAGAACAATTCTGTTGTTTCTTATCTGATCATTTTCAATGCAGGACAGCATTATTCTGTCAGGATTTTTCTGATCTGCAAATTGCCAGGAGCCAAAGTGAGCATCATGTATGTCGATACAATAAAACATTAGATAATGATGAGAACATGCGACAACACCATTTTGACGGCATGAATGCCCAAAACGGCACTAATTTAGGATGATTAGAGGACTAGATATGTATCCAAGAACTCAAAGGAGATGGTGGCTGATGGTATAAAAGTTGCATGATATTATCTAAAATGGCATCAAATATTCTGGAAAAAAAAACCATTTAGTTCTTGCCGCAAATTTTTGTCATTTGTCATTTAAAACCGCTGTGCATAATGTTGGATAAACAATTCATCTACTTTTTAATTTTACAATGAGGTTCAGCAAGGAAAAAAATCAGCTGAATACTGACAATAATAAGCTGTCATCCTAGAAAAGGTGTGTGGGCCTACTTAAACTTTGTCTCACCCATAAGACCATAGGCATCGTTAGGACAAAGGTTATTTCCTGTACTTTCTTCATTTCTCCAATGCTTCTCCCCTTCTTAGTTTATATGGCAAGAAATATAAAGTTGAATATCAACTTGAGATATCAAGAAATATCAGTTGAATTGGAACCTCTTGTTCTATTTACTTAATTAGAGCACTGCAGTGGTTAAAGAAAGATTTTGATTATTCACTCAGTGCTAAGAATTTTACGTATATTACGTTAAACCATGCAGGAGGACAGAATTTCCCCGCTTTTTATGAGTGACTGGCTCTCTGAGAGGTGTAAGTGAGGACTGTGTTTTTGCCTTTTCTGTTGTTCCTGTTATCAGGACTCTGGGCTCCAGTTCCAGCTCCTTTCCTTGTAGATTGGGTGACCTTGGACAAGACCATGGGCCTCTCTTTCTCTTTCCTCCTTGAAAAATGAAAGTAATCATGTGTTCTATATAAGGTTTGACAAGAACAATATGGGAGCACCTGGGTGGCTCAGTCAGTTAAGTGTCCGACTTTGGCTCAGGTCATGATCTCACCGCTCATGGGTTCAAGCCCCATGTCGGGCTCTGTGCTGATTGCTCAGAACCTGGAGCCTACTTTGGATTCTGTGTCTCCCCCATCTCTACCACCCCCCCCCAAGCTCATGCTCTGTCTCTCTTTCTCAATAATAAATAAATGTTTAAAAAAATTAAAAAAGAAAATAATGTGTGTAGTTATGCAAAGTACTCAGAAAGTGGTAAATCCCTATATAAATTTTTGTTTATAAAAATTTTCAGGGGTGCTTGGGCGGTTCAGTCAGTTGAGTGTCCAACTCTTGATCTCAGCTCCGGTCATGATTTCAGGGGTGTGAATTCAAGCCCCACATTGGGCTCTGCGCTGGGTATAGAGCCTACTTAAGAGAAAAAAATGTTTCCATTTTCCTCAAGAATGAGATCAAGCTCCAGAATTTGGGGGCAATTTTATTAAATGTGACATCTTGATTTAAGAAAGTTCTATGTTTCAATCAAAAAGAATGAAATCTTGCCACTTTAACAATGTGGATGGAAGTAGAATGTATTATGCTAAGCGAAATAAGTCAATCGAGAAAGATAAATATCATATTTCACTCATATGTGGAATTAAAGAAACAAAACAAATGAACACAGGGGAAGGGAAGAAAAAGTAAGATAAAAACAGAGAGGGAAGTAAACCATAAGGAACTCTTAAATACAGAGAACAAAGTGAGAGTTGCTGGAGGGGAGACGAGTCGGGGGATGGGCTAAATGGGTGATGGGCATGAAGGAAGACACTTGTTGGAATGAGCAACTGGGTGCTATATGTAATTGATGAATCACTAAATTCTGTTTCTAAAATCATTATTACACTATATGTAAACTAGGTAGGATTTAAATAAAATTTAACATTTTAAATAAATAAATAAGACATTTAAAAAAAGAAAGTGATAGGTTTCTCTTTAATTTTCAACTAAATAACACATTCGTTAGGTTCAACCAACAAAAATATTGAAAGGTAAACAATGAAAAGTCTGCCTCTCATTGATTCTCGTAAGTAATCACTATTCATGGTTTTTTCTTTATCTTTCCAGATAATTAATTGTATGCATTTACAAGCCCTCAAAACTGTGCTTTCTTATCTTTTTCTGTCATACATAAAAGGCTATTTGAACAGATATTTCTAGCTTTCTTCTGCAGATTTCTTAAAGGTCTTCCCACACTAATACATAAAGAGCTGACTTGTTTGTGGAGGGCCTGGGTGGCTCAGTCAGTTGAGCACCTGACTGGCTCAGGTCATGATCTCACAGTTCATGGGTTTGAGCCCTGCGTTGGGCTCTGTGCTGACAGCATGGAGCCTGGAGCCTGCTTCGGATTCTGTGTCTCCCTCTCTCTCTGTGCCCCTCCCCTGCTCATCCTGTCTTTCTCTCTCAAAAATAAATAAACATTTTAAAAAAATTTTAAGCTTACTTATTTGGCCTACAGTCATAATTTACATAACCAGTTCCTTGTGAATAGACATTCAGGCCATTTCCAACCTTTGGATATTGATTCATTGATTTCTTAAAGATCTGAAAGAAATGAAAGTACCAACTCTTCCTTCGCTGTGAAGTTTAAATTGTTGAACCAAACAATAATGTCCAGCTGTACCTCCAATTCAACAAGTCTGATTTACGAGGGAAAGGGATCTGTTCATACCAAGTGAAAGATTTGTTTCCTGATCTCAAAGTTCAGCTGTCATGTCATTTGGCTTCTTGCTCCACATGTTGATTTTGTCACCCCTCAGACCTCCTGCAGTGGTGGTGTTGAGAGGCCAATGAGGTTCCAGAGGCAGTTTGAGCAGCAGACCTCTATGGATTGTCACCTCTTTTGTCACAGGCACCATGTTACTTTCGTTTTTTATTATTATTTTTTAAGATTTTATTTTTAAGTAATCTCCACGCCCAGTGTGGGGCTCAAACTCACAACCCCAAGATCAAGAGTCACGTGCTCTATGGACTGAGCCAGCCCGGCGCCCCTGCTCCTTTTAAAGCATGTCAACTTCTGAATCAGGAGCTGCTCTGATAGGCATGAAGCTGGTAGGAAGAGCTGAGCTGAAAAGAGAAACATCTGGGGCGCCTGGGTGGCTCAGTCGGTTAAGCGTCCGACTTCAGCTCAGGTCATGATCTCACAGTTCGTGGGTTTGAGCCCCACGTCAGGCTCTGTGCTGACAGCTAGCTCAGAGCCTGGAGTTTGTTTCAGATTCTGTGTCTCCCTCTCTCTCTGACCCTCCCCTGCTCACACTGTCTCTCTTTCTCAGGAATAAATAAAACATTAAAAAATTTAAAAAAAAAAAAAGAAAAGAGAAACGTCTAAATTTTTCCTCAGAAATCTTGAGTTCTAGTTCTGAGCAATACTTCCTAGATGTGTAACCTAAAGGAAGTCATGTAGTCTCTATGAGCCTCAGTTTCCTCATCTCTAAGATGGGGATAATTGGAATATCTACTCAGACTCATGTACAAATGAAGCATGATAATGTACGAAAAACACCACAACGCTGGCTCATAGCACCCACAAAATAAATACAAGCATGTTTTATTAGTAGAACTTGGAAGGATAAACAGGACTCACTGAGAAGATAAGGAAAGGAATAACATTCCAAGAGGGGAAGCAGCATGTATAAATAGCAGAATTTACAAAGCATGAACCGTCAGAGCCAGCTGTGGGAGGCAGGGAGGGCAGGATTGCTAACCCAATTTTGTATAGTTGAGGAAACTGAGACCCAGAAAAGGGCAATGATTCACTCACATCTATCATCATTGTACAGGGGGAGGCAGGAGAGGGATTCCGAGCCCTGAGGAAAAGCTGCTGTGACAGAAAGTCCTGGGTCATGAATCTGTGAATTAACACTTGGACAGGCAGCTGGAATATTGTGGCAATGTGAAAGGGCGTACTTTCATGGGCTGGCCATAGCTTCTGCACTGACAAAGCAAACAGGAGCAACATGTGGCTCCTGGACTTCAGTAAAGGGCCTGGGTAGTCCTGGGGCCATGGTGGCAGCTGGAAGAACAGCATTGGCCTCAAGAGGAGGCTAAAAGCACATCAAGTATGGGGACTGACAGGAGCAAGGGGAGTCTCAGAAGTCATTGGAAATGCCAGGCATAGCTTGTCCAGCTCTGGGTCTCACTGGACACTTGCCAGCTGCTAAGGCTTTTGAGGCCATGGGCCAAGGCTGAAAAGGGGAGAAGGAGTTTGCTACCAGACAGTTTAATGGAGGAGGATTCTTGACCAGTCTTGAGTGTGGAAGGAATGGAGTCTGGCTCCTGCGCCAGCTCAGAGCCTGCAGCCCTCTCCCACCTTCTTCCAGGCCTGTCTTCCCTTGGCCTCAGTGACACTACATTGCTCGGCTGTTTATCTTAACCCTTCTCTTTGGTTGCCCCTCCTCAGTCTCATCCCTGGGCATCTCCCCTTCCCTCCTTTAACTGATGGATCCATCCTATGTGTTCTTCTCTGTCTTTTTTCTCCCCGTAAGCAACCTCACACATCTATGACCAAATCTGTGTCACCAGTCCACTGCCAACGCTAGGTGATGGGCCTTGATTTTATTAAAGAGTCACCAAGTTTCTCTGCCTTGATGTATGTGCAAGCTACTTGGGTAAGCTAATCAGAGTAGGCATTTCCAGGGGCTGGAGCACAGTCTCCACTGAAATCAGGCGAGGCCCTGTATTCTCAGGAGGGCCTGGAGACAGCAGATAGACCAGGGAAGGAGGGCTGAGAGCAGGGGGAAGGATGCTAGGGAACAGTCAGGGCACCAAGCCAAGGCCCCACAACTCTGACACAGATTCCCCTCCTCTACCCACCTTGGAGAAGCAGGGCTCAGCCTGTTGGGAGTAAGTGGGACTCCTCTCACCCTGCCCATGACCTTCTGCACCCACTATTCCTCACAACCCTGTTGTTTCTCATTGAAGGTACCTGGGACTCTGCCCAAGGGGTTTTCTCTGGTCGTTTGGAGCACACGTGGCCAGAAGTGCCAGTTTGGGGACCAGCCTTTAACCAATGACAGCTGGAGTTGGTAGGTAAATGTTCCAGATTCCCTCCCTCAGGTGGAACATCTCTAAGACACGTTTTGTTCTGCCTCCTAGAGGTGCCCAATGAGACTGACCCCCAGTGAGAATCTGCTCATTGACCACCCTGAATTGGCTTCCTTCTTTTTCCCTGCCACACTTCCCTGACCCCTGCTCATACTTCCTGGGATCATCTCAGAAATTAACTACTTGCACTTAAGTCCTTGACTCAGGATCAATTCCAGGGAACCCAAACCAAGATACCCTCTCTGTCTCCCTCACATTCATATCCAATCTGCCTAAGTCCCGCTGCTTCTACCTCCTAAAAGCCCCACAACCCATCTTCTAATCAGCTCCTCAGTTGCCACCCCTCCTCCATCCCCGCTGCCCGGACTACTGGCCTTGCCTTCTCACTGGTCCCCTGCTTCCTCTTCCTCCGCTCTGTACAGCAGCCAGGACCTGCACTCTCTTGGGTTATGTCCTTCTCCTGCTTAAATCCCTCCAGGATAAACCAAGCTTCCTAGCCTGGCATCCAAGGCCCTATAAGACCCAGCCCCTGCCCCCCTTTTCAGCCTTGTCTTTGTTCACTCCTCCTTGCCACAGTAAGACCGAGCTTCATAATCTTCCAGAACTCACAATATTCTCTCTCATCTCCAGATGTTTACATGTTGCTCCCTCTCTCAGGAACACCGTCCCCGATTTTACCCACATAGCTCGAGTCGTTCTTGAACACCCAGCTTAGGACACACTTGTACTCTGACCTCCCCTGTGCTCCTGCCCCCAGTCTGGGTCAGGGACCTCCCTGTGCCTCAGTGCATGAGTCTGTGTCCCAATGCCCAGCACATCCGTTTTTGCCGTCTTTCCACACTGGACACTTCTTGAAGACACTACCCACAGACAATTCATCTGTGTGCCCCCAGTGCCCTGTACACGCTTGGGCACAGTAAAGGTCAGAGAATAAATAAATGACAGTGACGACTCTAAATCCTCAAAGAAATCTTTATTCATTCTTTCATTTAGATATTTACAGAGCACTGTGCCAAGTGTGGGGGAAATAGGGCTGGTGAAAAACACAGCCCTGCCCCGAAAGACTTTCTCTGCTGGTGGGGGAAAGATGTGGAGAGAGACGACCTTAGGCTGGAATAATCAAGTATATCCAAAGCCAACACTGGGGCCTTGGCAGCCCAGAGGAGCCCCGTGGGGTGGGGAGGAGGACAGTGAAGGCTCCTGAGAGGAGGTGCCTCCTTTCTGTGCTCACCCTGCTCACCCTTTATCTTTGCAGAGCGTCCAGGGGAGTTGGGGGGTCAGGAAGGAAACAGAGCCCCTCATTATGTCCCTTACCATCTCACCTCCTCCTTCCCCTCAGAAGTGACCTCTAGGCTATTGGTCCTTTCCATTCATATCTTCATGCACTTTTCTACATGGGTTTTACATTACTTTGTATGTTCTTAAACTTTATGTTGCTAGTATACTGCATGCATCCTTCTATACACTTCTTTAATATTATGCTTGTGTAGGATTTAGCTTTGTTGCTGTGTGTTGCTCTGGCTCACTAATTTTCTCTGCATAGTCCATTACATGACTATACTGTCATCCCCTTATTATCAGGCCATAGACCATTCCTAATAGCAAATTGATGGATAGTGAAAGGTGACATTACAGAATTTTAGCTGGGAGAAATAATGTGTTCACAGCTCACCCAAAAACTTTAACTGACTTCCCCCAAATATGATTTTAAAAATTTAAGTTGTTAATAATCATCAAAGATTTATACACAGTATAAAGTTATGCTGTCAAATTCAGGATCTACTAGCCATACGAGGCTATTTTAGTTTAAATGTAAATTAATTTAGGGGCGCCTGGGTGGCTCAATCGGTTAAGAGTCTGACTTTGGCTCAGGTCATGATCTCACAGTCCATGGGTTTGAGCCCTGCGTAGGGCTCCTTGCTGACAGCTCAGAGCCTGGAGCCTGCTTCGGATTCTGTGTCTCCCTCTCCCCCTGCCCCTCCCCCTACTCGCTCTGTGTCTCAAAAATAAAAAAATAAAATAAAAAATAAAAAAAGACATAAAAATTTTTTCAAAATAATTTTTAATGTAAATTAATTTAAAAAACCAAAACAACAAAAAATAAATGTAAATTAATTAGTGGTTAAAAATTCAGGTCCTCAGTTGCTTTAGAAACATTTCAAGTGCTCAATAGCCACAGGGGACTAGAGGCCACCATTGTGGATGGCAGATAAAAGATATTTCCATCATTGAAGAAAGTTCTAAAGCGTTTAAAACACTGATTACTCCATTATCTAACACTGAATGAGCTTTTTTTCCTGTTTTCTCACACAAAAAGCAGTTCCTGTGTGTGAGAAAGTTTGCCTCACAATGAGCTACCACATTTTCCTCCAGTGTATGGGTTTCTCTAAGCATCTGGGGCTTACCTACTTTCTTCTCAGGCTTGCCCACTTCCTTAGAGGACATTTTCACTTAACGAGAGGAAGATGGTAACAATTATGTACAAATAAGTTTAAGCGACCTAAGCATGAGGCACAATCCTATCCTCTTGGGAGAACAGCTGAGTTAGGACTGCAGCCCACTCCACATCTGCTCACCCAGATGCAGGCTGGTGAGCACCTGCAGGTTCATTATGTCAGCTCTTGCACAAGTAAAATTTTTGTAAGCCATTATAACAAACATCGAGAGAGTGAGAGTTCACATAGCAAAGGATCCCTGAATAAAAATGTATTTTCCAGGATGCCTGGATGGGTCAATTGGTTAAGCGTCTCTCTTTTTTTTAAATGTTTATTTATTTGGGGGGCGGGAAGAATGACCGGGGGAGGGGCAAATAGAGATGGAGACAAAGAATCTGAAGCAGTCTTCAGGTTGAGCTGTCAGCAAAGAGCCAGATGTGGAACTCGAACCCACAACCGTGATCATGACCTGAGCTGAAGTTGGGCTTAACTGACTGAGCCACCCAGGCGCCCGGAAAGTCTGACTCTTGGTTCCAGCTCAGGTGATGATGACTGTCATGGGATCAAACACTGCATGGGGCTCCACAATGAGCGTGGAGCCTGCTTGATTCTCTCTCTCCCTCTCCCTCTGCCCCTCCCCCACTTGCCCTCTCTCAAAATAAATAAACTTAAAAAAATGTATTTTCTGGTGAGCCTGGGTGGCTCAGTCGGTTAAGCGGTTAAGCATCTGACTTCAGCTCAGGTCATGACCTCACAGTTTGTGGGTTTGAGCCCCGCGACGGGCTCTGTGCTGACTGCCAGCTCAGAGCCTGGAGCCTCTTTCAGATTCTGTATCTCCCTCTCTCTCTGACCCTACCCTGCTGATGCTGTCTCTCTCTCTCTCTCAGAAATAAATAAAACATTTAAAAAATATATATTTTCCCATTCTTCTATTAATGGATATTTAGATTGTTCCCAGTGTTTTTACTTAGATACAATGCTGTGATGCACATTTTTATACATCTGCAAGAGTTTTTCCTGGTTATATATATGTTGAGTGGCATGCAGTCTTAGATCATGTGCATCTTCAACTACTAGATATTGACAAATTGTCCTTAAACTTGGTTGTGTTCAATTTCTAGTCTTACCAGCAGTAGATAAAAGTTCCTATCTATAGGCTCTCAGCAAAGTTGGTATTCAAAAACTCTTCAATTTTTGCTAATATGATGTGTATGAAATAGCATTTCACTGTGTTTTAATTAAAGTTTCCTTAGGTGATAGGGGCTCCTGGGTGGCTTAGTCAGTTGAGCATCTGACTTCGGCTCAGGTCATGATGTCACGGTTCATGAGTTCAGGGCTCTGTCAGGCTTTGTACTGACAGCTTGGAGCCTGAGCCTGGTTCAGATTCTGTATCTCCCTCTCTCTCTCTGCCCCTTCCCAGCTCATGCTCTGCCTCTCTCTCTCTTACAAAATTAAAAATTAAAATAAAAAAAAAGAAATTTCCCTGGGTGATAGTGAGGTTTAACATATTTTCCTGTATATAATGGTCATACTTGCTTTATCTTCTTTAAAATGCTTGTTTGGGGGTACCTGGGTGGCTCAGTCAGTTAAGCATCCAGCTTCTGATTTTGGCTCAGGTCATGATCTCATGGTTCATGGGATCAAGCCTGAGTCCAGTTCTGCGCTCACATAACAGACAGTTTGGAATTCTTTCTCTCCTTTTCTCTCTTCCCCTCCTCTGCTTGCACTATTTCTCTCTCTCAATAGTAAATGAATAAACACACACTAAAAAAATAAAATACAATGCCTGCTTGTGTATTTTGCTCATTTTTCTATTAGGTTGTTTGGCTTTTTCTTATTGCTATGTAGGAGTTATTTATACATGCTGAATAGTAACCCTTTGCCTGTTATACGTATTGCAATTGTCTTCTCTGTTTATGATCTGTGTGTGTGTGTGTGTGTGTGTGTGTGTTTGTATTAATACAACTTTAAAGTTTTTATTAGACTTGGGGTACCTGGGTGGCTTAGTCAGTTAAGCGTCTGACTTCGACTCAGGTCATGATCTCTCAGTTTGTGGGTTTGAGCCCCACATCAGGCTCTGTGCTGACAGATCAGAGCCTGGAGCCTGCTTCAGATTCTGTGTCTCCCTCTCTCTCTGCCCCTCCTCTGCTCAGGCTCTGTCTCTCTCTGTCTCTTTCAAAAACAAATAAACATTAAAAAATTTTATTAGACTTGAGTTCACCAATTTTTTTCCTACACGACTGTTTCTTTTTTGTTGTTTTTCTTTTTCTTTTTTTTAAATGTTTTTATTTATTTCTAGGAGCGAAAGAGACAGCGTGAGCAGGGGAGGGTCAGAGAAAGAGGGAGACACAGACTCCGAAACAGGCTCCAGGCTCTGAGCTGGCAGTCAGCACACAGCCCGACGCGGGGCTCGAACCCATGAACCGCAAGATCATAACCTAAGTGAAAGTCGGACGCTTAACCGACTAAGCCATCCAGGCGCCCCTTTTTTGTTGTTTTTCTTAAAGAAATCCTTCCTCAATCCTGGCACACAGCAAGAATTCAGTAAGTGTGACATACAAGCTGCAATGGGAACTGAAGGGAGGGGCTGGCTTCTGAGTGCTACAGGCATTGGGGTGAGGTGACAGGGGCTGTGGCATCATGGACATGAGGATATGGGGGAGATTATTGTAGAGAAGACACTTCAGTCATCAGAAGACATCAAAGATGTCTAGGGAGCAATGGGTCTGGGATGCAGGAGACAGGGTGGGTTGCAGGTGAGGACTGAGTATCCAGCACACCACAGGGATATTTAAGGAGCACTGCCCTCCCCCAGGGAGAATATGAAGCACTAGCAGAGGGTGGGATAGAGGGTGGGAAGAGTCTGGGAAGCAGGAGAACCAGGAAGGGTATGATGGGAGCCATGTGGGCAATTCTTGATAGTGTCCCTGGAGAGACTTCCATCCACTTCTTCTGAGACACAGAGATCACCGGGTCCTTGGAGGGGCCATCTTGGGGGTTCTGTAGGGGCAGAGGCTAAATAAATGGAAAAGGACTGAAGAAGTGGCAACTAGTTGGCAGCAAAGGGAAGAGAAGGGGCAGTACCTGGAGGGCGTGGCCCCAAGGCAGGGCTCCGGGAGATGGTGAAGCATATTCCTAGGCTGGCAGGAGAGGAGCCCAGGAGAGGGGGGCGGGGGGGGTCCTGGCTGCAGGAGCAGAAAAGCAGCTCTGGGCACTGGCTGGGGCCTTCACCCCAGATGAAAGAAGAGGTGCTTCTTGGGTAAGGGGATGCTGAGCTGAGAAGTTGGGGGCAGAAATTTAAATGAGCCCCCTTCAGAAAGCTCGGCCTCAGTCCTAATGTCTGCCTGACATAAGAAAGAGCCAGTGAACATTTTTGGTGAATTTCTCAGCGAGTCAGTTAGAGAGTGGGGTCAGTAGCTGGGATATCAGTAAGTTAGGGTTTGCAGAGAGGGGAGCTTTGGAAGGCCACTGTGAAGGCAAAGGAGAGAGCTTCCCTAGGGGAGGTTTCTAGGGCCCCAAGTCCCCTGAGTCACAGGCAAAAACACCTTCTCCCTGCAAAGGGACGAACCAGACAAGGACTTGCCTCAAGGTCCCTTCAGTCAGAGAGAACTCTGGGTCTGTCCTCAGATGTCCATCCCTCATCCCCTCTCTGGGCCAGCCACCATCTCTTTGCAGACTATGGCCTGGCCTCCTGGCTGGGCGCCTGCTGCCACCTTGTCCCTCCCACCGACTCTTCATTCTCCATTCAGCAGCTGGAGAAATCTATTAAAGCGAAATTTGATTATGTCACTCTGCTGCTCTAAACACTTTGGTGACTCCCACGGTCCTCCAGAGAAAGGCCAAATTCCTGATCACTGCCACAAGGCCCAGCTGGAATCACTCCTGCTGCTCTTGCAGCCCATCTCCCACCATGCCTCCCAGCTTGTGGGGCACCTCTATTCTGGCTGTGCTTCATTTCCTGGAATGTTCCAAGCCCTTTCCTGCCTTGAGCCTTCTGTGCAGTCTCCTAGACCAGGGATTCTCTTCCCCTCACTGTCACCTGGCTGAGGCCAACTCTTCACTTTGGTCTTAGTTTAAATGGTACTTCCTCTGGGAAGTCTTGCCAAATCTTCTGATTTAAACTACATGCCTCCTCTGACCCCCATTATAATCTCTCATATTAGCCCTTCACTTTTCCTCCTTAGCATTCATCACAATGTATAATGATGTATTAATTTGTGTGACTATTTAATGTCTGTGTTCCCCACCAGATTATAAACTCCATGAAACCAACGCTATCTGAACTGTCTTGTTCATATGCATTTCCAGTGCCTAGCACAGAACCTGACACATAGTAGGAACTCAATAATTGTTGCTGCAGTGGTCACCAAGAGGAGGGGCTGCCTTGTCAGAGGGCTACAGGTCAGGGAGGTTTCAGGGATGAGGGAATTAGAGGCCAAGGTCCAGTTGATCTGAGAAGATAAAGGAGGAATATTAACATTGATAAGCACCATCTATGAGCCAAGGGCTGTCCTGTTACACTATCCTGACACTCGCCACCCCCAGTATCACTCCTCCCCCATCTTTAGTACGACGTCCTATTAACTGGGTGACCTGGGGTCTGTAACACCAGGCTCCTAGGGTTGTTGTGAGGATCAGGGAACAGTCTGTGGTGTGGGAAGTGTCACCAACCCAGGCTGTAGGGGTACTTGGGCTCTAGAGTCAGACTGCCTTGGTTCAAATCTCAGGTCTGCCACTTACTAGCTATGTGACCTTAGGCAAATCACTTCATCTCTCTGTGCTTCAGTTTCCGCACCTGTAAGATGGGGGTTAAGAACGCCCCTGGAACTGCTATGGTGATTAAATAAGGAACTGGATTAAAACACCTAGCACGGTGCCTGGCACATAGTGGAACTCAAGAAATAACACTTATCCGTCCCTCTCCTCGACCAGCTCAGAACTGTAGAATGTCAGAGCCCCGAAGACCTGAGGAATTACCGCTCCCCACTGTCCCCAATACAAAAAGGGAAACTGAGGCCAGGGTACAGTAGGGGTGCCGGAACCAGGAGTAGAATCCAGGGGTCCTGAGGCCCAACTCCAGAGCGTCCCTCCCTACGCCTGCGGCCTCTTCCAGACTCTAATCACCACCCCCTGGTTTCCCAACCGACGGGCAAATCAGCCTAGTCCAGCCTGGGCGGGACTCCAACGTGCCTGAGCTCCAGCCCGGCCACGCCCCTCCTCCCTCCCCCGCGCTCACTCTCACTTTCGCTGTGAGGCACGAGGGAGGCAGAAGGCGGGAGACACTTGGAGTGGGAGCTAGGGCCGCCCACGCTGCCCCTCGGTTTGTGGGTTCACCTCCCAGCGCCAGCGCCAGAGAGCGACGGTCCCAGATTGTAGCTGGCTGGTGCTGCATGGCCCAGGTAAGGGCTGGAGGGGCGGGAGGTGCTGGGGCGCATGGTCCTGGTACAGGTATGCCTGCCCGCTCCAGGCTACCAACTCTTCCCAGGTGGGGTTCCCAGGGGTGAGTGTGTGTGTGTGTGTGTGTGTGTGTGTGAGTTCGTGATGTTGGCAGCGTGGAAGACCTGAGTAGGGCCATGTGTGTGTGCTGAGCTGTATGCAGTAGTGTGTGTATGCAGTGTGACCAGTGGATTGTAGTGTGTGCTCATGCAAGAAGTGTGTGTCCGCTGTCTTTCTCTCTCTCTCCTAGAAATAAATAAAAAATAAAAACAAAAAAAAAACTATGATGAGTGAGATGGAGCCTCTACATGAGGGGAGCCCCCCTGCCTGCCCCAGGAGCCCCTGATTCCCACAGGACCAAAGACTTCTCATGAGCTGGGCAAGTGGGAATTTGAGAACCTCTCATTTAAGTATATCTAGGGGATCCATTCCTGTCCCCAGTCTCCATCCTTGTTGCACGCTGGTGACTCTGCTTCTGGGAAGATGCAGTCTGAAAGGGAAGGATGCCGAGTCCCTGGCAAGGCCTGGGATAGAGTATGGGAGGGGGAGCCTGGGGTAAAGTACAGTGTAGCCACGGGGCTTAGATAGAGGCCTCTCTCTCCTGACTAACACTAGAGAGACAGAAGACTGCTGGCCTCCCTCTCTCTCTCTCTCTCTCTCTCTCTGTGTGTGCGTGTGTGTGCGTGTGTGCGTGTGTGTGTGTGTGTGTGTGTGTGTGTGTGTGTGTTTGGAGACTGGCAGGGGCAGGAGTGCCCTCTGACTGGAATGAGAAAAGTCAAGAAAAGCAGGATCAAGGCGGGCCCTGGAAGCTGAAGGGAGGAGGCAAGGTCAGAGTTAGAGCAGGTGGGCCTGAGCTCCAGGCTGAGGTGGACCAGGAGACCCCTTAAGCTGGGCTTTGCTTGGTGGGGGCAGGGTAAGGGATGTTTTCATTGATGGAGCAAGAGCCCTTGTTCCTGATGACTTCATTGAAGCAGTTTGGAGAAGGTGCCTGGAGGCCTCAGAGGAGGAGGGGACATAAAAGGCAGTGTTGGGAGCTGTGGAAACATATTTAGGGAGGGCACCTAAATATATCCACTGTGGTGGCAGGGTACTGTGATGGACTGGCAGTGAGGCTCCAGACAGAGCAGAAGCATACCAGTGTCCCCACTGTCCCCAAGCAGGGAGTGCTTTGGCCCCAGAGGTGCTGCATGCTGCTCTGACCCTGGAGGGGTCTGCTCTGTCTGGAGGACAGAGTCTTGCTGGGTAGCAGGAGACCTGGCCCAGCCCTGACTGGCTGGGTGACAAGGCCAGCGCTCTCTTCTCAGCTGCCAGAGAGGTGGGACAGAGTGATGTGGGCATCACTTCTGCTCCTGATTTCCTTTAATCCACAATTCCAGCTATAATTGTCCCTGATTCTACAGCCCTAGCCCTAAGAACCTATGATCTCAACTCAAACATTCTAAACATCTGTAATCTAAGCTGTAGCTGTAATATTCCTTGATTTCAGCCTTAGTGTTCAAGAAATATGACCCTGGCTCTGGCAGCCTGATGATATTTTTTTTTAAGTTGTATTCATTTATTTTGAGAGAGACAGAGACAGAGACTGAGAGAGTACTCAATTGGGGGAGGGGCAGAGAGGGAGAGAAAGAGAGAATCCCAAGCAGGGGACACCCAGGTACCCCAGCCGGACACTTTAAAGCTTATAAACTACCAGAGAAAATATGCTAGAGGTCACTTCAGCAAAATTGTTTGAGATGCCCCAGGAAAGATCTCTCCATAGCCTACCACAGGCATTGGAGCTGCTCCTCCGGGGTAAGGGAGTAAAATGGCCACATGCTCCCTGGAAGAGGTGACAGTGAACCCAGAAGTCTCTCTTCAGCAGGACAGTGGAAGTACTTGGAGCTCATGGCAATCAGGGGGCGAGGGTGGCCCAGGAGAGGGAATGGTTGGGATCCAGGGTTGTCATCATTCCCCTCAGGATCCTCTGCGGGATCACTCACTTCTGGAGGGAACACAAAGAAGATGAAGGGAGAGAAAAAGAAATGGGGCTGAGGAGACCCCAGAGGCAAACCTCATTGTGTCTGAGACTCTCTAAGCACCTTAGATTGTAGAAAAGACTCTTGTGGTGTTCGCAAGAACAGTGCCATCCGTGCACAGTCATGTTTGAATTTGGCATGGGCTGGGGGGTAGGGTGCTGACAGCCAGTCCCAGCTTAGCTGAATGGCTTTGGACAAGTTACTTTCCCTCTCCAGAGCTCACTTTGTCTGTCATCTGGCACACTGGCGCACAAGACTAAAACTCCCTGACCTCTCTGTCCTACCACTGAGGACATCAGCACTGTCATGGACTACCTGGACAAGACTATAAACGTTAGTCCAGTAGATGAGAAGAGAATGAATAAATGAATGATCAGATGAAGAGATGTGAAGATACAGCACAAGGCTCCATGACTGTGATCTCTTCCCTTCCTCCCTGCTAAGCCTCAGTCTCAGCCCACGTGTGAGAAATTGGTCTCAGACCTAAAAGAATTGGGGGGGTGGGGCTTGCCCTCTGGAAGAACCCAGGAGTGGCTGAGAGTTTACGAGACTCCTGGGTGTCACCCCACCCCACTGCAGTGTTTCAACTTCCAGCCCTGTACCAAGTCCTGGACAGCATGTCTGCTGATTCCCAGTGCTCTCCATGATTAGTTCTCCATGACCACCCCTCAGTCCCCAAGCTGATGATTGAAGGAAGGAAAGAACCGTGGCTTCAGGGGCAGTAGTCCTGGAGTCTGGGATGGTGAGCAGGAGCCTCCCAGAGGTTGTGGGAAGAGCAGAGGCCAGAGTCCTGGACCCCCAGGCTGTGTGAAGCTGGGTAAGATGGGAGTGGCCTGCATCAGAGAGATATTAGCATGAATGGAGAGGGGACAGGTTACACGCATTTACCAGTGCCTACACTGTGAAGTACGGTGCCCCATCCTTATCTGTGTGCCCTCTTGTCCTCTAGCCACCTTGCAGAAGCAGAGCGTTTGGGTACATTCTGGGTTGCTTCCTCTATTTCTCCTCTTCCTCACTTCCCCCATTCAGTTATCAAGCCTATTGAACCTATCTCCCAAATATCTCTTCAGTGGTTCCCTTTTCTCCATCCCTGTGACTTTGGCTCAGCTCAAGAATCCTCACGCCCTGGGGCACCTGGGTGGCTTAGTCGGTTAAGCGTCCGACTTTCGACTTTCGGCTTCCGACTTTCGACTTTCGCTTAGGTCATGATCTCGCGGTTCATGGGTTTGAGCCCCGCGTCGGGCTCTGTGCTGACTGCCAGCTCAGAGCCTGGAGCCTGTTTCAGTCTGTGACTCCCTCTCTCTCTGACCCTCCCCTGCTCACGCTGTCTCTCTCTCTCTCCTAGAAATAAATTTTAAAAAAAAATTAAAAAAAAAAAAAGAATCCTCACACCCTCCCTATTGCCAGCCCCATCTTTTCCTCCCTTTTTATTTTGGCTGCCAGGAAGCTCAGTCACCATTTTAGTCTAGGCTTCTCTACTGTTTTTCTGCCTTGCCTCTGATAGAAACATGTGGGATATGTGGCTATTGTCTGTGCTGCCATCAGCCCCTTAAGGACAGGGAGTAAATTCTAAAGCAAACAATAAGTAAAATCTGGTATTTCCTAGATACTTATGAAGAGGTCCACTGGCTCCTTGGTATTTCACTTTTTTTATTGCCTGTCTCATCACAGTGACTCCTACTGAGACGTGGAGACACTGGTGCTGAACGGGCCAGTGTATTGGTCCAAAGCATTGTGTTCACACCTGACTCTGCCACTACTATCTGTATGAATCTTGGACAAGTTACTTAACCACTCAGTGCCTCAGTTCCCCATCTGTAATGTGGGGGTAATATTGGCACATACCTTATAGGAGGTGTGTGAAGACTGAATGAGATGTTATATGCACTGTGTGTTCCCACACAGTCATTACTCGAATGGGCCTTTAACATCCTGGGAAGGCCAGGAGGAAGAGGGACTAGATGAGTATGGAATGTTCTATATCAGTGTTTCTCATGTGTCAGTGTATGCCTGGATCCCTCGGGGATCTGATTCAGTAGGTCAAGGCCTCAGGGTACATTTCTTTCTTTTTTTTTAATGTTTTAATTTATATCCAAGTTAGTTAACATATAGTACAACAATGATTTCAAGAGTAGATTCCTTAAAGCCCCTTACCCATTTAGCCCTCATCTCTCCCCAAATCCCTCCAGTAACCCTCTGTTTGTTCTCCATATTTAAGAGTCTCTTATGTTTTTGGCCCCCTCCTTGTTTTTATATTAGTTTTGCATCCCTTCCCTTATGTTCATCTGTTCTGTGTCTTAAAGTCCTCATATGAGTGAAGTCATATGATATTTGTCTTTCTCTGACTGACTAATTTCGCTTAGCATGATACCTTCTAGTTTCATCCACATAGGTGCAAATGGCAAGATTTCATTCATTTTGATTGCCAAGTAGTACTCCATTAATTATATATATATATGTATACATATATATATATAATTGATGGACATTTGGGCTCTTTCCATACTTCGGCTATTGTTTATAGCACTGTTATAAACATTGGGGTGCATGTGTCCTTTCGAAACAGCACACCTGTATCCGTTGGATAAATATCAGGGTGCATTTCTAACACACTCTCAGATGATGCCAATGCTCCTGAGCAAAGTTCACACTTCAGTCTATCCTGGGAGGGCTTAGGTTGGGCTGAGGCTGGAGTCCATGGAGGAGATCCAGCGCACAATAGAGGAGCCTGGTACAGGTGCCCTGCCTACCCCATCCTGAAGCTCTGAAGAAGCTGGACTCCAGCTGAGTCTGAGACAAGGACCGAGATGCTTTTCTTCACCCCTAGGTCACCAGCACTTTGGAGAGCTCAATAAATACAGAATGAGTGAATGAATTAAATATCTAGTGAAGTGAGGGCTCTGGGGGGTGGCTGGGCTCTCTCTACCTAGGAATGGCCCTGTCCCCACTAAAACCTCTTTTTCCCACATTCTGCCCTCTAAACTCCCAAATCCGGAGTGATTAATTCATCCAAGGCCTCACTTTGGGCTGGTGACAAACAGGGCTGGGCAGACTGAGGACCACACTCCTAAAGGGATCTTTGCCTCCTTTCTCTGAGCATCCTGGCCAGGGCTTGTGTGGGATGGCTAGAGATGACAAGCCGGACAAACCATCTTGTGTCCTTAGGAACCGCTTGGTTTCTCTGGGAGGAAGCCAAGGAAGAGCCTCGGCATCTAAGGACCCAGTTCTTCCCCTTCCGTCTCTTTCCTGGTTCTGAAAGTTCTTTGTGTGAAACTTGCTGTGGAGCTGAGCCATAACCCTGCATCTGCTGGGCTGCATGTGGGTGCATGTGTGCAGGATAGGGGTAGTGTGCCTCTGAGCATGGCAGGTGCCTGGGCATATGCGTGTGTGTGGACCTGTTTGGGTTGTTTGGAGCTGTGTGGGGGTCTGGGTGTACTTGGTGTGCACCAGTGAGGGATTGTGCCCACAGGCACGTGCTCCTTCCTCCTCTGCCGGTTCTCTGGACCCCTCTGCACATTCCTATGATTGGGGGGAAACAGCAGACCCCAGACTCTGGACTGAGTGAGATGTCCAGGTTGCAGAGAAGGAAAGCTGAGGTGCAGCCAGATGGACCAGCCTCCTCCTGTCAGAGGAGACCACCTGGCATGCTGCCTGCAGCCTCAAGTAGGGTCAGCTCCCTTGGGGATCCCAGAAGGACCAGGGCTCCCTACGTAGATGGGGTTAGGTGGTCTCCTCTTTCAGGCAGAGAGCTGAGGGTTGTGCTTCCCTCCTGGCTCCCAGGAGCAGCAAGGAGCCAATGGGCTGTAGCCTTGGTTGCCTGGATGTGCAGGACACCATTCCTGCTGGCCAGTGGCTCATCACAGGCCTTCCCAGTTGTGGACTCACTCCCAATTGTGGCAGGAATAGCTTTATCTGACAGCTGGAGAAACCAAGGCTCAGGAAGAGGGGAAGGGGCATCTGGGTGGCTCAGTCAGTTAAGCATCCACCTCTTGACTTCAGCTCAGGTAATGATCTCACGGTTTGCAGGACTGAGGCCCACATCAGGCTTTGTGCTGACAGATTGGGATTCTCTCTCCCTCTTTCACTGCCCCTCCCCTGCTCATGCACACGCACTCTCTGTCCCTCTCAAAATCAATAAATAAACCTTAAAAAAAAAGGGAAGAGGGGAGACTTACCCAGTGGAATAGCCAGGGCCGTACTGTGAGCCCAGGGTGAGGAGGGGAACCCTGAGACCCAGATGGCAGTGGCTGCTCAGGGGTGGGAATTCTGGAGGTGGAGTTCTAAGGTCAGCTTGGCCAATTTGTGGAGGACACATGAGGTGTAAAAGGTAAGGTACTTGGCTATTGTACATGGACTGAGGGGTTCCTGCTAGTGAATGAGGGCAGGGGGTGACTGTGGAGGGGTCAGTGCCCAAATGCAGCAGTGGGTCTGAGAATCCCCCAGGAGGTGGGTTTGTGGCCTTGAGCACACATCTACGCAGGGCTAAGCTGGGAGACCCTGGACCTGAGTTAATCCTCTAAACTTTCTTCCTCCTCTTGTGTAACTGCTTTTGTTCCTGGGGAAAATTGAGAGCCTGCAGTGACAGGGAACCCCACAAATCTCCTGTGGTATCTGGGTCTGCCTGGGATTGTGGCAAAAATTGCTGAGCCTGGGCAAACAAGGCCTGTGAACTGGGGGGGTTATAGGCACCCCAGGAGAGGGCACACGTGTGCGTGCATCACATGCAGAGACACAGGCAACATGCGTGTGAATAGACATACTGCAGGGCCACATACATATGTCATATACACTCAGGTACAGCTCTAAATATGTGTGTCCGTGTGAATAGATGTGCATCTTCCAGGTCAGACCCACACATGGCTGACAGCCCCACACCCTACAGACACGCATGTACCTGACATTCATCTAGTTACATCCTCTCCCAGCCGGGGGGCCTGAGGCAGGGATGGTGGCCCTTGCAGTTACTTCAAGCCTACACCTTCTCCTCCCAGAATAAGCTTTCCCAGGTCTCCTGGCCTTGTCCCTTTCCATGCCTCCCTCTTCCTCTTCTTACCGCAAGGACAGAGGAGAGGCTTTTCCTGTTAGCTGTCAATCTGCTGGTTGGAGCAGAGGTGGTTTTGTCTTTTCAAAATTTCCACTTAGTTCCCATTAAGCATCAAGGGCTGCTTCTGGGGCTACCTCAGGGCCCCACGAGCCTGAGGAGGCTGCTTTTCAGACAAGCAGGGAGCTTAAGCGTAATAACATCCCCTGTCACATAGGTAGCATCTAAAAGTTTGCAGACTGCCTTCTTGCCAATGTCTAGCTCATTCTTTATGACAGCCAGAGAGAGAGGTGCCTTCATTTCCTCCATTTGATATATTAGGAAATGGAAACTCACAAAGAGAAAGAGCTAGGACCTGCCTGAGGTCACACAGCAAAATGAGGCAGAGCTGACTAAAACACCCGTCTCCTGAGCTTGGGCTGGGGAGAAGTTGTTTCAGCCTCCTGGGGCTTAGAGAACAAGATTTTGGTCTGCCCCAAGCTGGGAAGATGAGGATGGGACTACCGGGTGGGCCCGATGGAGCCAGCTGGGGGAGGACCAGCACTCTGCCTTAAGGCTTAGCCCTGAGTCCACTTTGTGACATGCCAGAGGGGAAGGCAGGAGGGGGAACAAGGACATCTTTGCTTTGCTTTGTGATCCAAGCAAGCCCCTGCCTGTCTCTGGGCCTAGTGCCCTCTCAACAATGGGAAGCTAGAGGATTTGGAGCCTTCAGAAGGCTTCCCCATGACCACAAGTGGAAGGCAGGCTCCGGATGCTTCATGCCAAAGCCTTGGCGGTCCTGAGCTGAGGCCTGTACCCGGGAGCCCTGGCCTGCTTCTGAGATCCCCCAAGGGAGGGCCTGGCACAGACTGGGGACACAGGGTTTGGGGTCTCCTCTGTGCTGGGGAGGAGGTGGCATTGTGAGAACACCCAGTGACTCCAGATGATACCTGCCCAGCTTGGCTGGGATTGCAGCCCCCTGGCTCTCTGGCCCCTACTCTGCCTTATGTTTCTCTATAGGTCACTACCTGACCTGCTCTGTATATACTAAACTCATTAACTAAAATAAACTAGTCCCCCTGCTAGAATGTAAATGGTATGAGGGCAAGGACTTTGTTTTGTGCTCTCAAGTGCCTTGGACATTACCTGCACAGAGTAGGTGCCCATAAGTACTTCTAAAAAAATAAAAGATAAAAAAGAGGAGGTGAAGGACCAATATATTTTTTTTAGTGTTTATTTTTGAGAGAGAGAGAGAAAGACAAGAGCGAGAGAAGGGGAGGGGCAGGGAGAGAGGGAGACACAGAATTCGAAGCAGGCTCCAGGCTCCAAGCTGTCAGCACAGAGCCTGATCCGGAGCTTCAACCCACAAACTGTGAGATCATGACCTGAGCTGAAGTCAGACACTTAACCAACTGAGCCACTGGGGCCTCCTATGAGGAGGACCAATCTTCTGGAGGGGGATGGGCTGTCCCAGGCCACCCCTGGCCCAAGGCAGAGCCACCCTTCTGCCTTCTCATCAAGCCCAAGCTCAAGGGTGGATTAGAGCTAGGGAAAGGATGGGGACCCAGGCTCAGCCTTTTTTTCCCTCAAATCACACTCCATCTGAGGAGCCATCCTCAGCCCCCAGGGGGAGCAGGTGGCATCTGGAGTTAGAGCTGCATACAGCAGAGCTGTTAACCTCAAGGTCTCAGCCTTTCTTACTGGATCTTCCAGGCACTGCTAAGAAAACCAGGTTAATTGTTCCCGCTGGTGGCAAGGAACAGGCCTTTCTGAGAAAGGCCAGGAGAGGGCTGAGGGGTAGGGTGGAGAGGAGGAGGAGAAAACTGGTTACTGAGGAGTGCCTCCCTATGTGTGGCAAGCCCCCCATCCTTAAATGTTATCTTATGTAGTCTTCCCAACAGCGCTCAGGTAAATGGGTGGTGCTCACCGGGTAAGCACACTCAGAAGGTGAAATGACTGCTCACAGCTGGGTAGTGCTGAATGAGCTTGCATGTTCTTGGGATTTGAGCCCCAGGCCTGCCCTTTGCCAGCTCTGTGCTGCAGCAAGTTACTTCCCCTCCTTGATTTCTTGGTTTCTTGCTACCTCCTGGGACTTCTGTGAAACATGCACGTGACAGTTTGTGGCACAGGAACTGGCTAGCTAGAAGGATTGCTCAGGAGTTAGAATTTGCTCCAACGCTTCACAGACCAACATGGAGCTCACTGACTCCTAGGTGAGTGTTCTGGGTCAGTGCCCTGAGGGTGCCCAAGCCGCCCCCCTCCCCCATCCTCGCAGAGCTTCACGCACAGCCCACCTTGCAGGCCCTGTGGCTCCTTACAGGCTGGAGTGGGAGTGAGAGAAGCCTTGAGGGTCCTCCTCCCTTCCTTGGCCTGGTTGTGCTTAGAGCCTTCAGGCTGCACGGCGTGCAGGGCAGAGGAGATGCAGACATGGGGACTGAGAGGGACCTCGGTGGAGGGGTGGAAGAATGAAGACAGAATAGGGAGCTATGTAGGTCTGGGTCTGAGTCCCGAGTGGCACAGGACACGTTCCCTCTATGGGCCTAAATTCTTACTCCATAAAATGGGGATAATGATGATCTCCCCCTGAGTATTTGAAAACTGTTGTTAAGTGTGGTATGCTAGTGAGAGGCCTCCAGGGAGGAGGCTGGGCTCTGCCCTCAGAGCCTCCCGGAGCCTGTGGTGGAGAGAGGCTAAGAAGAATTAAGGGACCACAGAAGAGGCCCTTGGGATGTCTTGCCTGTGCCATCCCAGCTAAATTGTAAGACAACCTGGAGCTGACCCCATGTGACTGGTGGGAAAAGTGAGTTCTTGAGTCCAAGTGTGACTTGCTGAAGGAGAGTGAAGTAGAGTGAACGAGTGTATCTGGGGAAGCTGGTTAAAACTTTCCTGGGGTTTCTGTTGCCATTCACCTCCCGCTGACACCTCTGGCGGGCGTTGGGGGGTCAGGGGAAGAAGCTGAGGCAGCATAGCCCTGGGATGGGCCCTGGCCTCCTGAAGATGTCTGGGATTCATGTATCTTGCCTGCTCTGGAAAGGGTCCCAAGCCAGTTCAGGACAATCGCTCCACCCCTTGGTATAAAATGAGATGATAAATGAGAAGGCTCTTTGCAAACTATAAAGTGCCATGCCTCTGAGGACGCATCTGTACATGTGTGCAAGCCCTTGGGTGTGTATGCACTAGAGAGAATGTACAGCTTGTGAGTGTGTGTGCATGTGTGTGCAGCATGTGTGCATGTACATGTTCCCCGGCCTGGCTGGGTGGGGCAACTCCACGCTTCCTAAGGCTCCCTGTTGGCCTATGGCTTTCCCCACTAAACTTCTTACAATCTTTTTTTGTGTTTCCTCACTGTTTCTTAGTTTACCAGAAAGGCAGCAGTCCACAGTCCAGAAACCTAGCCATTGTTTCTGAGCCTGCTGACTCTTCTTCCCTCCTGGCCACCCTCACCTCATCCTGTGGCTATCCCTAGAGGCCTTGCTGCCTGGTGCTCCGAGCATGGCCTGGTCTGCAGGGCTGGCACCTTGCCTGGCTCCTCTGTGTGGCTCACCTGCTACCCACATTTCCTTCCAAGACTCTGTGCACAGCATTGTCCCAGTGACTCTTCACAACATCCCAGCACCCTCCAGAGGTGCTTTTATTATTCCCGTTTTACAGGCAAGGAAATGAAGATTTGGCGAGGAGAAATGGCTTCTCCAGAGTCACTCAGCCAATTTGTGACATTTTTGGGGTTTCAACACCTACCTAACTCCAGAATCTCTATTCTTAACTATTGTGACCCACCTAGTGGGGTTGTGCTGGCTGGTTGGCTGGATGAATAAATGAATGAAGGAACAAATGAATAGATCCCTTGGTCAACATTGAGCTGAAAGAGAAGGTTGAGTGATAATAACAATGACTGTCATTTATTGAGCACCTACTATGTGCTAAGTGCTTCAGTCACTTAGATTGAGCCAACAAATGCAGCCAAGATTATTGTTATCCCCATTTTGCAGTCAAGGAGGCTGAGGTTCAGAGAAGTTCGAGTGTGGGACCTGGGATTCTAATTTGTACTCCCTGGAGGAGGGATGAGTTGGCAGAGCCTGGTGAATGGTGCTCATTATAGCAGAGGCCAGTCAAGGCTCTCAGGAAGCTCTGTCTATAGGGTCCTCCCCAACAACACCCCACCCCACCCCTCTGGTCCTGGGGCCATTTCCTCATTTGTCTCTAAAATGGGTTTCTGTTTCAGTTTGGGGTGGGTACTGCTGGCGCAGCTCCGACTCTTCCTCTCTGACTGTTGGCATGTCTAGTAAGGGCCAGAACCCTGGCCTGGGCGTATGGAGATATCCTCCTATTCCCCCTGTCCTAGGGCTGACCCTGTCACTAACGACACCCATGGGAGGGCAGGCCTGTGCAGGATGCAGCTGTGGATCTGTGGAGATGGCCTGGGCTAGGCCTATGCCTGTGGCATCTGTACCCAGCCTTGTGCTGGATGCCAGCGACCCAGAAGCGAGTAGACCCAGCTTTCTGCTTAGTCAACTTGGGATGAGAGCTGAGGCTTCGGTGAGCTAAGTCTATAGTAGTGGGGGCAGAAAAAAATATATAGTAGTGGGGGCAGAGCCTGGCATTCTGAGTCCCATGCAGCATTGGTTTTGGGGGCCTGGGACAGAGTGAAGGCTGTTCTGTGGCCCCAGGAGAGAGCTGACC
Organism: Hyaena hyaena; assembly: GCF_003009895.1. Classification (NCBI taxonomy): domain Eukaryota; kingdom Metazoa; phylum Chordata; class Mammalia; order Carnivora; family Hyaenidae; genus Hyaena; species Hyaena hyaena. Next base: position 656,100 of record NW_024081479.1, on the reverse strand, counting down.
TGTGGTGTCTAGGAGGTAGATCTCAGCTCAAAGGGATGACATTGTCTCTGGCAAGCCAGTGGGTTGAGAACCAGCCATTCAGGTCAGGGAAGTTTCCTGAGCACCTCCTACTGGGGGGCAGAGGTTGCAGGGAGGAACATTCCCTGCAGGGAAACTTCTGTGCAGGGAAAAGAGATCGTATTGAAATCAGAGCTGGGTTTGAATCCTGGCACCAGCATTTGCTGGCTGTGTGATCTCAGACAAGTTATTTAATTTTGGGGGGATTTCAGTTTCCCTGTTTGTAAAATGGGCTGATAGAGAGCATACTTGACAAACTCATGGAGTGGTAAATAAATAATGCACATAACATTACTGTAGGTCCTCAAAAAGTTTCAATTCACTTCCCTCCTCAAGCTGTAGAGCCCTTCATCCGAAGGAGGAGATACTCCTTTGGGTTGCAGCTAGTCTGATGGTTGAAGCAAGAAACAAAACTTATAAGATGTTTAGATGAACCCTACAGATTTGCCAACATTTGACGTGATGGGACACAGTCTCATTTCTCATGTCACAGAGGAGAAATAGGGACTCAGAGAGGCCAATGTATGAGGCAACTTGAAATGCCTCTGTGATAAAAAGTTCCTGGAGTAAAGCACGATAGGTTAAAATCCAGCAGTCCCCATTCTGGGTCTCAGAAACCTCCCCGTAAGACTCCCAAGGCTTAGTGAGATTCACTGAAGACTTACTTTGTGCCAGGCCTGCGCCACACCTTTATTATACATCTATAATTACAGTAACAACAACCATGAAAGGTGAATACTGTAACTTATGTTCGGTAAGTGGGGAAACTGAGACTCAGAGTGTTGTCGAACTTGTTCAAGGTCATACAGTTAATAGTCAAATTGGGGACAGTTAGCCCTTAAAGCTATGACTCTCCTACTCCATGGGGGTACTTGTTCCACAAAAGACGTCAGGCCTCAGGTCGGAAATACATAAAACAAAATGATAAAAGGTGAAGACAACGTAGAAAAGGAGTAATTAGGGAACTATAAATCAAAATCACAATACAATACCACCTTACACCCATTAGGATGGCTATCATGAAAAAGACAATAGCAAGCATTGGGGAGGATGTGAAGGAATTGGAACTTTCATACACTGCTGGTGGGGATGTGAAATGGTGCGGCCACTTTGGAAGGCAGTTTGGCAATTTCTCAAAAACTTAAACAGAGCGTTACTACAGGACCCAACAACTCCTCTCTTAGGTATATATCCAAGAAAATCGAGGGGCGCCTGGGTGGCTTAGTCCGTTAAGCGTCCGACTTTCCGACTTTCGCTTAGGTCATGATCTCGCGGTTTGTGGGTTCGAGCCCCACGTCGGGCTCTGTGCTGACTGCCAGCTCGGAGCCTGGAGCCTGTTTCAGTCTGTGACTCCCTCTCTCTCTGACCCTCCCCTGCTCACGCTGTCTCTCTCTCTCCTAGAAATAAATAAAACATTTAAAAAAAAAAAAGAAAATCGAAAACATGTATCTATGCAAAAACTTATACAGAAGTGTTCATAGCTGTGTTATTCATAATAGCCAAAAAAGCAGAAACAACCCAAATGTTCGTCAATTGATGAATGGATAAACAAAATATAGTATATCCCTACAATGGAATACTATTCACCTGTAAAACTGAAATTCTGATCCATGCTACAGCATGTGTGAACCTTAAAGACATTATGCTAAATGAAATAAGCCAGAAATAAAATGGTACATATTATATGATCCCATTTATGTGAAGTATCCAGAATGGGCAAATCCGTAAATACTGAAAGTAAGTAAGTCATTTCCACAAGATGGAGGGAGAGAGGAATGAAAAGTAAGTGCTAATGGGTACAAGATTTCTTTTGTGGTAAGGAAAATGTTCTGTAATTAGATAGTAGAGATGGTTGCACAATCTTGTGAATATGCTAAAAGCCACCAAACTATACACTTTAAAAGGGTAAATTTTATGGTAGGTAGATTCCATACTCATTTTTTAAAAAACAGAAGCAGGAATCTACAAGTTACACAGAAGGTTAAGACCAGTGTTGATGCTAAGGTAGAAACACAGGAAAATTCAACCCTGGGCTTTCTGGCAGCTGGAACAAGAAGGGAGAATCAGCCTCCCAGAGGAGGAAAGTGTCAGCTCCTTAGGAGCAACTCTTGGGACACCTGGGTGGCTCAGTTGGTTGAGCCTCTGACTCTTGATTTCAGCTCAGGTCATGGTCTCCAGTCATGATATCTGAGTTCGAGCCCCGCATCGGGGTCTGTGCTGACATTGTGGAGCCTGCTCCACAATGTGATGGTGGATTCTCTCTCACCATCTCTCTCTGCCCCTCCCCTGCTCACTCTCTCTCTCTCAAAAAAAAATAAATAAATAAATAAAATCTTTTAAAAAATTATGAAAGAAAAAGAATACCAGCTCTTCTAGGGCTTCACTCTATGGCAAGATTCCTACAAGCCTGAGTTGGCTGACTATCATAATAAATTGTCAAAAACACAAATTTCTTATATCTGCCACCTGAGATTCTGATGCAGGTAATATCAAGAACCATGAAGGGCCTATGAGTTTATCACACATCCAGGCTAACAAGTTAGCCTACTACATTTTAATGGATGCTGGAAGAAGACCTAAGACTTCTGGTTCGAAACTAAGAACTTCGTTCCTCAGCAATAGAGCCAGGGAGAATATCAGTATTAGCACAGTTTTGTCAAGCCCTGGTTGCTACAATGCAATAGAAAGAGGACCAAATAACACCTGCACAAACGGTGAGTTGCATTACAAGAAAGGAGCCTGGACCTGAGACAACTTGAATCTTTCATAATGGGCAGTCAGCCTGTCTGACCTTTGCCCCAGAGGAAGGTATCACCAAATGTGTAGGTTTTTCCCCTCCAGATGCCAACCAATTCTGACACCAACTCTGAGGGTTAGCACATACCTCATGGGTAAAGGGTTCAGTCCCACAGGACAAGACTGCTCCCCCCAATTCAGATGCCAGTCATAAGTCCTGGACCTCCCATGCTTCTGATTGACCATCTAGAACTCAGGAGTTCCTACAACTCCCTTCTCAGGTTTGATTACTTGCTAGAACGGTTCACAGAACTCAAGAAAACACTTTACTTAACTATTACCAGATTATTATAAAGGATCAACTCAGGAACAGCCAAATGGGAGAGATGCATAGGGTGAGGTATGAGGTAAGGGGCACCATCTTCCCAGCACTTTGTTTTTGTTTTTAATTTTTTAAACATTTTTTATTTATTTTTGAGAGACAGAGTATGAGTGGGAGAGGGGCAGAGAGAGAGGGAGACACAGAATGTGAAACAAGCTCCAGGCTCTGAGCTGTCAGCACAGAGCCCAATGCAGGGCTCTACCTCACGAACTATGAAATCATGACCTGAGCTGAAGTCAGAGGCTTAACTGACTGAGGTGCCCCTTCCCAGCACTTTGATGTCTTTGCCAAACTTGGAAGCTCTCCAACCCTGCCATTTTGGGTTTTTTATGGGGGGCATTATTACATAGGCATGATTGCTTACATCACTGGCCATTGACAATTGAACCCAGTCTCCAGCCCCTCTCCTTTCCCTGGAGGTTAGAGACTAGGGCTGAAAGTTCCAAGCTTCTAATTGAGGTTTATTCTTTCTGGCAACTAGCCCCCATCCTGAAATCATTCAGGGGCCTGCCAAGAGTCAACTCATTAGAACAAAAGATGCTCCTATCACTCAGGAAATTCCTAGGAATGTAGGTGCTCTGTGTCAGGAATCAGGGACAAAGACAAAAAATATGTTTCTTACACCACACATGAAAGTCACCGTTTTAACCCTTTTTGAATGTATAGTTCAAAATTGCATTAAGTACATGTGTAATCCTCACCACCATTCATCTCCAGAACTTTTTATCATTCCAACCTGAAGCGCTATACCCACTAAATAATAACTCCCCATTTTTCCCTCCCCCAGCCCCAGGTAACTGCTATTCGACTGTCTATGAATTTGACTATTTTAGGTACCTCACACAAATGGACTCATAAGTGTTTGTCTTTTTCTGTCTGGCTTATTTCACTCAGCATAATGTTTTCAAGGTTCATCCACGTTATAACATGTATTAGAATCTACTTCTTTTTTAAGGCTGAATAGTATTCTATGGTATGGACAGACCATTGTCTATCTATTCTTCTGTTGACAGACATTTAGTTATTTCTACCTTTTGGCTATTGTGAATAATGTTCCCATAAATATTGGTGTATAAATATCTGTTTGAGTCTGTTTAAAAGTAAGTTTCAGTTATTTTTGCCTAGGGGTAAAACTGCTGGATCTTTTTTTTTTTTTTTTTTTTTTTTTTTTTTTAATGTTGGTTTTTTTTTTTTTTTTTTTTTTTTTTTAAACTGCTGGATCTTATGGCAATTCTATGGGCCTTTTAATTGCACCGTTTTACATTCCCACCAGCAGTGCACAAGAGTCCTAATATCTCACCAACACTTGCTATTTCCTGAATAATAGCCATCCTAATCAGGTGAGGTGAGGTGGTATCTCATTGTGGTTTTGACTTGAATCTCTGTAATGATTAGTGACGTTCACCATCTTCTCATGTGCTTGTTGGCCATTCGTGTACCTTCTTAGGAGAAATGTCTATTCAAGTCTTTTGCCATTTTTTGAATTGGGTTGTTTTGTTGTTGTTGTTCCTCTTGAGTTGTGGATGTTCTTTGTGTATTTTGGATATGAATCCTTTATCAGATATATGATTTGCAAATCTTTTCTCCCATTCCGTGGGCTGCCTTTTCATTCTGTTGGTAGTGTCCTTTGATGCACAAAAGCTTTAAATTTCAATGAAATTCAATTTATCTGTTTTTTCTTTGGTTGCCTGTATGTTTGGTGTCATACTGGTCAGAGATGTTTTGATTGCAAGTGACAAATGTTACTAGTTTAAGCAAGAAATGTATTAGTTGATGAAAAGTCGAAGGTAGATCTAGATCAGGCATGGCTGGATCTTTTGGTGCCATCATGCCATCAGCACTCTCTTTTTATATCCTTTCTCCTGAATTTCTACTTGCTTCCTACGTTCTCACCCAAGTTCTTTCTAGAAGCATCAGGCATCCATGGCCCTTACAACTAATAATCCTAGAGGAAAAGGGAGAAAACCTTTCACACTGGTTCCACCAAAATTCCTGGAGCAAACTTTAATTGGTTTCCTCTAAACCAATCACTGGTAAGGGGCCCATGTGGACACTCTGACCAGCTCAGGGCCAGGTGCCCACTTTGAATGGACAAGATTACTCTGCAGTGAGGGAGAGAGTTCCCCATGGCAAGGGATGCTTGACAGGTGAGCATTCCTCCCCAGAAGAGTTCTGGGAATCTGATGGGCAGCTGTGGTTAGGAGGCTGTGCTTAAAAGGGCATCCCTCGCCTCAGACTTCCCATGGGAAGCAATGAGAGAGTTAGAAGGAATCCTTTTAGTTGGTCCCTGAAGACTTCCTTCCCCAAAGGAGACATCATTTATGGGGCCCTGTGACTGGTACGAGGGTGAACCCAGGCAAGTTGGGTCCCAAGGTTGGGCAGAGAATGGAGGGGCTAGATTCCCCTGCCACCTGAGAACCTCCCTACCCCAGCCCTTGTGTGTTGTAGGCACTTAGAAAGTGTGCCTCTGGAGCCGCACTGCCTGGGTTCCTAGCCCAGTAGCTGTTCTTTCTACTTGTGCTACCTTGGGTAAGTTAGCTAACATCTCTATGCCTTGGTTTTCCCACTTGAGGTATTAAATAGAGATAATACCAGTCTTATCTCCCAGAGTCACAGTAAGGATTGGAGTATTGTACATCTGGCACACAGTAAGTGTTCAATAATTGTATCATTAGTAGCATTAGTTTGTCCTCTTTTCCAAGCACATTTGCTGGAGCACTGGCAGCTCCAGATATGTTCTTCAACATGCCTTACCCAGGCTCAGCCCTCGCTCTTCCCTCTGCTTCCATGTACACTTGGACTTTTCACTGCTGTCTCCTCCACTGAACCTTCCCTCTCTGCAGAACCGTACCTCCTCGCCTGGGCTCCTGCAGGATGCTGGTGCATTGATGCCTGCCTCTGATGATGGGTCTTCAGGTCCCTTGTCTACACTGAGCTCCTGAGGGCGGGACATGGATCTCCCCTGTCATTGAGCTAACAGCAGGAGTCTGCCAGCTGCAGATATGAAGAAAGGGTGATCAAGGGGTAGAAAGAGCACCGAGTGAGGACTAAAGGCACGGCTGGTTCCAGAAACTGAAAGTAGTTCCTGGCCTTGCAGTCATGTACAAGGGACAGGGGTGAATTCTGAGAACAGAGATGTCAGCAGGGCACTGGTTTGCCTTTATGCTCAGTCCCCAGGGTGTCATAAAATGCTTAGGCAGGGGAGTTATGAGGTCAGACTTTTGCTCAACAAAGATCCCTCTGGCTGCAAAAAGAAGATGGCCAGGCTTGGGAGATGGAAGACAGAGCTTTGGGTGGACATGGTCTAGGTTGTGGCAGGAACCACAGGATGAAACAAGGGGACAGCTTGACAGATGTGAGGATGGAACACAAACAGGGCTTGGTGATTGATTTCAAGTAGGGCCTCAGTTTTCCCCCTAGGGGAGTGGCAGTGGGCATGCCCTGCCCCACTGGCCTCTCTGGGTGAGACTGAAGGATGGCAGGCACCTGGCACTGCACACCCATGCAGTCCCATGTACTCCTCCCAGTCCATCCCAGGGAAGGGTCCAGGTCAAGGACAAGCCCAGACACTCGGGAAGCTTGGTTACATCGATTACACCTGAGAGAGCTGGTGGGACTGAGGACACAGGCCTGGCCTGGCTGAGCTGTGCTGATGAGATCATCTGGCTCCCTTGGGCAGCCTAGAGAAAGGGACCAGCCTAGGCCCACAGTTCCCTGGAGCAGATGGTATATGGCTTCTTCCTGTTTTGTCATCCTCAGCTGTGCTTTGCAGAGACACAGGCTGGTATGGAAGGGGAGTGTGGCCTGGGAACAGCGCTGCACACAAGGGCTAGCCCAAGGCCAGAAGCCTGTGCTGTAGGAGCTCTACCCCTCACCAGCTGAGTCGCCTAAGAATCATGACTTCAGGGGCGCCTGGGTGGCTCAGTCGGTTAAGTGTCCAACTCTTGATCCCTGCTCAGGTCGTGATCTCATGGTTCATGAGTTCAAGCTCCACATCAGGCTCTGCGCTGCCTTTGTGATTCTCGCCTTCCTCTCTACCCCTCCCATGCTTGTGCTCTTTTTTTTTTTCTCTCTCTCTCTCTCAAATAAATAAACTTTAAAAAAAAAAAAAAAGAATCAGGAATCTAGCTGCCCAGTGGCAGGGCCAGGGCTAGTACCCAGCTATTCCATCTCCCACCCCTGACACGCACCTCAAGGTCCAGAGAGCTTGAATGCTTCTCTTCCCTGAGTCTCAATTTCCTCAGCTGAAAAATGGGTGTGAGGGAGAAGAGAGAATTCAGTACACTCTGAGGGCTCCCCTCCCCGGTTGGAGAGGAGAGAGCTTACATGGGCCTGGCAATTGGAGCAATTATCTGTCTGGACTCTTCATCTACCAAACCCATGTTCTTGCTTCCCCAGGAGAAGAAAGTCAGATGGGAGCAGCAGCCTTGGGAACAGGCACAGGGGCACAAGGCTCCCATGGACTCACTCAAGGGCTGTAGGCCATCCTTTTGTCTGCTCTAAGCCTCAGATCCCTGGCTGTGACCTGAGGACTGGACCAGGGCATTGCTGACAAGCTGCCCCCCTTCCAGTCTCTCTTCCTAGTACTCTGGCTGTCAGGGATTGTTGAGGGGTATGTAGAAGAGGGGCAAAAGGCTGCAGTGAGCCTGGCATTCAAGGACCCTGATTTGGCCCTACCACACTAGCCCTAGAGCCAAGGCCCTATTTTATGCCCTACTGTCTCTGACCTGGACTCTCACCACATCCAATCCATCCTCCATCCAGCAGCACAGGGACCTCCAAAATCTCAAATCTGATCACACCTCTATCTTGCTTTATAAACCATCGAGGGCTTCTTGGCCGACACCCACTATACAGAGGCCAAATTTGTAGCCTCGCATTTGAGAACTGTTGAGACCTGGCTCTGATGACCTCCCAACCTCACCTCCTGCAAACACAAACACTTGCAGGTACCCTGTGCCCTCATATCTCCAGCAGGCTTCTCTTCCCAGGACAGCCCCCCCTTCCTTGTCCACACTCCAACAAAGAATCGCCTTTTCCAGGGATCCTTCCTTGATACCCTAAGCAGGCATAAGGGCCTTCTCTGTCTTCCTGGAGACCACTTCATCCATCATTTTCACCAGTTGGGCCTCCTCCAGGACAGGGACCAGAGACCAGTGAAGTCCCTGTACATTGTAAGGCTTCCTGAAAATGCATGTCAAAAGAGTGAGTGAGTGAATGAATGAATGAATGAATGAGCAAAGGCTGCAAGTGAGGCCATTCTGAGCTGGACTGTGATAAAATTATGGGTGATAAAAATAAAGCCCCACTGTGTGAATACTCACTTGCTCCAGATACTGGGCTAGTTATTCTAGATCCATTACTTCATTTGAGCCCCAACAATGCTGTGAGGTGGGTACTATTAGCTCTACTCTATAATTAAGGGCACTGAAGCTTAGAGAGGTAAAATCACTGCTTGGGAGGTAGAGCCAGGACAGAAAACAGGCCTGCGAAGTGCCAAGCTCTGCAGAGGGAGTGGTGAAGTGTGGCAGAGGGGTACAGATGCCAGGAACGGGCAGTTGTATTTAACTGACATTGGTGGGTGGGGGATAGGTTGGGGGGGGGTCATGTATGGGACCATATGGGAGAACTGGAATTAACTGTGTTTGAAGAAATCTGGGTTTTCCAGGGAGCTCTGAGCAGAGACCTGTTCTGGAGTGGCTCCTCATATCTCCTGTGACCAGGGGTGTCAGTAGGGTAGCTTTGGGAGCTCTTGCCCACCACACTCACCTGCTCCATTATCAATAGCCCCTACTATTCTGTGATGTTTCCTCAAACCCATATCATGAGTACTGCCAAAGTGTAAGTCCCTTCATTTGCCCCCCACCAGAATCCCCCAGCTGCCACCTAAACAGATGTCCTGGAGGTGCCACTGCCCACCCTGCCCACCCCCCCCCCCCCCGCCAGGATTCCCAGCAGAGTCTGGGCCTGTTCCTGGAAGCCACAGAGACAGCTCCCTCCCCACCCCCCAGCCCCAGCCCTGCACCAGGGGTTGGGGAATGTGAAACTGAAATGACCTCACAGTGACCTGTTTTTTTCCCCAAGGCCTGTCATGTCAAGGTCACCTCTGAGATTTCCTTGGGATAGAGATCAAATGGTCACTGGTTCCCATGGTCCCATCTCACCAGCCTCACCTAGAAAGAGAGGGTGTCCACCACACTTCCCTGAGCTGGCCCAAAGTTTCCCTGCTCTGTCCTGCCCTGAGCAGACTGTAGGGTTGTGAGAAATGAGGGCAGAGAGAGAGGATGGGAGGCAGAGGACTCTTGGACAGGCTGGACTGTGAAGGAAGAAACACAGCTGGAGGACCAGAGGATGGGGAGTGTTGTGGGCTGAGCAGAAGCTTTGGGCAGAGGGTGGGATCAGCACTGCAGGAGGCTGCCTGGGGCCCAGGGGGATTGGGGAGACCCAAGAACAGAGTCAAGGCTATTTAGGTGGCCAGGAAGTTGAAGAAGGCCCCTCTGAAAGGGTACTCTTTGCTTTGAAGGAGGAGTTGAGGGCTGTTGTAGTTGAGGGTAGGACTGACAAGAAAGATGGGGCAAAGGCTTGGAAGAGATGGGAGAGGCAAGCAGAAGTTTGGGGACTCAGACAAGTGGGGTGGTGACCCAGGCGGTGGGGTCTAAGGGCCCTCAGGGCTCCCTGCTGAGTCATGTCCTCAACCCCACAGGGCAGGACCGAGAGGTCTGTTGGTGCCAAGAACGAGGGATACAAATGGACTGGCTGTGTTTGCAGGACCCCCGGGTCCTGCACTAGGTCTCCAGGCTGGCGAGGGAAAGGAGAGGGGCTAGGAAGATGCTGGCCCAGAGCTCTGGAAGCCTCCAAATCAGAGGCCCCATGCAGAGGGAGAGATGGTTACAGGCTGGGAGGCTCTGTGAGGACAGCAGGATGGGACACGGCCAGTGGGCGTGGTGGGGAAAGTACCAGGGAAGATTTCAGACAGGGCAGGAGGAAGAGGCAGGCAGCCCAGCAGCACCAGGCTGTGTCCTGTTCACTCTTCTCAGCTGAGACTGCTCACAGCCTGATTCTCATATACACAGCCAGATAGAGGTGGCCCCATGGGTGGCATTGAAGTCTCTATCAGCCTCTAATCTCCAGTAAACATACTCTAAGTACAAACTGTAGTTTGCAATACAAACATAATGTCAAGCCTAGACCCATATGCCCCGAATCAGATTTCTGCCCCAGGTTCTCTCTGTGTAGATATTCTTGAGTCACCCGTAGAAATCCATCCAAACATCCATCCATCCAACAACTTTTCATTGAGTACCTTCTATATCAGGTACCATCCTAAGCACTGGAGATGCAGTAGTGAATAAAACAGAAAAACATCTGCCCTGGTGAAGTTTATGCTCTGATGGAAAGAGACAGACAATAAACAAAGAAATAAACAAAATAGTTATGTTAGAAGATGGTAAATACCACAGAGAAAAATACAGTGGAGGAGGGGAGTAGGAAGTGTGCGTGTGTAAGGTGGGATGTTACAATTTTAGCTGGTGTGGTAGGGAAGGCGTCATCTAGAACATATATATTTGAGTGGCCACATGAAGGAGATGAGGTCTGTCCTGTGTTCCTCATACACACACCACATACAACAGTGCACTCTGCGGCAGGAACTGCCTGTGTCACCACTGACCTCCCACATTACATTCAGAGCCAGGCAGTTGTCCTGCCTTTGATTTCCTCATCCCAGGTCACCCGTCAGATACCTACAAAGCACGGCTCCTCCCACACTAGGTTGGCCACAAATGGGGCCCCAGTGCTACATGCTTGATGTTTGAGGGTGAGGATTTGGGGTTTGGTGGAAGACACTCCAGCTGATTGAAAACCACTGGCTGGTGACCTTGGCAAGATACTAAGGTTAGAGGAGAGGACTCAGTTTTATCATCCCAAAATGGTAAGAAGAAGCCATGCTCCAAGCAAAAGTTTTTGTCTTCAGATTTGGAAATGGTACTGGCTCTCTGGTCTCATGTCTGGTTTATGAGCTCCATCACTAGCTTCCCTGGGCCTGTAAATGAGCACTGGATTTGGCCGATGGGAATGAAGACCAGCTGGTGAATAGTTTTAGGACAGTTTCTGCACTACCCTGGGATTTGGGGGCAGCTGAGCTCTGTAACCCCAGAGGCAGGACAGACTGGGGAAGGAAAGCAGTTTCAGGGCTTGGTGTGATGAAGCACATCTTCCAAAAAGCTTTCTCATGGTGAGATGTAGCAGCCTAGGAGATATGGAGTAAATTCCCTGTCATGGGAAGTATGCAAATAGAGGCCAGACAAGTCCTGTTAAAGAGGTTCCAGAGAGCCTCCTTCTCTGAGGGGCTGGGGAGAGCTCTGGGTCATATTCTCTTAATGCCTCTCTGGCCCTGAGAGTCCAGAACTCAGAGCCTTGTCATTGACACCCTGGGTTCTGGGGTCCACTTGGGTGCTCCTCTCTCTGCCAGGTGGACTTAGGTGCTAGGGATGGTCAGAATAAGGCCAAGGCAAGAGAGCTGCCTCTCATGGGAGGTGAAAGTTTCCCTGGATTTCCTCCATACCCATACCTTACCTGTGAGAGCCATGGACAAAGCCGACTACCATTGGGGCCTCAGTGTCCATCTGTGAAATGGGCAGAACCATAACCCACAATAAATACTCAGGCAGTGGTAATGGTCTGCCCTTCCTGAGAGTTGAAGGCTGGGGGACCCAGCTAGATGCAGAGGTGCCATTCATGCAGCCATTACCTTCATTCCCCCTGCTAAGTCTTACCTGTCATCAACCAAGACAAAGATTTTTTTTTTTAATTGAGCCAGGCAGCACCAAGGACAGAGCCTTGTGGCTCATCTTTGCAGACTGGGCTCCAACATTTCCCAGTGCCTCTTGGAAGCTACAGTATGTGTTGGCAAAGGCAAAGCAGACCTTGTCCCCCATTCCTTACAAAGTTAAAGAAGGGAGGGAGTCTGCCTGACACTGACGCTCAGGCTGGTCTTCTTTTCTGCCCTGACTCTTGGCCCCTATTTTTTTTATTATACTGCTGAGTCATCTATACTCTTTTTTTTTTTAATTTTTATTGTTTTTATTTATTTCTCAGAGACAGAGAGAGAGAGAGAGACAGCATGAGCAGGGGAGAGGCAGAGGGAGAGGGAGACACAGAATCTTAATCAGGCTCCAGGCTCTGATCTGTCAGCACAGAGCCCGACGCGGGGCTCGAACCCACGAACTGTGAAATCATGACCTGAGCCGAAGTCAGATGCTTAACCGACTGAGCCACCCAGACGCCCCTCTTGGCCCCTATTTCTGTGTCCTGGCTCAGGCCACTGTGTTCCTGAAACGCAGAGTGGCATGGAAGATTTACTGTGCACCTGGGCAAGTACATAACCTCTCTGGCCTCAGTTTTTACACAGAGGAATGTTGCCTCTCTTCCTGAACACAGCCTTTATCAACATTCAGATCTGTGTCCTTGTCCTGGCTCACCACTCCTCACCATGTCACTTTGGGCAAGCCACCAGCCTTCTCGAAGCCTATTTCTTCATCTGTAAATGTGGATAGTACAACTTACCATGCAGGGCTGTTGTAAAAGCAAATGAGATCTTGTAGCAAAAGCAATTAGCTCAGTGGGCAAGAAACTACACAGCTACAGTGAAATAGCTCAGGAAAGTGAGGCTTGGGGAGGTGCAGTGACCTCTTCAGGGTCACACAGCAAGTGAGTGATGAATCTAGACCTAGCAGCTGGATTTCCAGCTTTCCACACTCCTGCCCAGGAGCTACTGAAATGACAGGTGGTTACTCCAGGAGCTGCTGGAGGAAGGGCTTCCCTCATGGGAAATGAGATGGGAGGCTTCCCTGGCAACCCCCATGGGGATCAGGCTTGACCTGACAGTCCCCTAGTCCTGCAGTCCCCTGACCTGCCCCACTTATGATAGCCTTCAGGTACATGGCCAGTTCCAGCCTCCCCTGAAAGGATGTTAGGGTTCTGGGGCTAACCCTGTGAACATGGGTTGTGGAAAGAGGAGAGGAGACATGTAGAGGGGGAAGTGCAGGTCTATAGGCAGGATTCCTGATTTTAAGTGACAGAATCCTAGGTCAAATGGACTGAGGCAAAAAGGGAATTTATCAGTTCATGCTGTCAAAAAGTTCAGTGGAAGATAAAGCTTCAGGCATAGCTGGAACCAGGTGCTCAGTGTTGTTCTCAGGAATCTGTGTGTTCCCATTTCTCAACTTTGCCATCCATTGGCTTTATTTTGCACAGTCTCTTTCCTGGTGGTAGTATCATCAGTGCATAGGACAGTTCCTGGCATACAGCTCACCTGGCCCTAGAAATTCCAAGCTCACTTCCTACCAGCTTTGCAAACCCAGTGGAAAATCTGCCTCCTTCTCAGTCTCCAAAATTGATTCTGAGGCACCCAGTGAAGGTCACCCATCCACCCCTGAGCCAGTTATGGGGCCTGAGGAGCCCACTATTCTCTCATTGGCAGACCTAGATCACAGGTCCACCACCCCTAGATTGTCAAGACTTGAAGAGGGGAAGGGGGATCACCCACAGGAAAAACAGGAGATGGGGCCATCATCATGAGAGGGGGTCTGGGAATTGGGTGAAAGGAATTGTGGAGGAAAGTAATGACTGCCTGCAGGATGGGCCAGATAGCTGGACGTGGGCCATCTCTTCCGCAAAGGACTGAAGCCTGGTTATCTGGGTTGATAGATGGGTCCTGAAGTCACCAATAGAGGCTGTCAGCCAGCTTCATGCCTTGCAGGTAAACAGCAGGTTCTTGCTTGAAGGGGAATCTAAATGGCACACTCTGCAGGGATATTTAAAAAAAGGGGGGTTACAGCCTGGGTGTCCAGGCAAAGGACAGAGACCCTCTCACACTAGCTTCAGGGAAGAGGGTGTATTGGAAGGTTCTGGGATCTTCCAGAGCCCCAGTGGAAGGTGCTGCCACCCATGGGCATGGACTTGGAAAGATGGCACCATGGACTCTCCTTCCGTCAGGGGCTGCCCCGTCCAGTTCCCCAGCCCGGAGGCTGCCCTGTGCCTGCTCAGCCCTGTGGCCACGTAGGCCAACACAGTCTCTGACTTCTTCATTCACATTCCCAAGAGACAGCCTCTTGCTAAGTTCTCCAAGCCTCAGCTTCCTCATGTGTAAAATAGAGGTGGAAAACGTGAAGGGTAAATGGTCTGTGGCATTTTGCACGGTGATCATGCCGAGTCAGTGCCCAATAAACACATCTGTCTGATTGTGGTGGGGATGACGTGAGCTCACTGAGGGGTCTGGCACATAGTAGTGCTGCAGGAGATGCAAGTTCCCTCTTTGCTCAGCTGGTAGAGGCCAGAGAGAGACTAAAGGAAGCGACCTCAACTCCCAAATTCCCCAAAGCTTCCCCTTCCTTGCACTCAAAATGGCTGTTTCAGTTCCAGCTTTAATCCTTGTTAAGTAGGAGGTGAGAAGGGGAAGTAAAAAAGAGAAGAGAAATCAAGTTTCCTGCCTTCCCTTGTGCCCTTATTCTACCAGATTTGCCTGCTTTTGCAGCCAGCCTGCTACATGGGTGGGACCAAAACTCCACCCAGAGTGGTGGGCGCTGCCCCCTGGCCCCTGTCCTCTAGATACCTGGCATCAGAAACCTGGCCTCGGGTTGGCTTGAGGCAGGCTCCAGGGTGCACTCCTGCCCCGGGCTGGGTGCTGCTGGGTCAGGGCTGGACTGGTAACTGTGACAGAGCATGTAATGACCCTGTAAGGCGGGCATCATGATTAGCTCTGTTTATCATGTGGAGATTCAAGCTCAGAAAGAGTAGGTGGCTCGCCTTGGGTCACACAGTGAGTTCGTGATTTTTCCCAGTCTGTCTGACTCCTCAGGGGAAGGAAGCTGGGTCTTGACCCTTGTCATCCTGTGCCCTTGCTGCTAAGCTCACAAGCCAAGGACCAAGCAAGGGGCTTTCCAGGCCTTGTTTCCCAGAAGGCAGGCAGGCCAAGGTTGGGAGGCCTATTCCCATATCCAGCCTGGTCTGGGCTGGTTCCTGGCTAGCTGGCAGGCAGTGACTCAGGCTTCCAGCTCCTGCTTCTGGCCTCCTCATCCTTCCTTGGAGAGGTCCTTGGAGCAGAGATGGGGAGGGAACTGCAGAGTCACCTAAAGGTGACCGGAGACTATAGGATCCAAGCAACCCAAGGAGCTTCAACCCCAGCCAGTTCTTACCTCTATCTCTCCTGAATTGCTTCCGCTGCAGGTACAAACCAATCCCATGTGTTGCCTGAACTGACAAAAGGGAACTGGTAGAGGCTGTCTCTCTATGGAGTGATGGACTTCAGTGTTTCTGCCAAGGGTGTACCTGGAATGAAGATGGATGGTGGGCACCTGGTGTCAGGGCAACACTCCCAGGGCCTCTACGTCAGACCAACAGGGCCGAACACTGGCCCCGTCCCCCTGCCAATGTCACAGCTGGCTCCTGTGAGCCAGATTGACCAGGTGAGGCTCTGAGAACATGGCTTGAGCTGACATGGGACTAACAAATAGGAAAAAAGGCTGGGGAGTGGGTCAGGAGAAACAGAGGCTGGGAATCCAGCCCTGAGGTTGTTCAGTGCTAGCCCCAGATGGGAGGCCCTGGCTGTGTGCAGACCAGCCACATAGCCCCCACCCGAGGGTGGCAGTCAGGCTTGAGACTGCCCATCCTGGGCAGTCTGCTGGCACCATCTCATGGCCAGAAGCCCTCAGTGCAGGGAAGACAATCCTCTGGGAATTTCCTGGCTTGAACATCTAAGCATCTAACCATGGATAAGGGGTTTGTAATGTTAGGAACACAGTATTGAAATGTCACCTGGCTGGGACACCTTGGGAAACTCGCTGACTTATCCTGAGTCTTACTTCTTTCATCTGTAAAAGGGATGGAATACTCTCCCCCACCACCCACCCAGAACTGCAGATAAAACATCTGGCAGCAGGCAGACTATTAGGAAATGACACCAGGGGGCGAGGACCCAGAAATTAGTGCACACTGCCACGGGCTGAGGGAGCCCAAAGTGGGGGCGTCTAGGCTGGGCCTGGGATTGATTCATTCAATTAAGGAAAATTGAGTCCATACTGTGTCCCAGGGCACCTGCTTGGTTTCATTGATTTCTTACAACAGCCTATGTGGCAGGTACCAGTAATCATTCTCATTTTACAAACGTGAAAACTACAGGAAAGATAAGTAGGGCTTATTTGGAGGAAAAAGCACAGACGTATGCTTCGGGGCTGGAAAGCCTGGTGGGGAAGGGCTGAGGCTGGACTTAGGAGCCCTGGCAGGGGCACTTGGTCTCCCTTGGAGGTTTTAAACGGGCCAGCTTCCCACAGGCCTCTAACTGGGCCCCTCTTCACACAGCTCACCCCATGCTACACTATGCTTCATTTCTCCCACACAAGAAGCTTGTTCTCTACCTGTGTGCCGCCTGCCTAGGGTGCTCTCTTCACTCTTCATGTGGCCTAGTCCTCCTGACCCTTTAACTCCCAGCAACAGACATGCCTTCTCCAGGAACCATTCCAGGTCACTCCCTCTCGTGACCCCTGAGACCTGAGCTCTCCTACCTGGGCCCCACTCAGATAGCAGGAACTGGAACCCAAGCCTTGCGCTGGGGCCGACACCCCCAGGAAGCCCTCAGAGCTGTTTCCATTCTTGGGACAGACACTTTGGTGGGAGTGACCACGGAGGTTGTCCTAGGAACCCAGCTAAGGACTGGTTCTGAGCTGACAGGCAGGTCTTCTTGCCCTCCTGGGCTCCAGCACCACTAAAATCAGACCAGGGGGTCCACACTTTCAGCCAGCACAAACAACTTCTTAGCACAGTTCCGAATAAGTAGTAGGTGCTCAATCTTTGCATGATTGACCAAGTGTTTATCAGTAGTTCAAACCTGAATTTCCTCAGTTTGACCCAAAGTTTTGGGACCAACTCAATTCCTCAATCCCCCTGCCTATAAAATGGGTTTCGTTGTGAGGTCAGTGCTTACACTTTCAGGGTAAAAAGGGTCCTCTCTCTCTCTCTGACAGTTCATCCTCACAATGTGCTAGTGGCCAGTACGACCACATTCTACCAAGGAGGCTCAGAGAGGGGAATGGGCTTGTGGAGTAGGGGCCAAAGTAGAACAAGAACCTGGGCCTCAAGCACCCAGGGCAGTGTTCTTTCCCTGCGTGACCTTGTCCCCCTCTAGTTGCCTCCGCTGCTCCCAGTCAAAACCCACTTACTCCAAGTCACCCCCCGCAAAATGCTGCCTCTGCTACTGGAACAATGAGAAGCCACCTCACCTCCTCTGGTCCATCCTAACAGCTCTGAGTCTTGGTTTGGGAGTAAGGAGGGGTTGGAAGAGGGCTTGGCACTGACAGGGAGAATCTCACTCAGGTAAGTTCTCAGGGGCATCACCTCTGTCCCCACAACCCACACCTGTCACCTCTGGTGAGCTCTGGACCTGTCATGCAAAAGGAGACAGTGCCTGATAAGTGGAGG
Source organism: Hyaena hyaena (assembly GCF_003009895.1). Taxonomy (NCBI): domain Eukaryota; kingdom Metazoa; phylum Chordata; class Mammalia; order Carnivora; family Hyaenidae; genus Hyaena; species Hyaena hyaena. Next base: position 638,453 of record NW_024081479.1, on the reverse strand, counting down.
ATCTGACGGCATACAGTAGGTGTTCAATAAGTGGTTTTGGAGAAAAGGAGGAGAGAGAAGGAAGGAGGGAGGTGACCAAATAAATGAGTGCATAAGTAGATTGCCATGTAGAGGGATGAATAGGTCAGTGAGTGAGCTATTGAATGAATGGAGAAGGGAGGGATGGATGGGGGAGTGAGTGACTCTGGGTGTTACAACTAAAGGGGAAGCCGAAAGCTTTTCAATCACCAACATGCCTGTTTGACAGATGAAAAGACTGAGAGAGGGCTGAGGAGAAAGGAAGCTGCTGGGTCTGTGGGGCTGGCCTTCGACCAGCAGCCTCTGGTTCTCCCCCACCTCTCTTTCTACCCCCTCATCACCCTCTTCCTTCTGCTGGGTGGGAAGGGTTCCAGGAAGAAGAACTTTTCTCCGCCCCCTTGCTCCTGGAGGCCCAGTTTCCTCCAGGCCTTGGTGTTGGAGGTAGTAGGGAGGGGGTGGCCCCCGCAGGGGCTATTTCAGTCAGAGACAGTCCTGCCAGGAAACAGAGGAAGCCGCCTGCCCCCTTGGAGGTGTTTCAGGCTGGGCCGAGGGCAGAAGAGTGGAGAGCCTCACATCTGGCCTCCTCTTGCGCCAATGCATTTGAGCCACCAGGGTGCTTCGGGGACAGGAGGCTGCATGTGAGTGTTGGTACTACGGGCCATGTGAGGTGGGAATGGGGACTGGACACAGGAACTGTGACTTTGGGCAGGCAGTCTGGTCCCAGCACTGACCTAAAGGAGGTCCACAGTGTTGGGGGGACCCAAAGAAGGGATTCCACCCAGTTGGAGGACCAGAAAGGAAGAAGCAAGATTGGATCTGCAGCTGGATGGGCACTTAGAGTTTTGACAAACAGACATGTGGTGAATGGCATTTTGTGCGGAGGGAACAGCAAAGATGGGGAGGCCTGAAAGGAAGTCTAGATCTCTGGCTATGGATAGTTGTGTGGCAGTCTTATCTTGGGAACGGTGTGGTAGGAGAGGAAGAGGTAGAATGGAGGAACAAGGGGTGCCTTGGATAAGGTTGGAGGGCTCAGCAGGGAGCTTGAATGTCAGGAGCTTGAGCTTGTCTTCAAAAGGCAGAGGAACACAGGGAAGGGTGTAGTCAGATCTACTGTCTAGAAAGCCAGAAAGCACCCCCACCAAAGGCAGTGTGGCCAGAGACCAAGAAGACCCTGGGGCCTGAGCTGGCCCAGGGCTCAGGGTCCAAGAGCCAATGACATCTGTGGGAGCTGGAGGGAAACAGTGTCAGCTGCTGCCAGGAGGCAGGGGCCAAGGGAGCCCTCTGTTGGGACCAGCCTGAGCCTCTCATAGGTCATCAGAGGGTAGAGTGTACAAGGGAGAAGCGTGACAGCCATGCCTGCCTTTCTTGGAGCAGACCTGAAGCTTTACTCTGGATCTCCTTGTGCAGCCTCTGCCTCCTTCCAAGAGGACCAGTCTTACCAGGGAGTAGAGAGCAGAAAATATCTGGAGCCTCCAGTTACCTGAGGCGAGGGCTTTCCCTTGGGGTGGTGTCTGAGGACAGTAGGCCTCCCAAAAGGGAGTTCAGAGGCACAGCACTGTTCCTTCTACCTGCTTCTTCCTCCTCACCATGACCCTGCCCTATCAGGCTGCTCTCCTCTCAATCCCTGACTGCTCTTCCTGCCTCCCCACTTGGGGACACCCCAGAGGTGCTCACACCCCTCTCCACCCAGGGAATTCCTCCTCAACCACCTAGGTCATGCTCCATCCTTCATTCTCTTCTGAAAAGTCTCTTCTACCTTGTGGCTCACACTGGTCTCCCCATTCAGACTAGCATACGTACATTACAGGTATGTGTACGTGTATGTGTATAAATAATTTCTATATCTCTATTTATCTGCATCGGCATCTATATACTGTGCCCCCATGCATCCAGCAGGCAGTAAGTGTGCATTAAATGCCTGGCAGGTGAAAACAGGAGAATGAATGCATAAAGGAAAGAATGGCCTGAACAAATGAATGAAGAGACAGGTAAATCAGCTTTCTCTTGCCTGTACTAATCTTGGCTTCCTGGCTACAGTGGGGGATCCTGCTTCTTCCTGTGGCTTCCCCCATGCCTGACTGGCTAGCTGGTCACCCATCACTCCTTGCACATGGGCTGAAGCCCCACAAAGAATTTTTCATAATAAAAGATAATATGGCCTGCGGGATACGGACTAAAGAAGCCAAACCTCATTTTGCATTTGCCCAGACTCTTGGAAAAATATTTTCATCAGAATAAAAGTTTAAGTTGGTAGAAATTGGCTTGGGTAGTTATGTTTTGCTCTAACATAACTTTTTAAAATCTCATAACTTGGGGAGCCTGGATGGCTCAGTAGGTTAAGTGTACGACTCTAGATTTCGGCTCAGTTCATGATCTCGCAGTTCATAGGAATGAGCCCCATGTCAGGCTCTGCGCTGACAGTTTAGAGCCTGCTGGAGATTCTCTCTCTTTCCCTGTCTCTCTGACCCTCCCCTGCTCATGCTCTGTCTCTCTTTGTTCCCTCCCCTGCTCTCGCTCTCTCTCTCTGTCTCTCAAAATCAAAAAAAAATAAGAATAATTTAAAAAATTAAAATCTCAAAACTTGAATTAGCAGGTATATTTTCATCAAGAACAGGTAACACTTGTGCCAGGCACTGATCTTCGTAACAACCGTATGAGGCAGGTACTCTATTACCTCATTTTACAGATGGGGAAACCAAGGCCCAGAAGTTCAGTAATGAGCCTAAGGCCCCACAGCTCACATGTAGCAGAGCTGGGATTTGAACTGGGGCATCTGGCCTCAACCCTCTGTCATCCTCTATGTACATTTATAGAACTTCATATTTTTTCCTTCGCTTCAGTTTTTCCAGCTATAAATAGGGAGGGAGTTGATCTGACTCACTATCTCAAAGGCTTTCTCTTACAGGTCCATTAGTTTTAAGTTGTGAGTTCTCTCTGGGTACCAGTAAATGTGGACATGCAAGTTGGGAGGTAAGTATCAAGAAGCCAGACTTACCTCACCAGGAAACCCCTAAGACATGTGCTTCCCCAAAATCTAGGCTGAAGGGATGAATGGAGGCATTAGGTGCAGGATACAACATCATGGCATGGCACTTATTAAGCACCTACTGTATATCAGGCCTATGACATGCTTTACTGATAAGAACATAGACCCGGAAAAGGCAAGGGACATGCTTTGGGTTGAACAGCATAGAAGTAGGGGAGCCAGCATTTGAATGAGGCTTGCCTAGCTCTGAAGTTGGGTTTATAACTTCCACATTCCATGACCATGGGCTTTGCTAAATTGCCTCCTCTCAGTCAGGTGGTTGGGTTCTGGTTCTGCTTCTAACTCACTGAGGAAGGTTGAGCCATCACTGCCTCTTGCTCTGCCTGGATTTTCCTCTCTATAAAAAGCAAGTAGCAGAGGCGCCTGGTTGTCTCAACCAGTGGAGCATATGACTCTTGGTCTTGGGACTGTGGGTTTGAGCCCCACTTTAGGCAAAGAGATTACTTAAAAATAAAATCTTAAAAAAAAAAAAAATAGGCAGTGGACCTCAGCCATTTGCCTTCAGGGAAGCTGTTTTCACTCTAGCCACCAGAGGGTGCTGTGGCTCAGTGGCTCTGCCCGACAGGCGTTTGCAACCTCAAGTCAAGTAGAAAGAGGCTTAGGGGAGGGAACTCCTGAATCACCTCCTTCCCCCATTTTACAGATAAGAAGATTGCAGCCAAAAGAAGGACCATGGAAGGTGGAGTCCAGGCTGAGGAGGTGGGCACTGTCCTTCATCTGTTCACACTGTGTGGATATTCTGTTCATGTTGATTAATTAAGATTTACCAGGGCCTTCTATGCCCTGGACCCCAGACTGGGCTTTCAGACACAGAGAGGCATCAAACCTGGCACTTCTTTTCAAGAGGTTCCCAGTCTGTGTAGGAGAGAAAGACAGGCATGTTCACCATAACAATAATCTCCAAACTCCAAAAGCCTAGCATGATTTAGTACCTCAAACTTCATGACATTCTGAGAGATGGAATATCATTCCTGTACTTTTCAGATAGGAAAATTGAGACTCAGAAAAGGTATATCACTAGCTCAAGGTCACATAGCTAGTAAGTACCACCGGTGGAATTCAAACTAGAGGCTGTCTGGAGTACCTAGCTAGCTCAGTCAGAAGAGCATGCGACTCTTGATCTCAGGGCTGTGAGTTCAAACCCCTGTTGGATGTAGAGATTAGTTAAATAAATAAAACTTTTTTTAAAAGATTAAAAAAATAGATTTCAAACAAACAAACAAAAACCAAGTTACAGTCTGTCAATCTCCACTTAAAGAGGAGACATATGACTAGAGTTTTGAAGGCTGAATAGAAGTTTACCAGGAAGATTAGTGGGAAATGAATATTATAAAAAATGAATTGGATTTTTCCCAAGCTTGAGCTTTATTGTATTCCAGGTTTCCTTAAAGCGAAGGCTGTGTGGGGTGTCCGTGGGGTAGTATCAGAGATGGTTCAGGTGGAGATCAGGGTCTAGAAACGGACGGTGGGGGGGAGGGGGGGCACTGGACAGTCAGCTAGTGTGGATACTGACAGGTTTTTTGTTGCTTCCCCAGCCTCTCTGGATGTAGGAAGCATAATTGGGCAGCCATGGAGTGGGACAATGGGACAGGCCAGGCCCTGGACTCACCGCCCACCACCTGCGTCTACCAAGAGAACTTTAAGAGACTGCTCCTGCCACCTGTGTACTCAGTGGTGCTGGTGGCCGGCCTGCCACTGAACGCCTGTGTCATTGCCCAGATTTGCACATCTCGCCGGCCCCTGACACGCACAGCCGTGTACACCCTGAACTTGGCTCTGGCCGACCTGCTCTATGCCTGCTCCCTGCCTCTGCTCATCTACAACTATGCCCAAGGTGACCACTGGCCCTTTGGCGACCTCACCTGCCGCCTGGTCCGCTTCCTTTTTTATGCCAACCTACATGGCAGCATCCTCTTCCTCACCTGCATCAGTTTCCAGCGCTATCTAGGCATCTGTCACCCACTGGCCCCCTGGCACAAGCGTGGGGGCCGCCGTACTGCCTGGGTGGTGTGTGGGGCTGTGTGGCTGGCTGTAACGACACAATGTTTACCCACAGCCCTCTTTGCTGCCACAGGTATCCAGCGTAACCGCACCGTCTGCTACGACCTGAGCCCACCTGCTCTGGCCACCCACTATATGCCCTATGGCATGGCCCTCACGGTCATTGGCTTTCTGCTGCCCTTTGCCGCCCTGCTGGCCTGCTACTGCCGCCTGGCCTATCGTCTGTGCCGCCAGGACGGCCCAGCGGGGCCAGTGGCCCGGGAACGGCGCAGCAAGGCAGCCCGCATGGCTGTGGTGGTGGCAGCAGCCTTTGCCATCAGCTTCCTGCCCTTCCATGTCACCAAGACAGCCTATCTGGCGGTGCGCTCTACACCCGGTGTCCCCTGCCCTGTGCTGGAGGCCTTTGCAGCTGCCTATAAAGTCACACGGCCCTTTGCCAGTGCCAACAGCGTGCTGGATCCCATTCTCTTCTACTTTACTCAGAAGAAGTTCCGCCGGCGGCCACACGAGCTGCTGCAGAAACTCACAGCCAAGTGGCACCGACAGGGCCACTGAGTCCACTGGGGAAAGACATCTGGGGCCAGGGCACCAGAAGCCCCACCAACCCTGAACCATGCAGAGAATTAGAGCTTAGCTCACCTGGGCATGGAGTGAGGTCCCCCCATAGACCCCATAATCTCACCAATAACTATTTATTGAACTCTTTCTCTGGACCAGGCCGTGTGTGCACAGAGACAAGCTTGGACCTTGCTCTCTAGAAGGTCCCAGTCAGCCCTGGAGGGGCAGGGAAGCCATGTTAAGCTGCTCACAAAAATGTAGAGTGACATGCACTGTAATTGAGAAATATGCTGTGTGTTTTGGAGTTACCAATAAAGGGAGTGAGGGAAGATGGGAGGCGAAAATGAGGGCTTCTGGAAAGGAACATTAGAGCTGGATTTTGAGGGATGAATATGACTCTCTGGAGGTACATGACATTCCCTTCATTCAGCAAACCTTTACCTACACCTTGTGCTTGGGCCTGAGCTGATTCTGGGGCCCCAGGAGAGCCAGTCCCAGGTCTGCCCCATAGAAGCCCCCAACTACTAGATGTACAGACATTTGACAAAGTGATGTCAAGGCTGTGACAGAGGGAAGCATGGCTGGAGGGAAGGGGTGAGCAGAGGATACCCATATTCCAGTCCAAGGAGTCAGGAAAGATCTCTCAAGGCGGGGATGGGGGGCATCTGAACCAGAGGTTGAGGGCTGAGTGGCAGATCAGCAAATAGAAGTGGGGAGTGTGTTCACACAGCCTGGGGTGGCCCTGTGCTAGACTCTGCCCTGGGGCAGATGGGTAGAGAGCTGGGGTGGGGGGCAGTCATATGGCCTCCTGTGTGTGAAAGTTGAGAAAACATAAGCTGTCCCGTGGCCACCTTCCAGGCTGTGGGGGCTCAGCAGAGGGAGAAATTGGGGAGTGCTTCTTCAAAGAGGTAGAGCTTAATCCGGGGAGGAATCCAAAAGGCAGAGAGAAGGAGACTGCTCCTGGTGGGAGGCACCATGTGCATAAAACCCAGAGGCAGAGATGCATTGAATCTGGCTGTAAATCAATAGTGAGTTTCAGTTAAGTCCAAGAGGGGATGGAGTGGGTGGGACCAGAGCATTAAATGCCAGGAAGAGCCCCAGACCCCACCTCTCCTCCATCTACCTCTTCATGGGCCTCCTTCAGCCTCAGGGTATCCTGGGTGCCTGAGGACCCCTCCACCAGGCCCCCCAAGTAAGGGGGAAAAGCCCTTCAACACTGCTTCATTCTAGAAGAAGTCAACAACTAGAAGAGACTCAGGGCCATGCCAGGGCTACCAGGAGGCTGTGACATGGAGGTGTAGAGGTCCTGTGGCCAGTATCAAGACAGACTGTTCCATGGGTTCTGCTCCTACTCTCTCACCTCCATCATTCTGGACTGTGGGTGCCTGGAGGGCTGCTAGTGGCCACCTCTCAGGGGCACCTCAGACACAGACCTGAGCCTTCAAAAGCTTTGGAAAGGCATCTTCACTGAAGGTCTCTGAGGAGGCAGCGAAGGGATTCTGCCACATAAGGCCTCTTTACCTGCTCTCCCCACCTGTGGCCCCACCCACACAGCTCCTCACCCTCTCTACTCCTTTTCCTCATATCTCCACACACACCCCCACCACACTTCTCCTCTATTACTTATTCCCTCCTGTCAGGTCTCAGCTCTCCACCTGTAGAACATGGCTGCTGGTATACCATCAGACCCTGTACCCCAACCAGCCTTGACAAAGAGTCTACCTTCTTAGAAGGTAGAGGGGAGAGAAGGCAGAGCATAGGTACAGGGCAGGGAGGGGAAGGACTGTGTAGCTTACTCAGCATTTTTCCTTTAGCCCTGTCTAATCTCCAAGGCTGTTGGACAGTGGGGGCATTCAGAGAAGGGCTCTGTGGGAGTTAAACTCCATAGTGATGTTGGAAGTCTGCTTGCAGCTGGCTGAGGAAGTGGGAAAACCAGGCCCAAACCATCTTGGGAACCCATCAGAAGTACCTTGCTGAAGAGACTGATGATAATTTGGACAGAAGGGACTTTGAATCTTTGGGTCACAGGGAAGAGATGTGAGGAAATGTCAGAAGATGTATACTCCCAATACAATGCAACATCCTGCCGAGGAGTACAGATGATGCCTTCCCTGCATCTTGTTGTGAGTCTGAGATGAGACTCTTCAGTTGCCTGTTATGAGGGAGCAGGGGAGTGGGAGAGCGGAGGGCAGGGGGCCTCTGCCCATAGTGTCAGGTGAGCCCTGTAGAGAGGCCCAGATGACTGTCCTAGGAGACTGCCAACAATGGTGACCCTTTGGTTACTTATCCAAGAGTGGAAATTGTGAGCCACGCATCAATTCCATTCCCAGCTTCCCTTCACAAGGCAGAATAGCATAAAGGGTAACCACTCCAGAGCCAGGTCACCTGAGTGTGTATCTTGGCTCTACCACTTTCTAGCTATGTTACCCTGGGCAAGTTATTTAGCCTCTTTGTACCGTAACTTCCCAAGCCATAAAACGGGAGTGATGATGCTATCTGTCTTGTAAAGTGGTTGTGAGGATTGATATGTGCAAAGCACTTAGAACAATGCCGGAACGTAGTGAGCGTGCAATGAGTGTTACTATTGTAATGATTTTGCCTTTTGGGCACACAAGTTCCTCCGGCATCTCTCCCTAGGAGTTTGCCTAGGATGTTTCTAAACAAGGGGCGTTGAGCAGGAGATTTCTCCTTTTCCTTCACCTGGGGAGGTAGTTGGTCTTTTAAGAAAAAAAAAAACTCAGCATACTTTTTTTTTTTTTTTTTTTTTTTCAGAACAAGGGCCGTAATCCATGAGCTTCATCCACTCCTATAAGAAGGAAAAACCATTTATTAATGCCAGTATGAGAGACTCCAAGTGCCATTTGGGGAGCTTGAATTTCCCCCTTCTTTCTCCCTCCTTTTGTCCCATCTTCCACTCTCTCTCCTCACTTTAACCCAGAGCACACCCAGTGACCAGGCTTCAGCTGGGGGCTTCAGCTCACTAGGGGTAAAGACAGAGCAGTCATAGACCAAGGTGCACAGGTAGAGTGTGGTGAGGGGTGGGTGGAGCATGTGGGTTCACTGGGGTCCAAGGTGATTCTCTGGGCTTGAGAAGATTTCTTGGAGGGCGGAGCAGTGCAACTGGGGCTTGAAGAATGGCCGTAATTAGACTGAAGAAGAGAGGGCAAGTTTGTTCCTAGTGCAGGGAACAGCACAGCTGAAGGCATAGAGGCTGTTGGAGGAAGGATAGGAAGCCTGAAGAGTTGGCAGGGCTGGAGTAAAAGGCTTGGTGCCAGCCCAGGGAAGCGCTGGGGGTCACAACAATGACAGCGGTGGCCATTTGCTGGGCTCTGCAGGTCCTAGGCACATGCAGTGTGCTGTACACACATTTTCTCATTTAATCCTTATAATACCTCCAATTACAGGTGGTGATACTGAGGCCCAGATGTGGGAATTGACCTGCGAAGGTCACACAGTCTTTCTCTAACCCAGATACTAGATGCCCCCTCTTGCCTTACTCAACCTGCTTCCCTTCCTTTTCCTTTTATTACCTGCCTTCCAAGTGCCCACCTGCCCCAGCCAGTGCCAGTAACTGGGGACCCCCTAGGAAGTTGTTACAGAGACAGCTAAGTGCCAACTGTAATTATCAACTCTCTTTTAATTGGGCACAAGTTCTCCTAGGATGAAGACTTCATTTCCCAGCCTTGCCTACAGCTATGTATGGCCAGGTATCTTAATCCTAAGCAATGGGATATAAGCAAAGTGCCCTAAGGCAGTTTAATACAGGAAGGGGGTGAATGTCTTTTAAAAGATAGGTAGTATCTGTCATTTGCCTCCCCTTCCTTCTTGCTGCTTACGATGGGGACATCACAGCTGGGGTACCATTTTGGACCATGAGAAACAGGTAGGGTTTCTGACCATTCCAGTTTGGGGCCATCTAAACTTGGACTTCTGCACAAGAGAAATAAATGTTTATCTTTTTTTTTTTTTTTTTAATTTTTTTAATGTTTTATTTATTTCTAGGAGAGAGAGAGAGACAGCGTGAGCAGGGGAGGGTCAGAGAGAGAGGGAGTCACAGACTGAAACAGGCTCCAGGCTCTGAGCTGGCAGTCAGCACAGAGCCTGACGCGGGGCTCGAACCCACGAACCGCGAGATCATGACCTAAGCGAAAGTCGGACGCTTAACCGACTAAGCCACCCAGGCGCCCCAATGTCTATCTTTTTTAAGCCACTACTTTTTCAGGCCTTTGTTACACAGCCAAAACAAATCCCTTTACTTAGGCTCTATCCTGAGATGATGGACCTAGAGGGAGGCCAGGCAGTGTCCTGGACTGGGGTGGGGGCCAGGGTCTAGCTTGGTAACAAGGCCTCAACCTGGGTGGGAGCTAGGATCCAACAGGGTCTGGACATACCCAGGAAGGCTTCTTAGAGAATTGCAAAGCTTGGGGTGTGGTCATGATGTTTTTGGCTTGAGGCTGAGGGGGTGGATGGGTTTTCTGAGGGAGAGAGTAGGCAGGGAGGCCCTGGAGAGAACCCTGGGAACTTCATTAGGGGACGGGGCAGAAGGAGGAGCCAGAGGGGTGGAAGGTCAAAGCCTAGGGGTTTCTGAATGACGGTGACAGTGGAGGTGGGTGGATGAGGGAGTAGCAGGAGGAGAGGAAGTGGAGGTGATGGGTGAAGAAGAAAAGAGAGAAGGTTCCCAGGGAGGCCAGGTCCAGGGAAGACACTTCCAAGACAGGAGGCCTGAGTGTTGGCTGTTGTAGGTTGAGGACAGGGGCAGGGCCAAAGATGCAGGAGCCAGAGAATCAAGAACCAGGGCTTGTCCTTTCTAATTTGGAAAAGCCCAGGGGCACTGGATCTGTTCTAGCAATAGATGCAGCTTGCTCCTCACTCCCTCATTCTTTCGCTCAGCACACATTCTCTATGCTCCTCCAAGATGGCGATGGGAACGCAGAGGCAGCTCTGACCCAGACCCTACCCTCAGAAAGAACCTGGGGGTGAGAGTAGGGGTGCAGACAAGGAAACAGACAGTTCATCCAGTAAACATTTATTGAGCACCTACTATGTGCCAGGCATCATGCTGAGCAATCCGTCCCTGCCCTGAGGGACCTCCTAGTCTGATGGAAGAGAATGTCATTAATGAAATAAACATATACCCTGGATCATTATAGCTGGGGAGGAGAGCTCAGAAGGACATAAAGAGGGCTAGGGCACAAGGAAGGCCTCCCTGGGGAGACTATAAGCTCATGCAATGGTCAGGAGCTGAGAGATAACGGGGACCAGGGGGTCTGTGACTCAGCTTACAGAGGTTTCTTAGCTGAGGCCCAATGGTCTCAGAAGGTATTAGCTCAGTGCAAAAGGGCTGTTATTGACTCTGTGACTCTGAACAAACCCATTCTCTTCTCTGAGTTTCTGTTTCCTTATCTATAAAACAATGATAATACTACCAGCCCTCCCTAAGCCACCAAAGGTATTCAGCATGGAAAAGTTTGAGCAGAATTTTCATAAAGTACAAAAAAGTATAATAACCCAACAGAAGAGGCAAAAACAGGCATTTCACGTAAAAGGAAACACAGATAATAAAATAAAAACACAGAGAGAGATATTCGATCCTAGCTTGACAACGTCTCCTGGATGTTGAGTAGTCACATGGCCTGTTACCCTGAGCTCTCCTGCGCATGTGCACCTGGAGTCGTGCACAATGCTCAGAGCAGCACTATTTGCAAGAGCAAACACCTGGAAACACTCACATATCCGTCCATTAGAGCATGGATGAATACACAGTGCCATATTCACACAGTGGAATATTACATGCAGCCAGAATCCATTACATGCATGTATGACAATATGGATAAACCTAAGCAGTATAAGATTAAGTACAAAGAAATCTCAAAAAATTACACATAGGAAGATGCCCTTTTGTAACAACTAAAATGAAGATATATACTTTGAAGGAATACACAGATGCAATAAAATTATACAAAAAGGAAAGCAAAGGAATGCTAAACACAGGAGGCAATAGTTATTATCCTGGGTGGTAGGTATGGCAAAAGGAGAATGGGTGGTAGGGAACCTATATAATGAGATGCAAGACATTGTCAAGGTCCTAGTTGTTTTGTTTTGTGGTGGGAACCAATTAAAGAAGTGGTGAGAATGTGTCATAAACAAAAGGTTATAAATAATCCAGTTCTGTCCACTTGAGGTCTACAGGAAAGGGGACAATCTCAAGTCATTTCTAATTGACTTGGAAATGGAGTCAGGAGTCAGATTCCCCTTAAGACAGTTCCTTCCCAGAGGTCATTGCTTCTTCTTTTTCTTTTTCTTTTTTTTTATGTTTATTTTTGAGAGAGAGAGAGAGGGAGGGAGGCGCATGAGAGAGGGGAAAGGAGAGGGGGAGACAGATGATCAAAAGTAGGCTCCACAGTGACAGCAGAGAGCCCAATACAGGGCTTGAACCCATGAATGGTGAGATCATGGCCTGAGCCTAAGCCAGATGCTTAACCAACTGAGCAACCCAGGTGGCCCCTGGAGGTCACTGCTTCTTGAGGTCCTGTCACTCCTTATCTTTCTCCCTTTTAAGTACCCAAGGTCCATTGGCCATGACTGTTACCATCACAAGTTTCCTATTTTGATTTCTTCTTCAAGGGTTTTATAGTCTTGATCTTGCTGGGGCACCATGACTCATGGGTAGATGGGTTAATGTTTTCATTCTCCTTCATAGGTGAGGGGCCTGAGGCCCAGAGGAAGACAGTGACCTGCTGAGGGTCATCTGCCACATTTGTGAGGGTGTCTGCATTGGGCCCAGCTCTAGACTCCCAGAAGAGTTCCCCTCTCCACCCTGGTGCCCAGTGTTCCCAGCCACCTCCTAGATGAGTCTTTGAAGGGCTAAACACACCCAGGCCACCCTGTATGTGGAAGATGGCTTTGTCTCATCGTGAATTGGAAGGTACCAAGGCTAGGAGGACTCATGAGATGCTGGAAGCAGCCTAGCTACTCTCTGATTGGGTGAGTGTGACATTGGGTAGAGGCCCAGCCTAGATCCTTAAACACCCTCGCTCCTCACCAAGGGAATTCCTGATCCAAAGTCCCCAGTCAGCCCACCTCAAGGCCAAGCTGTAGGATGCTGAAGTGACCCGAGTCTCTGCACCTCTCCATCAGTTTGCCCATCTGTGAAATGGGAATAAAAACTTCTATTCTAGAAGTGATGTGAAGACAAAATATAACAGGATGTGAAAAAGTTTGGCAAAGTACAAATTTCAGATGGTAGGGACCATTGTTATTGGAGGAGAGCAGTGCCTGCCAGGATGAGGCCCCCCTCCCACCACCATAACAAAACTTCCCCCAAAGAGTAGAAAAACATTCAAGAGAAGACAAGAATTTGACTTCAAATAGAGTTAGAGAGGTGCCCTTGGGGAAATCTAGACCCACTCCTCACTTTTCAGATGAGGCAGCTGAGGCCCTGAGAAGATTAAGGATATATCCAAGGTCACACAGCAAGGCAAGAGTAGAGAGGCACTAGGCCAGACAGGATTCTCTTCCTTGCCATCAATTCCCCAGTGAAGGAGAGATGTCCTTTTGGGCAGAGCTGAGACAAGGTTGAGGTGAGAGCTTAAAGGAGGCTATCTCAACTCAGAGGAAGAGCTTTCTCCCTACAGAGATTTCCCACAACCCAGTCAATCCCTGAGTGTCTGCCATCCTGCCCAATGCCCATCCCTGCCTCTCTCATCTGGGCCAGGCCTCCTGCTCCCAGGGCCTGCCAGCCTCATCAGACTCAGCCACAGTCCTCTTGGGCTGAGAGGAGCATGAGTCAGACCAGACTCTCCTCTGTTCCTGGGGCAGATGAGCCCAGGCCCAAGAAAGAGGAGACTGCTGGGGGCTCAAGGAGACAGAACCTTCTTCTTCTTCTTTTTTTTTTTTTTTAAACGTTTTTATTTCTTTCTAGGAGAGAGAGAGAGAGAGAGACAGCGTGAGCAGGGGAGGGGGTCAGAGAGAGAGGGAGTCACAGACTGAAACAGGCTCCAGGCTCTGAGCTGGCAGTCAGCACAGAGCCCGACGCGGGGCTCGAACCCACGAACCGCGAGATCATGACCTAAGCGAAAGTCGGACGCTTAACCGACTAAGCCACCCAGGCGCCCCGAGAACCTTCTTCTTCAGCAGGGGTCCGGGACTGGTGAAAACTGTAGGAGCATGGCATTTAAAGCTCCTTAAATATGAATTTGAGTCATACCTGGAGCTGCCATTTCTTGACTTTGACAGTGGTCAAAATTACATCTTCTTCATGACCCAGAGAGAAGAAATATTTTCTACCTCCAGGTGGTTCGAGGATTTAATAAACTGAATAAAATAATATTACCCATACATCCAAGGCACTCCATGAATTCCCATTTATTCATTCAAATGTTGAGGAGCTTCCTTGCATTTAAGCAGGACCCTGAGGATGAATGGGAAATAGCAGAAGCAGGCAGCGGTAGGGAAGGCCCCAGTACCCAGTACAATGGGATACTTGCCAGACAGGGGCACAGGTGGAAGGGGAGCTCAAGGGTTGGATCAGCTTGAAGCAGAAGAGGCGGCCCACACCTTCTGTTAGGAGGGTGGAGGGCCACAGGTAGATGTGTTGGTTTGAAAGTGGCAACTCAAGGGCGTTTCCGTTGATGCTCCTTTTGCGTGTGAGGCCGAAGGGACTTTGGGAAGGGACTAGGTTTGAAACGGCTGAAGGGATTAGGAAAGAACTGAAAAGAAGTAAAGGAAATGAGTCTTCCAAACCCTCCCATTTTTGGTGAGGGAAACTGCTTTACCTGTCCTGGACTCCATGGAGTGGGAGAATCCGGCCGGTAGAGGGAGTAAGAGCCACGTATCACGGAGCTCAGGGGGAGGGGGTGGGGCATAGGGCGGAGCCTCGAGGAGAGGGGCCTCTGGGATGGCGGGGACAGGTGGAGGGGCGTGCCTAGGGTGTGCAGCTGGAAACATAAGGGCGGATGGGGGAGTGGCCACAAAGGGCGGGGCACCTGGAGCGGCGTGGGAGGGTCAGAGCTGGACCGGCCGCAGAGGTAAGAGGGGCGGGGCGTTTGGGGGCACCGGAGGCTGGACGGGCTCCCTGTGAGAGTGGGATTCACCGAGAAGGGCAGGGTAGGGGGCGTGGCCTGGGCGGGGTGAAGGGGTGGGGCAGGGAGCGGCTGGCGCCCAGGTCTCCTGTGGCGCCTACTGCTCCCCCTGGCGGCGAGTCCCGCCCCCTTCCAGCTGGAAGAGTGTTCCTGGGTGTACCTGAATGTCGGTGTGTACCAGTTAATGAGTCGGAGGTTGCCATATTGGTGTTCCTTTGGGCAGAAGATGTTACCACACAAAAACGTCTTAACCGCAGTGGGTGCGCAGCCCCAGCTGTATGTCAGCGGAGCTGACCACACTGAAAGCTTTCGTGTGCCGGGGCGAGTCCTTGGCGGGGCAGCTCGGCCCGCTGGGTTCCAGAGGGGCTCCTCTAGAGGGTTACTTCGGTCTGCAAGTGCTCAAGCAGTCTTGTTTCTCCTTAGGCTCCTCCCCGATTCCCTCCCCCCCCAACTCCCGACTCCCAGCCTCGCTCACTACCGGAGCCCACCCCCTCTTTTGGGCGCGAGGCCCCGCCTCCCGCCCCCTTTCCTCAGCCACGAAGTTTATTTGCAACAAAAGGGAGCGAGGAGCTAGCAGCCAAGAGGGAGGGAGCGGGAGCCGGAGCGGGAGCGCGAGGGGAGGCAGGCAGGCCGGCTGGCGGGCACGGAGCCGAGGAGCAGAGCACTGGGATCCTGCCCGGACCGGGCCAGGCCGCGATGCTTCGAATCGCACCGGCCGAAGAGGGGGCCGGTCCCGGGGGACGGCGCTGAGGCGGGAGGGACCGCGCTGGATGGAGCAGATGCCGTCGGCGGCCTCAGAAACTTGAGCCGCAGCAGATAAACCTCTGCTTGGGTCTCTGCGCCCTCTCCCCGCAAAGCCCCCTCACACTGCTGCTGCAGAACCCAGGCCTTCGGACCCCGGCTGCTGCGCTCCTTTCGCGGCGAGGGCGTGGGGGGGGGTTGGCCACGGCTCCCCGAGGCCAGCCCCCCCAGAGTGAGTGCTGCCACCATGGCGGACGGGGCGCCCCGGCCCCCGCTCTATCGTAGCGTCTCGTTCAAGCTGCTCGAACGCTGGAGCGGCGGGCCCGGGCCAAGGGAGGAGGCCACGGACAACCCCGGGCTGCGGCGCCGCGCCTCGTGCCGGCCGGCTGCGTCCGTCCCGGGCCAGCCCTCCCGGCGCGTGTCCAAACTGGCGTCTGGGCCCCCGGCCGCCCCCGCGCAGCCGCGCCCGCTCCGCAGCCTCTCGCCGTCGGTGCGCCAGCTTTCCCGGCGCTTCGACGCGCCGCGCCTGGACGAAGACCATTCGGGGGCCCGAGACGGGGGCGTCTCCCCCGGGGCCGCAGAAGAAGCGGCGGAGGGTGCCGCGCGCGGGGCCTGGCCCAGCGTCACCGAGATGCGCAAGCTCTTCGGTGGCCCTGGCTCCAGGCGGCCGAGTGCCGACTCTGAGGCCTCGGGAACGCCCAGCCCCGACGGTGCCCTGTGGGAGCCTCCGGCGCGGGAGACCCGGCAGCCACCGACGCCACCTCCTCGGACGTGCTTCCCCCTGGCTGGCTTGCGTTCCGCGCGGCCGCTGCCGGGCCCGGGGACCGAGGGGAGGAGGCGGCGGCAGCAGCAGCAACAGCAGCAACAGGAGCGGGCGCAGCGTCCGGCGGATGGTTTACATTCTTGGCATAGCTTCTCCCAACCGCAGGCCGGGGCCCGGGCCTCCTGCTCCTGCTCCTCCTCCATCGCCTCCTCCTATCCTGTCAGCCGCAGCCGGGCTGCCAGCTCCAGCGAGGAGGAAGAGGAGGTCCCGCCGCCGCCGCCGCTCGCGGAGCAGAGTCCGGCCTACCACGGAGGCCACTCCTCGGGCAGTGAGGAAGACCAAGACGGTGAGGGTGGCCACCGCTGGGAAGGGAGGCCGGGATTCAGGCCTGGAAGCTCTCTCTTGGATAAGGACTGTAGGGCAGACAGTTATGGGTTAAATCTTGGCAGCATGGACTCAGCAGGCGGAGCCAGGAGTCCAGAGCCCCCCAAATCTCCAAGAGCCCATAGTGAAGAAGGACCCCGGGAGTGGGGTACTGGCTCGCCTCCCTGTGTACCAGGTCCTCAGGAGGGACTCCGGCCCATGTCTGACACTGTGGGAGGAGCTTTCCGCGTGGCCAAGGTGAGCTTTCCCGCATACCTAGCCAGCCCAGCAGGCTCCCGTGGTAGCAGCCGTTATTCCAGCACGGAGACCCTCAAGGATGAGGACCCATGGGCTAGTCGGGGTTCGGGGGCCTGGGGCATGTATCGTTCGCCTAGCTTTGGAACTGGAGAAGGGCTCATCCTAAGGCCCCAGCCTCGAACCCGCACCAAGGGACCTGTGGGCACCACGAGGGCATTGAGAGATGGAGGACTTGAGCTGGACAAGAGTCGGCAGCGGAAGTCCCTGTCGAATCCAGATATCGCCTCAGAGACCCTGACGCTGCTTAGTTTCCTTCGCTCAGACCTTTCAGAGCTGAGGGTCCGAAAACCCAGTGGGCGCCCCAATGATCTTGGGAGCGGCCCCTTAGATGGCAGAGACTCACCAGCAGCAGGTGGCCCTGGCAGACAGCTTGGGCCCATGCCCGCCCCAGTCCCAACGTCACCTGGCACCCGTCCCACACTCAAAGACTTGACGGCCACTCTGCGGAGGGCAAAGTCTTTTACCTGCTCTGAGAAGCCTGCGGCCCGCCGCCTATCCCGCACCATTGCCCTGAAGCCCAGCTCCTCTGAGCTCCTGCTGGCAGGCCCAGGTGCCGAGGAGGACCCACTGCCCTTGGTTGTCCAGGATCAGTATGTGCAAGAGGCCCGTCAGGTTTTTGAGAAGATCCAGCGAATGGGTGCCCAGCAGGATGATGGAAGTGATATCCCCCCTGGAAGCCGTGACTGGGTAGGAGACATGACCCAAGGGCAGCGGTCCCAGGAGGAGCTCTCTGGCCCTGAGTCTAGCCTGACAGATGAGGGCATTGGGGCCGATCCAGAGCCTCCTGTTTCAGCTTTTTGCAGCCTGGGTACCACAGGGGTGTGGCAACCCCTTTCGTCATCCTCAGCCCAGACCAACCACCATGGCCCTGGGGCTGAAGATAGTCTGGGAGGGTGGGCCTTGGTGTCCCCTGAGACTCCTCCCACACCAGGTGCCCTCCGCCGGAGACGCAAAATCCCACCTTCAGGCCCTGGTGGGACTGAACTGAGCAATGGGGAGGCAGGTGAGGCCTACAGGTCTCTGAGTGACCCAATTCCACAGCGCCACCGGGCTGCCACCTCCGAGGAGCCCTCTGGGTTCTCCGTGGATAGCAACCTTTTGGGCTCACTGAGCCCCAAGACAGGATTTCCAGCGACCCCAGCTGTGGACGAGGGCTTGACCAGTGGCCACAGTGACTGGTCTGTGGGCAGTGAAGAGAGCAAGGGTTACCAGGAAGTAATTCAGAGTATTATTCAGGGGCCTGGTGCCTTGGGGTGCATGGCAGATGACAGGGTTGCTGGCAAAGTCCCCAAGAAGAAATCTCTGAGTGACCCCAGCCGCCGTGGGGAGCTGGCTGGGCCTGGATTTAAGGGCCCTGGAGGGGAGCCCATCCGAGAAGTTGAATCCATGCTGCCTCCATCTAGCAGTGAGCCAATTCTTGCAGAGCAGCAGGCAGCACCAGAAGAGTCCAGTTCTGCCAGATGCCGGGCACAGTCTGAGAGGGCCCTACTCAAGACTCCACCTGCCTCCTCCACCGCCCACCGTGACTTCCATCTTGACCCTAAACTGGCTGATGTTCTGTCCCCACGGCTCATCCGTCGTGGTTCAAAGAAGCGCCCAGCCCGGAGCAGTCATCAGGAACTACCAAGAGAGGAAGGCAATGAGGACCAGACTAGCAGCCTGTCTCGGGCCCGACTCTCCTCCAAACACGTTCGCCACGCGAGTGTGCCCGCCACCTTCACACCTATTGTGGTGCCTGAGCCACTGACTTCCGTTGGGCCCCCTGTGGCTGTGCCGGAGCCCATGGGCTTCCCTGCCAGAGCACACTCCACACTGCAGGCACCATCACTCGAGGATGTCACTAAGCAATATATGCTGGCCCTCCACCCTGGTGAGGTTCCTGCCCCAGTACCCGTGGATACTTGCCTGACCCCTGTTGCACCGCCCTCTGCTGAGGCCAAGCCCCCTGAGGCAGCCAGGGCTCCGGATGAGCCTGTCCCAGCCAGCAAGTGTTGTAGCAAGCCACAGGTGGTGAGTCCTTTGTGGGGGGGCTTTTGGGGTGGGGCCAAAGAAGGTCTGTAGGCACTGACTTACACGGGAGCCTTTTGAGTGTTCTCTTTGGGTAGGTTCCCGGGTCTGAGAGTGCTTCTGTGGTCCTGGAAGTGCCCAGGTAGTTTTAAGAATGTTAATGACACAGGGCTCCTGTCTACTCAGGCCCCAAAGGCTTCTGCTGGTGCTAATGTCAAAAGTTCTTGTCTGCTTCAAGGTATTCTGGGTGACAATTACAAAGGGTTCAATCTAGTCCTTTAGCTGTTGCTCAGGGACTGGTTTTAGAGATTCCTATCTGATTCTTTTTTATAGATACCCAAGGAGGTGTGAAGGTCTTTCCTGAGTCTTGCTGTGCTATCTGCCAGCCCCCTTGTAGGATGTTAGGTTCTGGGGCCCACAGCTGACATAGGTTTGTACTTTCTCATGTGGTTTTCCTGTGGCAGATCAAAACGTGGGTTTGTCCCTGGGCCTGGGAGAATTGAAGAGGTACGGACATTACTTTATGGAGGAACAAAGATTCCATAAAGTACATTGGTGGCCCTGGCCTTTCTCTGGGACTCAACCTCTCCATCTGTAAAATCAGGGATTGTGGACAAGGGGCTACTTGTCTTCATCTACCTGGTGCTGCACAAATTTGAGAGTTCATAGGTTGGAGTTGAGGCACTCTTGGTGCCTGATGTCTGCCAGAGCCTTTTCTGATTAGAGCGGGGACTTGTAGGGGAGGACAGGAACAGAGGAAAGACTGCCGAAGCTCAGCAGAGAGGGGCCTTGAAAGAGTTCGGGAGTGGTTTCAGCCCCCACAGGCAGGGCTGCCTCTCTGGGTCAGGGTGGGGGCATTGGTCCCCCATCCTGCCAGCTCTCATCTGTCCCACCCCACCCCCTTCCTGGTGACTCTGAAATGCTTCCCCCTTCCTCTGCCAGAGCCCAGGCCCTGGGGACTCAATCTTTCTGAGGCCTCTACTTCTGCCTTCAGATGTCTCTGGAGTTTTGGCTGTGGGTTCAGATAGTTCTAGGCATCATGATGTCCTGGCATC
This sequence comes from Hyaena hyaena, assembly GCF_003009895.1. NCBI lineage: Eukaryota > Metazoa > Chordata > Mammalia > Carnivora > Hyaenidae > Hyaena > Hyaena hyaena. The sequence continues at coordinate 618,503 of NW_024081479.1, read as the reverse complement.
TGACCTGGAAGCTAGATTCTAGGTGTTGGGTTCTGGGCCTAGGGTAGGGATGGCTCAGGGTTCTTTTGACCATGGCCTGCACTCCCACTGTGTTGTGGGCCTGTGTGAAGAGCCTGGAAACCCTAAGCCCTGGACTAATTTGGTCACTCCCAGTTCCCAGTACTCTCACGGCCCCTCTGAACTCTTTGTTTCTCTTTCCTTGTCTCTGTTTCCCCCTGGTCCTGGTTCTGGTGTCTCTCACGGAGACCACAGAGAGAGCCAGCAGGCAGGGAGTGGGGAGAGGGGAGCCTGGTAGGACTGCTCTGATGCCCCTAATTCCAGAACCAGTTATCTTTGGAACATAGAGGTGGGGGAGGGCATGAGTAAGGGCAGCTCCTGCCCGAGGCCCCTTCCCCAGCTGCCTTTCCCATATAATTATCTCCTCTGGGAGCCTTGAAGGCTAAATTAGGGAAGAAGGCAGGAATGAACCAAGGGACTCAGGGAAACTGTTGGGGGTGGGGGTGCTCCTAAGAAGAAGCATTAAGACTCAGAGAGGAGGTGGGAGTTTTTGCAGAATTGATGGCTTTTGGTCTGCCTTCCTTCATATTGTTTGCTTGTCCCACTGGACTTCAGCAAGAAGCTTAGCCCCCTCCACCACCATGTCTGCCCATGACACAGGCTTCTCCCTGTCCTCAATAGAGCCCCTCTCAGGCCTCTAAACCTTAGCCTACTCCAGTCCTCTCACCTTTCTAGACCCAGCTTGATGTCCCCTCTTGCCTAGTAGAGAATGAGTGAGTCTGTCTTTGGAAGAGCAGAGTTTGAGCCTAGGCTCCAGATCTCGTGTGACAGGATTAGTCACATCCCTGTTCTATACCTCACTTTCCCCTTCTGTAAAATGGGGGGTAATGGTTTCTGCTTGGCATGCTCTAATACGGTGAGTGGGTGGTGTGGTCACTTCCTTCCTGGGGGCAGCAGAGAGGGGGGAAAAAACAGGCTCCACTGCCCCTACCTCTTCTCAGTTACTAGCTCAGGCTCCTCCTCCCTGCCCCCTACTGGTTTTTGAGCACAAGGCTAGGCACTCTGAGCCTCAGTATAACCTGGTAGACTTGAATTGGCTCAAAAGAGATTCACCATCCCCTAATTCCCCAACCCCCTCATAAAGCCTGGAGGTTCTCCTATCTGCTAGCCTCGATCCCCACTGCTATCCCCTTCCTTCTGCCTCCAGGAAGATGGGGAACAGCTGTTCACCCCCTCCTACTGGCCTCCATGGAGGAGACAATGTCCCCTTGTTTCGGGCCTGGGGCTCCAGTCACGCTCCCTGAGCTGTGGGTGGGGATGGCTCCAGAATAAGAAGGGAAGAGAATAGGCTTTCACATTTTGCTGATGAGGCAGAAACCAGGCTGAACCCAGCAAGGGGCTGACAGGAGAGGCCCTGGGGGGGCAGAGGTGGCCCCTGACCCAACCTAGGCTTTGAGGAGTCCTCAAATTCAGGTGTCCCCCAGCCCAGAGTCTGTATTTGCCCTCTGCATGGTGTATCCCTGCTGGGAGCAGGGCAGGCCTGGATCAGCCTCTGACTTGCTCTGACACCTGGACAATCATCTTGGGCCTCGATTTTCCCATCTGTACAGTGGGATGTTAGACTATGTGGTCTTTGAAGCTCTGTAGCGGGGACAGCCAGCAGAGGGGTCAAGGGAAACAGGAAGTGTTGGAGTGTTGCTGAAAGAGAAAGGCAGCTCTGTGCAACAGCTGTGAGAGCCGAGGAGTGCAGGGAATGAGGAATAACTCGTGGTCATTTTGTTCTCTGAACACCTGCTTGTGTATCTGCTGGGAGCAGGCAGAGCTGTTGGCAGGCAGAGCTGTTGGAGCCTCCGTGCCCTGCCCCTGCTACACCCCTTGTCATTTCCACTCAGACCCACAATGGCCTGGATGATCAGACTCTTCACTCCAGCACTTCCCCTGACCTTCAAGTACTGACTCTTGTAGCCCATCCATCTGCCCTCAGGTACTGACACCTTGACACATTTGACAGATGTGACAACTATAGCCCAGAAACAGGAAATGACTTGTGTCTCAGAATCCTAGATGGATTGACTCACAGAATTTTAGCGTACTGGAATAGCAGTAACAGTGGCTAACATTTATTAAGTACTTACTATATGCCAGATACTTGGAATGTTTCATTCTTCAGATGTGGAAGCTGTGAGAATCTTCCAGTGCTGGATTCTTTGAATTGCAGACTGTTAGATTCCCACCGAGTCCTAGAATGTCTGTGACTTAGAGGTGAAGGAGCCAAAGGGACCCCTGTTTCTTGGTGGGACTGGCCTGCCATCTGAGTAAGGGGCATACAGTTAGGGGGTACCTGAGGGGTGTCACCTGCATACCCCTAATAGCCCGAACACCTACCTAGTGGTTATTTAATTCACTGGGACCTGGAGGTGGAGTGGAAAGAACTTTGAGACTCAGAAAGGAGAACGCTGGGTCTAAGGTCACACAGCAAGGCAAGGCGCAGCTGGGCCCAAGAACCAAACCCCTGCCCCAGCAGACATGCTTCGCTCCCCCCCTCCTTGCCCCCAGCTTGCCCGGCTGCAGCTCTTCATCTCCTTCCTTCTCTCTGTGTCCCCTTGGCAGGGAACCCAGGAAGGTGGGGGTTCTCTCTTTTTCCTCCTTGGCTCTTTGCTATGATTTTTCCATGGAAACTCGTTCTGGGAGGGGAGGCAATTAGGACATTTGGAGTTCTGAGTGATACCAAATATCTATAATTAAATGTCTTGTCACCCAGAGGAGGGTGGGATGGGGAGGACAGGCAGAGGGCGGTCCCTTTCTTCTGTTTATTCCTTGCCCCCCCCCCCAGCCCCCGCCGACTCCTTCCTAATGGCCCTGGACTGTTGGAGGGAGTACAGTCCAGGAATGGGTCCCCCACCAAGCATGGAAGAGCTGGGGGATGGACCAGGGTTGAGTCTGACATTTTTCAGCCCCACATTTCCGGGTTTGTGAGGCTCTGTCCCCAGCACCCTCCCAGTGTAGGGACTTGCCCCTCCTGCTTCATTCCTTTCCATCTGTGATCTCAGGCTACACATGCTGCCCTGCAGTGGGGTGGAAGCACCCCCAGGCCCGGGGAACCAGACACTCAGACAGTTCAGAATCTAGAAGCAGACTTAAGGGGCTGAAGGATGCTGAAGAACTGGCCTGGGGGCTGGCAGGGGAGACTTCTTAAAGGAGGCTTTGCCTGGAGCCTGGTCTTAAAAACTGGAAGAATCTGTGTAGCCAGAGAAGAGAGGGAGGGGTTCTAGGAGGAGGGCACAGTGATGAGCAAAGGCTAGGAGGTAGGAAAGACATGACAGTCTGTATGTGGTGGGAGTCTCTATCGGGGACTTGGGTGACCCTTGATAGAGCAATGCATTCATCCATTTAACAAATACTTACTGAGCTCCTAGACATACCAGGCATCTTCAGAGGCCCTAGAGATACAGTAGCAAACAAAACAAACGCCTGGCCTCGTGGAGCTTCCAGACTAGTGAAGACAGCTGTGTGTAAATGGATACATTATGTGTCAGAAAGAGGTAGGTGCTGGGGAGCAAAAGAAAGCAGGTTAAGGGAGCAGAGAATGACAGGAAGAGGGTACTATTTTTTTAAAAAAAATGTTTTAATGTTTATTTTTGAGAGAGAGACAGAGTGCTAGCAGGGGAGGCATAGAAGAGAGGGAGACACAGAATCCGAAGCAGGCTCCAGGCTCTGAGCTGTCAGCATAGAGCCCGACATGGGGCTTGAACTCACGAAACATGAGATCATGCCCTGAGCTGAAGTCAGACGCCCAACAAACTGAGCCACCCAGACTCCCCAAGAGGGTACTATTTTAGATCAAGGAGTCTGGGAAAGCCTTTCTCTCAGGAAATGTGATTTGAGTAGAGACCTGGACGAAGTGAGAGAGCAAACTAGCTAGCCGTCTCGGGGAAAGAACATTCTGGGCAGAGAAGAATAGCAAATGCAGAAGCCCTGAGGTAGAAGCGTGTTTGAGAAATTATCCAGAGGACTGTGCGGATGGAGCAAAGTAGGAGATGAGGTCAGAGAGGTCAGGCATGGAAGTGGATCAGGGTTGAGGTAGATCTCATAGGCCAGTAGGAGGGCTTCAGCATTTACTTGAAGTGAGACTGGACAGGCACCCTGGGAAGGTTGTGAGTAGAGCAGTGACCTGATCTGACTTAGGCTTTCACAGGTCTGCTCTGGCTGCTCTGTTGGGGTAGATTGCAGGGGCCCACGGTGGAAGCAGGGAGGCCAGTAAGGAGACCAGTGGACTATTTGGGTAAGAGCTGATGGTGGCTTAGGCTGGGACAGAGGTGGTGGAGTAATGGGTTTCTGCGGCAGCCCAAAGAGTTTTGTGAGGGACTGGATCCCAGCTTTCAAAGTGAACACAGAGCTACTGTGGCTCCCATTGCTGGGCAGTGTGTGAGGGGTCGATTAGGGTGGGGAGGGGAAGTTGATAAAGCCCCCAGGGTGTACTGGGGCTGAAGGCTGCACTGACTGCCCAGACTGCCCCCTGCAGACCTACATTGGCTTGGCTCAAAAAGTAGGAGAGTAGAACCACCACAGGCCCCTTGTGAGGATAGCCACAGTGCCAGGTCCCACTGGTGTCTCCTCTACAGCCACCATGACACCCATCCAGCTCCAGCTTGCATTTTCCTGAGACGGGGAGCTCATGCCACCCCCTCTGGTCCTCCAGCTAGGTGAGCATTGCCATGGTCCCAATATATGGATGAAGAAGCAGGCCCAGAGTGGACAGGGGTTTGCCTAAATGCCCTATGGCTCGAGTATGGGATTTGGCCCCAGGTGTCCTGACTCCCAGGCCCCACAGAGTTCCCACTGAGCAGAGTTGGCTGGAATGGCCATGTTAGGGTGGGGGAAGGGGGGAAGCCCACGTTTCCCAGAAAGGCTTGAAGCCCTGGCGTACTTATTGGGAAATGTGCCCAGGCAGCCTGGCGCCTTGCTGGCAGGCCCTAAAACAGGGGCTCTGGGTCTCCTGGGAAGCAGGAGCCTATTGGAGCCAATGTCCCCACCATGGGAGTTGATCCTCTCCCCCTACTTCCACCCTAAGCCTCTGGGGCATTCCAGGGGTGGACTGAGGCAGAGGAAAAAGTGGACCTCGGATGGGGAAGAGCTCCCTCACCTCATATGCCGGGAACTCCACGTTGGGGATTGGGGCCCCTGGTGCTGTTGGACCAGAGGACTTGTCAGGTTCCTTCACACCCTGAGAGGTCCAGGTGTTTCCCAGGAGGTGGTATGTGGAGGGTAAGGAGCACTGCCCAGATCCTTTTGTCCCCCAGGCTGGCTTTGGGACCCAGGGCAAGCATTTACAGACTCCTCTGTGTTGCCTCCTCACTCCACCAAGGATTATTGTTGAGATTAAATGAAATCATGCCAAGAGGGCTTGGCACATAGTAAGTGCTCAAGAAGTGTTAGTTCCTTCCCTCATGACTAAGAGGCCCAGATGTTAGGATTCTAAGATTCTAATAGACATTGAGTCTGGGATGCTCAGCCTCTCTTTCCAGCTGTGAAGCAGAGGACAGAGCTCTGGACAGGAGAGCAGGTAGGGTCCTGACTGGTTAGGGTCGGTGGCCCAGGAGCCTGGGCCTTTGGAGGGGGAAGGTGGGCAGAGGGTGAAGTGCTGGGCATTTGGGTGGAGTCCAGCACCCACTGTCCTTGCTCCTCTCTCCAGCTCCCCCTCTTCTTTTGTTACCCAGACCCAAACTGGGGGCTTTAATAGCCAGAGCCCCCTCTGCTCAGAGCCCCAGACACATTTGAACCTGCCTCTGAAGCAGGGTTCACAGCCCTTCCAAGCCAGGGGGTCTGAGGATCTGTGTGCCTGGTGGGCTTTGGGGTCAGACTTGATAAGGGTTGACATGTCAGAGCTGACTCTAACTCACTCACTACATGAGAACTAACAAGTCATTGCATCTCAGCTCTGAGCCTCCATTTCCTGCCCTGTCAGCCCAGGACCCTAGGTTTAGAAGCTCTCAGAACTGTGGCCACTTTAAGAGCATGTGCTTTTGAGATTGCCAGTTCAGAGTGTAGAATCTTGTGGTTTCAAGATGAAGGATTCTGTGTTTTGTTTTTTTTTTTTTTTTCCAGGAGTCCATACCTCTTAGCTTGATTTTGTTTGTACATTTGAGATGGTTACTTCTTGGTTCTGAGATTCTGGGGCCAAGGAGAGGCGGGGCAGGTCCTGGGCCAGTAGGGGGACTGTGTTGGAGGGGGCCAGGCTGAGGGAGCAAGCACCAGGTTGGTGTCTGTTTCCTGTTTATTGGTTCCCAGGGGGTGAGCAGGCCCTGCCTCAGAGCAGCATGGAGCAGGAGGGAGGGANGGGGGGGGGGGGGGGGGGGGGGGGGGGGGGGGGGGGGGGGGGGGGGGGGGGGGGGGGGGGGGGGGGGGGGGGGGGGGGGGGTGGGGGGGGGGGGTTCTTGGCTGCCAGCCAGCCTCACAGTCTGGCCTCCTGAGACTGCTGAGACCCCTCCCCCTGAGCCCCCTTGAACAAACATCCAGTCCTTTCCCAGGACAGGGCACTGGAGGTCAAGGAGCAGATGTGGAAGGGAAGGGGTGGTAGGACTGGACCCCTTCCCCCCCCTCAAAAATCCTACTGACTCCATCTTTCTTGGCTGCCTGTGTCACTGAAGCCTCACTCCTGGTTCCTCACTGTCCCTCTGTGTCTCCCTGTCTCCCTGCTGTGGGACATGGTGGTGACATGTCCAGCTTCTTGGCATGCTAGGAGGCAGGAAGAGGAAGAAAAGGGACAAGGCCCTCAATGCCAGGAGGTCTGCCTGGAAGGATCTTTAGAAACTAGTGGTGTCTTCTAACCATCCCTTACCCTAGCATTATTCAGAGGCGAGGGGAAACTGAGGCCCAGCAAGGGAAGGGGTCTTGCCCAAGGTTGATCCATAGTGGACCAGGGCCAGCAATCTGCCCTGTGCACCTCACTGCTGTCCCAGCCCCACACTTGGATTGCTGGGTATAAGGGGGCACTGGGTATTCTTCAAGGGGAGGGTAGCATGGCTCACTTGGCATTTTAGGAAGTTAGACTGAACAAGGAAGAAAAAAGAAGCCTCAATATGTCTGCAGAGAGGTCTCTGCCCAGAGCACAAAGGGAGAGGCTGTGTGTGCAAGAGCCAGGTTGAAAGCCTTCAGTGCCAAGTTAAATGACCTGAGTGAGCTTTGTCCTGTGGGCAGCAGGGAGCCATGGAAGCTTAGGAGCTGAGGAGGAGCAATGCCAGATGGACACATTAAAAAACATCCTCTGGTTATGGACTGGAGAAAGCAGGTGGTGAGAAGCCCAAGCTAAGGAGTACAGGTGATGTAGGGCTGGAGAGAAAAGGATGACTAGGGAAATAATTTGGAGGTAAAATCTGGCAATTTAAATTTAGGCTCAGGGCACCAGAGTGGCTCAGTTAAGTGTCTGACTTCGGCTCAGGTCATGATCTCATGGTTCATGAGTTCAAGCCCTGGGTCAGGCTCTGTGCCAACAGCTCAGGGCCTGGATGGAGCCTTCTTCGGATTCTGTGTCTCCCTCTCTCTCTGCCCCTCCCCCACTCGTTCTCTCTCTCCCTCTCTCAAAAATAAATAAAACATTAAAAATTTCAAAAAATAAATGTAGCCTCAAGGGCCCTATCAGAAACTGTGGGGGGGGGGGCGGGGGGGAGTGGGCTCCCTTATTTGAGTTAGAGAATGTGGCAATGGAACAGAATGCAGGGTCATCTGAGTCATCCTCCTGCCTCAGGGCAGACCATTCCTCTGCATTTCTAGAAGGGTAAGGGGGCTCTGAGCCAGCTCAGGTCTCTGCCTCTGTGCCCCATAGGCTTCCTGTCTAACTTCCCTCCTGCTGCAGCAGAAGTGCCTGCTTCTCAGTGGGGTCACCAGAGAACAGCAGAGCTTCAGGCTACACCCCCAATCCCACTCCTTCTGGGAGTGGTCTGGGTAGGGAGCATGGGGGGACAGGGGTAAGGGGCAGGCCTGTGCTGCCTTGCTAGCTATGACCCAAGACTAGTCACTCAGCCTCAGCCTCCCCATCTGTGAAGTAGGAACTTAGATGTGGTAGAGTCCAGGAAAGCTCCGGACTGTGCAGGCTTTCAGAGATGGGAGTAGAGTGACTGGTATGTGGACAGGCAGGCCATCTTGCTGGCAGTGCTCACAGTGGGGCCTATAGTCAGAAACAAGGTATCCTTGTGATATTTGTACCAGACTCCAAGACAAGTACTGTTCTGTGGCCCTGCAGTCCTGGAGGCCTTCGTGGAGGAGAGTAGGGCAGGCTGTAGGGAGAGGAGTAACTCAGATTTGGGGCCTGATCTGAGCCTCAGTTTCCTCACCAGATGCCTAAGTACCCTTTTAGCTCCTTGCTGTGCCTGGGTCCTCTTTTCCCCTCCTTCTGGACCAGAGCTTTCAGGCTTCTCCCCAAGGCCAGCGGGGGCGTTGCCTGGGGCGGGTGAGGAATTTCCGAGGGAACAGCTAAATTCAGCCCGCACTAAAAATAGTCCTGGGCCTGGCCCCAAGGCTAGAGGAGGAGATGAAGGGAGGGAGAGGAGGAGGGCGGGGCAAGCTCTTATCCTGCCTGCTCGACCTCTTCACCTGGACCCAGGGCCTGGGCTGGGGAGAGCCTCCTCCCTTGTCCACTTCTTGCACCAGGCCTTTCCCATACTGGGGCTCTGGGCTTTCTTCTGTCCTCCCTTCTCTATTCTTCCCCTGCCCTCCTACCCCAGCCTCGCCCCTTCTGGCTGTGTCTTTTCTCTATATCTCCCTGCCTCTGACAGAGCCAGACAGAGGCCCCTGGCTAGGACCAGGCCTTCAGAAGAGGGCCTTGTATAGGGAGGTGTCCTCTTGGCATCTCAGCCTAAGTGTCAGGAAGCATCCCCCACTCCAGTCACAGATATTGCAACCCCTTTCTTCTGAGGTGGGGGAGGGGGAGGACAAAAGGCCTCAAAGGTTCTGGGGCGTAGAGATGTGGGTGGAGCCCCTGGTTCATCCCGTAATCCCAGTGCATGGTTCTGGTCAGGTGGCTCCACCCTTGCCAAGCTCTCAGGAGTTCCTGGCACATGGGGCATCAAAACACATTTATTAAATAAATAATGTGGGGAGAGCAGGGAAGGCAGGAGGAGGAGAGCTGGGCCCTGCCCTTGGGGAGTTCCCAGGCTACTCTGAGCTCTTGCCAGCACCTAGATCCAGCCCTGTTTGGGCTCTGGCCCAGGAATCACAGGCCTGAGCATCCAGGCAGGTGAGAGCTGGCAGATGGGCAAAGGGTTCTGTCCCAAGCCAGTACCAATTTGGGGTGGGTGGGTGGGAACTAGACACTGAGGCCCAGTGAAGGTGAGGATCCTAGCTGAGGTCACAGAGCTCAGAAGGAGAGATGTGGTGGTACTGGAGCCTAGCCTGGCCTTACTCCAATGCTGCAGAAGTGAATTTTGTCTAATTTAGCAGGGAGATTAAGGAGGAAGTGGATGGAAAGTCTTAGGAGGTCTGGCCCACAGTATTTGACTGAATATGGCACGACTCAGGGGTGAGGACTCACAAGTAGCGGTAACAAAGCTTGTCAAGCTCTTCTTGTGTGCCTGGCACTGGGCACTGGTCTGAGCACTTTCCATGCATTCACTCATTCAATCTTACAACCATCTGTCAGGAGGTGCTATCCTCCCTGTTTCTAGATGAGCCCAAGGCAAAACATGATAAAATAGTTTGTGTGGGTTAGGGAAGCTAACTAAGTGGGGAATTGGAGTTGAAACCCAGACAGTCAGGTTCCAGGATCTATGAATGTCACCCAGGCTCCTAGCTGGCAGGATTGCCTGGGTGGGCAGTGGTGCCATCACCAAGGTGGCTATGTGTGAGGAGAGAGTGGATTCCGCTTTGGATGTAGGAAACCGACTGGATTTGCAGCACAGAGTCCTAGCCCCAGGAACTAGCACATGGTTGCTCAGTAGATACTAACTGAATGGCTCACTTGCATGTGAGGGGCCCTTGGTGCAAGAGGAGGGATGGGCAGGCAGAGGGAATGAGTATTTCCTCCCACCACTGGCCCAGGGACCTTTCTCTTGGTGCTAGAGTGCAGCTGAGGTGGGTGCTGGGCTCCCTGCTTGTAGAGAAAGCTCCGGGCTGGAAGGGCGCTGAGATGAGCCACAGGCAGGGGAAGGAGGGGTGGGTAGGGGCAGGCCATGCAGTGCTGGCGCGGTCCTGCCTGCAGTATCTGGAAAGCAGATCTCTTGGGCCATGGCCGGCGTGACTCAAATGAAGACAAAAAAACCTTCCATATTTGGACAAAGAGCCCAGAGAGGCCCAGACCTGCAGCCAGTCCAGGCCGCCTCCCCCCCACCCCTGTCTCCCTCTGGGCCCCTAGCCCTGAGCCCTGTCCCGTGAGTTTAACTCTTGGGCCTCAGGCAGCACTGTGACCTCCTCTCCTGAGTCCCGGGGCCACCTTCCATGTGGCCAAGCCTGGGCCATGGGTGCTAGAGAAGAAATACCCCAGCAATGGACCTTGAGCTTGGGTCCTGAGCAGAGGGGAGTCCTGGCAGAGCCTGCAGGTTAGAAGGGGGTTACACACCCAAACAATTCACATGCCATGGGGTGAGTTGACTGTAGACCCGCACCTATCCCAGTATTGGCAAAGCCGAGGTACACAACATGTAGCCGTATGTACACACACACACCACACACACACACATTTCAATTCCTAGCAGACTTCTGTATTCACAAAGACATTTGTGCAAATATCAGAAGTGTGGACCCAGCCTGAGAACCTCTCATACCTTCCCCGGAGCAAGCTTTGATGACAGCAGAGTTGGAATAGATAGGGACGCCCAGATGTCAGGTTAACAAGTAAGGTAAATAGTCATTATCCTTCTGGGGAGATGCAGACAGAGCAATTCACCTCTGCACCAAAACCCCTGAGCACCCACCGTGTGAGCTGGGTTGTGCAGTGGATGCTAGAACCAGGTGAATGGGGAGAGGGCTTCAACCCACTTTCTGCCTGGAGTGGGACCTCATTCCCACGGGGAGGACCCACATGCTCACTGTCACTGGTGGAATAACTGTGCTGACTACACAGCTGCTCCAGCTTTTATAAATGGCCCTGGGTAAATAACTCTGGAATCAGCCTGGGTAATGGGTTTGGAGAGCCCAGGGTAACCTTTAAAATTCAGTCCCATTGTCGCCCACTGGTACCTATATGGGTACCTATATGCTAACCCTTTAGCATGTGGGCTATATTTAGGACACAGAGAAAGAGGTTCCTACCCTAGGAAGATTGGGACCCTTATCTGAGAACTGAGGATGAGAAGGAGGCCAAGGTGGGTGAGGGTGAGGGAGGCTAACGTGGCTGGAGCCTTGAAAACCAGCAGGACTGACTGGCAGAAACGGGGTCAGGCCTTTCAGTCAGAGAGAACCAAGAAGGTAGAGGCCTGTGATGGAAAAGCCCTGGTGTGTCTAGGGTGCTGTGGAAGCTCCTGATTTTCTGGAGAAGTCGGGTGGGTCCTGGAAGACTTGAAAGTCTGGAGTTCACCTCAGGGCAGTATTTCCAAACTCTTAAGAACAGTGGAAACTTTTCTTCTATAAGTTAGAATGTTAGCTTGGAATCTTGTTGATTTAAGTGAAGGTGGGAGCATGTCTGCCCTCTTGATCATGTCTCCCTCCATGGGCTCCTTTCATGGGGCCCCCTAGGACACAGGCAGAGTCTGCCTCTGTTCGGGGCAGACGGGCCCCAGTAGAGGGGTTGAGAGCAGGACAAGCCTCTTCCTTTGGGGAGCCTTCTCCGCAGGCTCCCGAGTTCAGCCCATCCAAGCTCCCCAGGGAGGGAACAAACCCTGTTGAGACCATGTCTCCAGAAGGAGCCAGGATGATGCAGCACCCACGCTGGGCTCCTATGAGAGGGCAGTGTCTCCAGCAGGGGCCTGTAGAGCTGGGCTGGGCCCTACTTGATTGGTGGAAGACACTGATTGTTGACTGCTGCTGCCTGGGAAGGTACAGGCCCTTTGAGGGAGGTAGGAGCTAGCAGCTTAGCCATGCTCCTGGCGTGGGCATGCTGTCTGGCCCAGCTGCATCACTGACTGGGGACAGGTGGAGCAGCTGGCTTCTCTAAGATGAGGTAATTTAGGTTAGAATCAGAAAGACTCCCACCCAGCCCCAAGAGCTCAGAGTGTGAACAGACACTGGCAGGCGTGTGACCAGACACTGGCAGGAGAAAGCCTGAGCTCTGAGCCTGGCACATCCAAGGCCCTTCAGGAACCAGGCTTGGCCCACCTCGGGCACTAGCCTTCTTGGCCTGCTACACAGCCTAGACCACTTCTTTGGCCGTCAAGAACATTGGGTGAGTCAGAAATTGCCAAGCATAAAGACAAGATGATACACCTTGCAGAGACCAGCATCTGCCAAGGCCTGGTGTGTGAGAGAGTGTGATGGGTTGGAGGAATTACTATGGCCAGAGCATCGTGCAACCAGAGTGTGATACAGGTGGGGAAAATTTGACTTGATACACTGATGGGTCAGCAAGGGCCAGTTCATCCAGAGTGTTGAGGGTCAACCTGAGTGCTCACACTTGATCCTACATCTAGCTGTGTTGGTGTAAATGGTTAAAACAGATTGGAGCCAGATGGCTTAGGTTCAAATCCTGCTCTTCCTCTTAGCTGTATGACTGTGAGCAAGTACTTAATCCCTCTGTGGCTCAGTTTATGCACCTGTAAAATGGGAGTGATGATGATGATGATGATGATGATGACACTTATTATAGGGTTTTTTTGAAAATTAAGTGTGATAATGACTGAGCTGGACCACTGACCACAGGGGATCAGTGGGAAATCATAAAGGTGGAAAGGGAGGGAGGGTAGTGGCCTGGCCTGCCCTGGCTGAGGAAGGATGGGGAGAAGTGGATGGGGGTCACCAAGAATAGCCTAGAGAGTCATCTGTTGGGGAGAGGGACCTGCTGCATTCCCTTGGAGAGGCTCAAAACATCCCTCCCCCCCCCCCCCACCTCCAGGTAGCTGCCATAGGAAAAGAGCTAAGGAGCTTTGTGGAGGTGGGGTGGGGGTCTGTGGGCTTGGGAATCTGCTGGATTCTCACTGGCAGAAATACCCACTCTGCTATAAAGTTGCCTACAATGACCTCACTTTACAGTCAGTATCTATGGTCCAGAGAGAGAGGTAGGATTGCCAGTTCTAGCCCCAGGTCCTTCATCTAGTCTGGGGCCTCATTTCCAAGCCTTGGCTGGGTGGAAATCCAGCCCTGAGGTCGCTAAACCTGGGGAGGCGTGGGGGCTCTAAAGGAGCAATCTGACAGTTCTCTGCAGAAGGGGTTAGGGTGCCTCTCTGCAGAGAGGGCTAGGGCCTTCCTCTCTGGCTGCAAGGTGAGCAGGGAAAGTGTCCTGTATGAGACCACAGGTGACACGGGAATTATGCAAAAGAAGACCGGCTGGGAAACTGAAGAGAGAAAGCAAAGACAAAGGCTTCCAACTCAGCGTCCAAGAGCAAACCCTCCTTTCTTTCATCTTGTTTTCAGTCACTGGGAGCCCCCTTGGAACTTGGTCCTGTGCGTAGGCTGGGAACACAGGGCAGTGCCCAGGGTGATCAGGGGCTGCTGCCCAGAGGCTGGGGGAACCCAGAAAGTCCATGCCCTGGAGGGAGTGTACTGAAGGGACAGTTCCTGAGGAAGAGACTGAAGCTAAGCCTTTGATGGATGAGAAGGAAGATGAGGGTTGCAAAGGCTGTTCAAAGCTGAGACTGGAGCCCGGAGCAGGAGAGGTGCTAGGTTGTGAGGTCAAGTTTTAAAAAATTCAATGTATGTATTTAATATTTTGAATAGATAATATATTCACATGATTAAGAAAAGTCAAAAAGAGTAAGAAATCAGGGCACCTGGGTGGCTCAGTTGATTGAAGGTCTGACTCTTGATTTTAGCTCAGATTGTGATCTCATGGTTCATGGGTTTGAGCCCTGCATTGGCTCAGCGCTGCCATGGTTTGGGGTTCTCTCTCCCCTTCTCTCTGCCATTCTCCCGAAAATAAGTAAATAAACTTTTTAACAAAAGGTAAAAAGTCTGCGTCTCACCAGCTGCCTACTACCTCCCCTGTCCTACCCAGGACACCCCGTTATTAGTTCTTGTGAATCCTTCAATATGCAAATACCAGCAAATGCACTATCTTTCTTTCACTTTCCACAGAGACAGAGGCACACTGTTCACACTGTTTTCTACTTAATGAGATCTTTTCCAGATCTTGCTTCACCAGTGCTTTGACAGCTTCCATAGTCTTTTCTTGTGCCGTGTGGTGCCCCATCACACAGATTGCCACATCTGTATTTAACCACAGATTAAAAGATGTTTAGGATATTTTTAGTCTTTTGCTGTTACAAATAGTACTGCAGTGAACAAGCGTCTTCAGACGTTATTTTGTACTGGGACTGGCATATACTTGAATTTTTTTTAATTTTTTGAGAGAGAGAAAGAGAGACAGAGTGTGAGAGGGGGAGGGTCAGAGAAAGAGGCAGACACAGAATCTGAAACAGGCTCCAGGCTCTGAGCTGTCAGCACAGAGCCCGATGCAGGGCTTGAACCCACGAACCATGAGATCATGACCTGAGCCAAAGTCAGACGCTTAATTGACTGAGCCACTCAGGTGCCCCTAATTTCCATTTATCTTACAATGAGTAAGGCCGAGCCTCTTTCCAGATATCCAAGAGATATTTGGATTCTCTTTCAAAGAACTGTTCATAATTGCCCATTTTTCTGTTGGGTTGTTGGCCTTTTGTTTTACCAATTTCTAGGAACCTTTAAAATATTAAAGGGTTTATTATTGTCTGGGTTATGAGTTGTAGATATTTTTTCCAGATTTGTCACTTGATTTTTGACTTTGTTTATGGTACATTTTTGCCATGCAGAAGGTTTTGTTTTTATGTGGTCTACTTTACCAAGCTTTCATTTTAAGACTTCTGTATTTGGAGTCACATTTAGAAAGGCCTTTCCCAGTCCAAGGTTATAAAGCAGTTTCCCCTTGTTTTCCTCTGGTGTTTTATATTTTCATGTTTTGTTTTACATTTAAATCTTTGACCCGCTTGGAATTTATCCTGGTGTGTAGTGTGAGTTATGGCTCCAACTCTGTTTTTTCCCAGAACTGGAATATCTTTTTCAGATGGGTATGAAGGCTGGTGACTCTAGCTTTTGAAGGTCAATGGCAAAGTGGTTAGAAGGGCTTGGAGCAACACGAGTATAATGTGATAGACAGTTGGAGATGGGGCATAGGCTGGTGCCATAGCATTCTCAAAGCCTAATCTTTGCTGTAGGACATTGGACACGTCTTGTCCCCTCTCTGGGCCTAGAGTATACCTAGAGTATAGCTTAAGGGGCCCTAGATATCACCCTGAACCCAGGGCTGACTGTGAGGGAGGAAATGGCCAGCAAGAAAAGACCGTCCTGAAGGCAGGGGCACAGAGGGTGTGGCCATGGATTCAGTGCCCACTAAGGCTGGGCTGAAGTGGAGGGGGTGGGGGGCTGGCAGCAGAATTGATAGTGTTCCTGGAGTGGGCAGGCAGGAAGACAGAGAGGGGCGGGCACCCATTTAAAAATACCCACTGCAGCCTGGCACTGAAGGCAGGGGTGGGGGGCAGGCCCTCTGCCAGCCTTCCGGATCCAAGAATGCTGAGGGTTGCTGGGGCAGGCACGCTGTCAGTTAGTTGTCTGAGGACTGTGGGCCCAGCCCAGCCGTAGCCATTCCTGGAGGGCCTCTTCCCTCCACCAGATGCAGCAGGCATCCTCGTCCTCCCCAGTGGAGAAATAGGGACAGACCACCCTCCTAGGGACTAGTCCTGGTACTACCCTGGACTTGCTATGTGACCTGGGGCCAGTCCCTGTCTGCTAGGGTCCTTATCCATCAAAAGGGGCAGTTGGACTTGTCTTGCATGCTTCTGCCCTCCCTGGCCCTCACCCAGATTCCAGTTTGGATTAGAGCTGGGAGGGAAGAGCTTGAGGTCCTTCCCCCTTCCCCTTTAGAGATGGGGAAACTGAGACCATGGAGGGGACTCTGACCCCTGCCCTGCCTTTACTCTTCTTGACTATCTTGGGCCTCTGGACCCTCCTCCTTGTTCCCACACGGCCTGTACCAACTCCCCACCCCCACTCCTGGGCCCCAGTGGTCAAATTCCAGGGCTGACATTGCCATGGCAACAGCGGGCTCACAGGGCCCCTCCTCTCAGGGTTCTCCACCAGGCTGTTGTCCAGGGAGGAGGCAGAGAAGGCCTCCCGCCCCTGGGGGACTAGAGGGGTTGGGGGTGGGGCAAGGGAGGAGGTCAGACCCAGCTGGTTTCGCATTTGTTTTCCAAAGGAGAAAATGGAAAAGGCACAAAGTGCTGCCAGCAAATGCAATTCTGTTATCCCAGACACAATAGGAGGGACAGAGGTGGTCACCTGGTCTGGGGACAAGAGAGCCACCTAGAAAGCCTCTTCCAAACTTGCAGTTGGAGAATTGTCCCATTGAAGGGTCTGAAACCAAGGTTTTAGGACGGGAGATGGAATATCCTTCCCCAGGTCACCAGCACCCAATGCTAATGCTTCCTACGGCCTGAGGGCCTGCCCATCTTGGGCTTTCTTACAAGCAGACCTGCCCCACTGTGGAAGGAGTTACCATGGTACCATTGGAGGGGGTGAGCTCCTGGGCCCTGGGGTTATGGAAGCAAGGACTGCCAAGGGATGCCTACCGTGGGACGGGGTTAGTCCACTCCACTGCTGAGATGACTTGCCTTCTAAAGTTCTCCGGTTTTTCATAACCATCTAATGCTTATTGCAATCTCTGCTCTACACACAGTGCTAAATAAGCTCTTTATATTCCGTATTCTATAGAAGACACTGTGGCACAGCCTTGGGCCTCCTGGAGGTTGGGGCAGCCACCAGTGCAGTGTAGTCCCTGTGTATGTATGTATACATACATAGTATGTCTGTATATGTATATTTTGTAACACGGAGATGGTGTAGTACGTATGCTTCTTCTTTCATTTAATAGTACACTGAACACCTCTCCATGGCATTTTAAAGAGTTCCATAAGTGCATGATTCACGCAGCCTTGTGGTCAGTTCCTGCTCTTGTGAAGAAGGCAGTGTGAGCATCCTCATCCTCTTCTGCTACTGCTATCCCTGGACTAGAAGATGCCTCTTCTCCCACACTGTGGAATAAGTGTTGATATCCTGACCCCAGGATGCCCTGTGGGTACAAATCCTGTCTGCTATGAGACCTTGAGCTCAGTCCTTAACTTCTCACCCATCTCCTCTTGTGTATAGCAGGATAATAATAGGGCCCACCAGGAGGCCTAGCTGCAGATTAAAATAAATACCTGTAGACAGCCAGAAGGAACCCCTCCAGATAGATTTACTTCTACTTGTATGCTGTTGCTCTCTTCCTGTCCTCAGACACAGTAGGTTAATGGCAGAGGGGAGGATCTGAGCCCCAGCCTTGCCACCTCAAGAACCCAAGCAAGTTATGACTCACTGAGCCTTGATCCCCACCCCGCTTCCCCAGTTGCTGTGAGGATCTGAAGAGATTAGGCCCTGCAAGCATTTTTTAAACTGTAAAGTGCCTGACGATGGATGTCACTTATTGTCTGTATCAGGAGAGCAAGGCTGCAACTCCAGAATCACGAGATGCTCAGAGCAGGAGGGGAGTCACAAGATTTGGGATATGAGGACAGCTTCCTGGGACTGTTAGTCCTGGTCCTGGGGGCTTGGGACAGGGGAGCCTAGGTAGACCTGTCTCAGGCTGACTTTCAGCTGTGAATCCTGTTGCGCGTGCATGCATATACACACACACACATGGGTGACTGTGGCTGCCCAGGCATTAGGACTGGTCACTAGTTGCTGATACAGAGCAGCAAGGCTTGGAAGCCACTGGTCAGCCCAAGCTAGAGACTACTTCTACCAGCATGGCCCAGACGTAGTGATAGCCCCTTGGAGGCTGGGGCGGAGGGATTGTTGAATAGAGCATGTTCACTGTGCCTGGACCTGTTGACCACCCTAGGCTTGTCTAGTATGATGAGAGGAGCTTCCCTGGGCTCTAGGTTGGGTCAGGGTATATGAGGTGTATTTTAGGGCCAGAGTGACTGACTGATGGATGGAACTTACTCCTCTCCTGGAGTGTCCCCTGAGTCTTGGAATAGGGTAGGGGCAAGGGAGGTTGGGGCCTCAATGCCTCTCAGTGAGTTAGGCCCCTTTGGACAAGATTTAGTGGAAGAGCCCCAAGGGCCCAGTTCTAGCCTCAGCTGACTGCCTGCTGCCCTGGGGGGTCTCAGGATACTTTCCTCTCTGAGTCACAGTGTCTATATGTAAAATGAGAAGGAATGGTTCCTTTTCTGACTTTTTCCTTCAAGGAAGGCTTGAACATGGGACTTCTGTTGCTGTTCACATTCATTACACAGAAACTTACTTTCATTCATTCACTGATTCACAAATATGTACTAGACACTTACTGTGGGCCAGACTCTGTTCTAGGCATGGGTACTGAAGTCTGCAAGTTCCAAAGGGCAGGAAGCACTTCTGCCTTTGTTTCAGCACCATCCACATCTAGAACAGAGATCAGATTAGTAGGTTGGTAGGAGCTGATTAACACCTCAAGCTTCCCAGGCTGGGCCATTAGTGGTCTGAGTATAATTTCTAGCACCGTTGCAAGTGGGGAAGATTGCCTCTTTTGTCTGCTGGGCTTTGAGAGCCCCCAGATTTGTATCTACAACTCAGGCAGGCCCTGCCTCCTCCTCCCTGCCTCTCAGCTCCCTGGGGCTCTGGCCTGAGGCTGGCCTGGCCTTTCCCAGGGTGCCTGGCCCACAGCCCAGTGAGTCATCTTCCGCTCTAGAGGCTGGACACCCCATCCCACCCTGAAGACACACGCAAATGGAGCCCACCTCCCCCCTCAGCTTGTGCCTGGGTTCAAGGGAGGGAGGGAGCCAGCGGGAGGGTCTGGAAACAGACACTGGATAACTTCCTTTCCCACGATCCCTTACCCCAGCCTCCCTGCATGCCAGAGAACTGGGTGGAGGTGAGGGAAGGGAGCCCCCCTTTGCAGAGCACCTACTGTGCATCAGGTGTTCACTCCTGTTTTCCAAGTGGGGAAACTGAGGTTGAAGGGAAAGAATGTTTGCAATGGCTAGAAAGTGGCAGCCCTGGGCCCAGACCACAGGGGCCTAAATCCCTGTGCAGTGTTCTATGCTGAGCAAGGTTTAGACATTTTGAATGAAATAATTTCTCTAGCTAGGAGGGAAGGGCTCTGGGAGGTAACACATACACAGGTTCTGAGCTACGAATGGGAACACAGGCCAGACCACTCTGGCGGGCAGAAGGGTGCGCAGGGTGGGTGGGTGCATTTCTGGGAGCTAGGTTTGCCAGATTTAACAAATCCTACTCTAAGGCTTCATAGGTTCCCAATGGTATCCCTGCCCCCGCCCCCCCAAGGGTGGGCCAACCTCCGGTCTCAGACTCAGATGTGGGTCCCAGAAGATCTGGGTTTCAGTTTCTCTACCTGAAAGGTGGAAATGACAGTCAGCATCTTGGGCCCTGAAGATGAGTAAATTCAGAATTTCTTAGCTGGTCAGGAGGTGTTTTTCACATCTGTGGCAGTCTGTCTATCCACTTACCCCCTGCCCCCACCTCCTGCTTCCGGTCATTATCCTTGATGTTAAGAAACTCTTCCTTCCCAAGCTGGAAGGTCCAGCTGTATCTTCTTGAGTGGAGAAGGGGGAGGGCAGACAAGAATAAAGGGGAAAAACCCACATGAAAAAAGACCAGTTAAATTCAAACCACACGCACTGAAGCCCCTGCCATGCAGGCCTCTGCTGCCATCTATGGGCGTCTGGCAAAAGTGCAGTTCTGGAGCCCCAGCTTTCTCACTAAGGCCAGAAGGCTGAATCTGGCACCTGAAATCTAGGAAGGTGGTCAGGCTGTCCATTGGCTGTCTCTGGCGTGACCTCACTTATCACCTCCTTCAGGGAGTGTGGTGAGGAATTTAGAATCCACCTGAACCCTCCTTCCTCCCTCATTTATTTACAGAGGGGGAAAGGATCCCAGACTGGGGAGCAACTCTGCTAAGTCACAGAGCAAGTCAGTCACTTGACACATATGGATTCTGTACCTAGTGTATGTCAGGGACACAAGTATGAACACAGAGAGACCTGGCCTCTGCCTTTATGGGCCTTATAGTGGGGGATGGGCGGGGGACACAGAGAAACCTTCCTCCTATTTCTATGTCTCCTATTATTGCCAATCATCCAGGGAGGAGAATACAGCTTGTTGCCACCTAGTTCAAGGTATTCTGGGCTTGGCTTGACTCATTAATGTGTTGTGTGACCCAGGTGAAGTCACTTGACTTGGCATCAAATTCCAGCTTTGCCAAATCCCCATTTTGCCATGTCCAACTTCTTTTTTTTTTCTTTAGTTTCAGATGTACAATTTACTAATTCAACACTTCTGTACAATACTCAGTGCTCATCACAACGTGTGAGATCCTTATTCCCCATCACCTATTTAGCCCATGCCCCCCTCCACCCCCTGATAACCTTCAGTTTGTTCTCTATAGTTAAGAGTCTGTTTCTTGGCTTGCCTCTGTCACTTTCTTTTTCACCTTTGCTTTTTTATTCTACATGTGAGTGAAATCATACAGTATTTGTCTTTCTCTGACTTCTTTCCCTTGCATAATATTCTCTAGCTCTGTCCATGTTATTGCAAATGACAGGATTTTATTCTTTTTATGGCTGAGTAATATTCCAAGATAGATAAATAACTAGGTAGGTAGGTAGATAGAGAAGTAGATAAATAGATATATGCACCACATCTTCTTAATCATTCATCAATTGATGGGCACTTGAGCTGTTTCCATAATTTGGCTATTGTTGATAATGCTGCTATAAACATTGGGCTGCATGTAAAGTTTTGTATTAGCATTTTTGTATTCTTTGGGTAAACATCCAGTAGTGCAATTGCTGGAGCATAGGCTAGTTATACTCTTTACTTTTCTTTTTTTTTTTTTTTTTTACAAATAGTTTATTGTCAAATTAGTTTCCATATAACACTCAGTGCTCATCCCCACAAGTATCCTCCTCCATGCCCATCCCTCCTCCCCCCCACATCCATCAGTCCTCAGTTTTTGTCAGCATTCAAGAGTCTCTCATGGTTTGCCTCTCTCCCTTTCCCCCACCATTTCCCCCCTTCTTCTCCCCCTTGTTCCTCCGTCAAGTTCCTCCTAATCCTCCTATACGTGCAAACATATGATATTTGTCCTTCTCTGCCTGACTTATTTTTCTCAGCATAACACCCTCAAGGTCCATCCATGTTGCTACACATGGCCAGATTTCATTGTTTCTCATTGCCATGTAGTATTCCATGGTATAGATAAACCACATCTTCTTGATCCATTCATCTGTTGATGGGCCATGTCCAACTTCTTGACCTCAGGTGTGTTGCCTCAGTTCTTGGAGCCTTTGTTTACTCCTTTGTAAGATGGATGGTTATTATACATAACTTAGAGGATTGGTGTGAGGATGAAATGAGATAATACATGAGAAACAGCACCTCACCAAACAGGAGCTGGTAGTAAAATTAAGACCCCACCAAGGGTATGGCGAGTGCACGTCATTCCCGGAGGCCCAGGAGGGCCTCAGGAGTACAGTGGGTGGAGGTGTTTCTTTGGATTGAGAGGTGGCCAGTATGGTTCATCAGCCAGAAATTGGGCCTGAGCCCCAGCACAGGGAGTGAGAGCTGCCACCTTGAACCTCCTGTCAGCTATCAGGGTGAGTTTCTAGAAGGAGTGGTGAGATTTTCTAGTGCTGATGAGGTTGGGGTCCCAGCTGGATTCCTCTGGGCCAGTAGATAAAATCTAGGTCTGTGCAGAAATTATCCCCTTCCTTCCCTTCTTCCTGTAGGACATTAAGAACCTTGGGTTCTTACCCCAGCTATGCCACTTACTGGCTGTATGACCATTGCTTCATTACCTTCTGAGCCTCAGTTTCCCCAGCTAGGTAGTTCTGTCTTTCATGCAGTTGCAGGCAAATAGTGACTGTGCTGGAATCACCTTGAAGGCATCCCTATTCATAGGTCTGGCAATCGTGATGGCATTTGAGTGGGACCTCATCTGGGTGGTCAACTAGAATACCATACACACGGCCTCTGCATGTGACCTGGGCTTCCACACAACGTGGCAGCCGGGTTTCAGGAATGAGTGACCCAAGAGAGCAAGATGGAAGTACATGGCATTTTTATGGCCTAGCTGGGGATGTCACATACTATCCTTTCTGCTGTATTCTGTTAATCGAGGCAGTCACAAAGGTCACCCAGTTTCAAGGGGGAGGAGACATAAACCTCATCACTCTGTGGAAGAGTGTCAGTACCACACTACAAGAAGAGCATGTGGCATGGAAAATATTGCAATAGCTATCTTTGAAGAATGCAATCTGCCACATCTTCCTGGGGTGGTTAAGAGGATGAAGTGAGATAGTGATGTAAAGTCTTAGCCCATGCCTGGCACATATTTAGTGCTCAGGAAACAACAGCGATAGCTTTTTTTTCCCCTGAAGTTTATTTATTTTGAGAGAGACAGCATGAGCACATGTATGAGCGTGGAAGGAGCAGAGAGGGAGAGAGAATCACAAGCAGGCTCTGAACTATTAGCATGGAGCCCGACATGGTACTCAATCTTATGAACAAAGAGATCATGACCTGAGCTGAAAAAAGAGTCAGACACTTAACCAACTGAGCCACTCAGGCACCCTAGCTATAGCTATTTTTGATTATCATTGAAGTGGCCTTCACTTTTCATTTCTGCCACGAAACCAAATGGACTGTTACCGACTGATGGGCTGTGCAGTCACATGGTCACAGAAGACCACTGACAAGAGTATACACAGACATGTGGGTGAGCCCACACAGATGAGACACACATCGTGTCACTCATAGTTCCATCTAAGCAGGGCAGTGGCTTTCCTGTGGCAGGAAGGACCTGAGGCTTCTTGGGTCCTTGATCTCTCCTTCCCATTCCCTAGCACATTCCCCAGAATTCTGGGCCCTACCATGAGCAGCCAGTCCCAAGGGAGCCCTGTGGTTTGGACACTGCCCTTGAAGTTGTCTATGAGGCCTGGGAACTCAGTGGAGCCTTGAGAGGCTCCTCTTTCCGGAAAAGAGTATCTACAGGGGACATGCCATGACCTGGGAAGGCAGGGGTGAGGGACAAATGACAAGAAGAAGAGGGAAGGGGTCTCAGACAAGAACAGATGGAGAGATTGGTGCCTCAAGAGGAGAAGTGGCTTGTTCAAGGTTACATCACTAGTAAGTGATAGAGCCAGGATGTGAGGCCAAGCAGTCTGGCTTCAGAGTCTGCCCTCTTAATTTCTTTGCCAAGAAGTCCCTCTTTTGGAACTTTGGTCCCATTGATGAACCTCAGGACCTGAGGAGGGCAGCACCATCAGTGAAATGAATAGCCCGTTAGGTTGGGAACATACAGTTCCACAACGGTGGATGTTGGTGGGGTCAGGAACTGTAGACAGTCCATCTGGGCCATTAGCCAGGGCTTGGTTCCCAGAGAAGAGCATCCTCCTCGATCCCAGCATTGCCTGTTGATGGCACTTTGTTTTCCACCAAAACCATCGTGTGTGAGGAGAACCTGTTTATGTCATCAACTCAGTACAAATGAGGCTGGAGAAAGGCAATGCAGTCAACTAGTGCACCAGAGTGGGGAGGGGGGAGGAGGCCGAGCTGTGTGCATGAGGCTAAGGGGAGGTGGAGAGGGGCTCTCCTCACAGAGGAGGGGGTGGGTTTAAGAGCATGGGGCCTGGAGGCAGTCACCTCAGCTGGACCCCTTATCAGTCAGGTGACCACCCTTAGCCTCAATTTCCTTGTTTGTAAAATAGAGGAGTAACAACCTTTGATGGAGGGCTACTGTGGGGATTAAAGGAGTCAGGGCTTAGAAAGCAATAGTGGGGTGCTTGACACCTGAAAAATGTTCAGGGGCGCCTGGGTGGCTCAGTCAGTTAAGTCTCTGACTTCGGCTCAGGTCATGATCTTGCCATCCGTGGGTTCGAGCCCCGCATCAGGCTCTGTGCTGACAGCTCAGAGCCTGGAGCCTGCTTCAGATTCTGTGTCTCCCTCTCTCTGCCCCTTCCCTGCTCATGCTCTGTCTCTCAAAAATAAATAATAAAAAACGTTAAAAAGTGTTCAAACAGCATTAGTGATGGTGAGGATTCTAAGATTATGGTGTTCCCAATCTGGCTTGGGCAACTCTGGGGTCCAAACCCTCTTTGGCAAATACTTACATACAGCTGTGCAGATATGAAAAGCTGTAGACCCCTCTCTATCCCACAAAAGCCTGATGAGACCCACTGCCCCAGAACCTGCACTGCATTTGTCATTCCTTTTTCAATTCCTGTCTTCCCACTTAGACTGTGGTGCCCAGCAGGGCATAGACCTCTTTTCTTACCTTTAAATCCCCAGCATAGGAGCGCCTAGGTGGCTCAGTTGGTTAAGCATCTGACTTTGGCTCAGGTCATGATCTTGTGGTTCGTGAGTTTGAGCCCCACACTGGGCTCTGTGCTGATAGTGCAGAGTCTGCTTGGGATTCTTGGATTCTCTCTCTCTCTGCCCCACCCCCACTCATGCTTTCTCTCTCTCTCAAAATAAATAAACTTACTTCAAAAAAAATTAACTCCCAGCATAGTGCTTGGTACCTGGTAGGTACTCAATAAATATTTGCTGAACTGATCAACAAATGAATAAAATAAACAGTTAATTTTACTTATCTGTTGAACCATGTGTCTGTGCACCCATTCATGTGTTCATTTGTTATTGATTCATCGTTCTATTCATCCCTCCATTTAGTTATTCACCTATCATCATCCCATCGTTTCGTTTAGTCAGCCATTACTCATTACCCATCCATTTGTCCATCCATGTGTCCTTTCTCATCACTGGCCCCCAGTTGGTCCATCACTAGTTGCAGGAGGACCAAGTGGCCTCTAGTGGGCAAGACATCTTATAGGAGGTCTTGGTGGAGCTCATAGTGGGAGGTGTGTCTAGAGGCAGGTAAACAAGGTATTGGATTTCTTTTAGAGATGGGAAAGTATCAGCTTACTGGGTGGAGGTAGGGAGGGTTAGGTGTTCCCTAGGACTAGTAGAAGGGTGGTGCCACCCAACTGGGGTGCCCAACCTGCTTATCCTAGAGTGGGTTGGTGGCCTTGTGGAGCAGAGCCCTTTTGCCCCTTCATGCCTCTCGCCTTCCCCTAAGGAGGACAGGAGCTTTTTCGTGGGAAGAGGGTGGTATATGTGTGGTGGGGTGTGCCATATGGAGAGGAGGGCCCTACCAACCACCTCATAAAAACTATAATAGTTGTTATAAGCCAGATCCACTCCAAACAACCGTAGATACCCGAAAGGAAAAGAGACATCAGTACTTAAAAGGGGAGTTCAGTGGAACAATAAGAGAACCAGACCTGCTCAGGGGTGCTCCCGACATACATGGTGCCCCCAGCCCCCTTCCCAGCTGACCTCACTCTGAGGGGCTCCAATGCCCATGCCTTTGTGGAGGTGATGCCTGGAAACCCTGGTTCAGCAACTGTATGCTCCTGTTCCTTCTCTCAGCTTCCTTTCCCCATCCTGCTAGCTCCCCTGTTGCCATGGCAACAGGCTTGGATGTAATTAGCCATCTTTAATGAAGCGGCAGCAAGCAGTACCTTAGCACCAAGCCCAGCCCCCTTCTCCAGGGCAGCAGCCTCCAGTGAACTCTACCATCTGGGCACCCATATGCCTCTGGATTTCTTGACCTCCAAAGATTGTTCAAACCCTGCCTCCTCCAGGAAGCCTTCCCTGAGTACCCCCTATCCCCCAGGGAGGGGTGACTACCTCTGCTGAATCCTATGTATTGTCTGGGAGCTCCTGGATGCCAGCCAGAGTGGATTTATCTGTTCAGGGAGTGGTCCTGCTGAAGTGAGTAAGGGAATAGATGCACCTTACTAACAAGCTATGTACTGCCTCCCAGCTGCTCAGAGGAAAGGAGGCCCTAAGTCATTTAGCTGGAGAGAGGCTCAGATTGGCTCTGAGAGAAAGCCAGTTGTGAGTTAACTAGCTTAGGTGATCAAGCAATGGGCCAGAGGTGGGCACTCAAACCACAGCCTCTTACTAGTGTGGGCTTGTCTTTGGGACCTGGCTGTTTAGATGTGTCCACGGGTGTGTCTATCTTCTGTGCTCACATCATCATTCAGTCAACTAGTCTAACTATTCCAGAGCCTCCCCCATATGCACAGCCCTGAGAGGAGGAGGAAACGTGTAGGCCCCATGCCCAGGGAAGTCCATAATCCATCCTATTGAGAGGGTAAGAGGCAGATGGACTCACTGGAATTCTTGGTTCAAACTAGAGGCAGAGGAGGGCTTGGTGCCCTCTGGGAGGACCCCTGTTCTGCCTCCTAGGGGCAGAATGGGCTCGGCCAGGACATGCACCCTGGGATGGTATGTGGTGGCCAGGCAGGCTTTAGGACTTGAAGGTTCTGTGCTGCCAGTGTACAGATTGCTGGGCCCCATCCAGAGTTTCAAGTCAGGTCAATGGGGTAGTTTGGGAGGCAGGGAGGAGTTGAGAATGTGCATTTCTAACACATTCCCAGGAGGTACACAGGGCCTGCACTTTGAGAGTCATTGCCATAGAGGGACCAGCAAGGTGCAGAGCACACACACTCATGCTTTCATTCATTCTTTCAATTCAACAAGGTGGCTCAGGGGTTACTCTGGGCCAGGCCCTCATAGGACACAGGAGAGACAGGTGGGTTTGCCAATTGTTGAGGAAGCACAAACTTAGCAAGCCCTCCTCAGGTGTAAGGCTCTGCCCCCTAATGTAGCCTCACTGCTCTGGGAGCCCCTGCCAGGTGGGGGTTCACACCTGTTTTCTCTCTCTACTCTCTTGGAATTCTCTGTTCCTGTTTTCATTGTTGACTTATTTGGGATTGTCTGTTGGGGAGTTAAAATTTTAGTTTTGGACATTTTGGACTCCCTGAGGAGGCCAGTGCTGCTGGGTCTCTGTCCCGCCCTCGTAGGAGAGGATGAGGAATAATTCCCTTGGACAGGGCTGTGGGGTACAGATTCTACTGGTGGAGGGCTGAACAGAGGAAGGTGTCAGGGGGCCAAGTGGCATAGGAGGCTGCAAGGGCCAGCAAGAAGGGTTGCTCCTGTGCCATGGGACTGCCAGGGGAGGTTCGCAGCAGGGAATTGCAAGGCTTGCCTCCCTGTGATGACTGCTCAGTGTGTGAGAAGAGTTACTGAAGTTTTGTTTATTAGCCAGCATCTATGTGCAGAGTGCTGTGGTTTACAAAAGGAACACGGACCCTGCCCTAAGGGAGGCTGCAGTCTCCTGGGAGGAGATGGTGGTCAGTCTAGCAATTGCTCATATGTGTAATTACGAACTGTGATACCTGGTTAAGAAAAACTGAGAATCTTTGAGAGCACAGAGCAGGTGCACCTGCCCTAATCTGAGGATCAGGGAGGGCTTCCCTGAGGAGGGGACAGTTACACTAAGATTAATCTTAAAGGAAAAGCAGAAGCATTCCTAGAAGAGGGAAGAGGCATGGCCCTTGAGTCAGGAGAGAGCCTAGTCTGTTTCTAGGAGTTAAAACAGAAATGGGGCATATCAAGCAAGGCGAGAGAGAGATAGAGGGGACCGCCTTGGGCAGTAGGGTCAGAAGATATCCACTGTGCAGAAAACCCAGGGGAAAGCAGGTTTGGGGGAGGGCATCAGGAGTTTGTTGAGCGTGGGGGCCCACATACATTGAAGAAGAATAAAGTCAGCCAGCGCTCAGACACAGCAGAGGGATCCCCAGTCAGCTGGAGGGTGCATCAGAGCCCCTCAGTAGGCGGGAGCTGGTACAAAACAAAGTTCACCCTGCCGCTCCCTGATTAAGTGAGTCTGGGATGTGTTCTGACATCACCTTCAGTTTGAGGAACAGATCCTGGGGATCATGGTTGGAAACATTCTGAAGCATCATCTGGTGATGTGGTGGGGGTTGTAAATGCCTGAGCACCTCCTCATGATGGGGGTTGAGGTGGAGAGGGATAGGACTGGAATTCTCTAGGATTCTCTCAAGTACAGGATTCAGGTCAGCTGGGTGGGGTGGGCGTAGGTACGACTCAGAGTCTGCTCTCTCCTCTATCAGGCCCTAATGCTTTACCCCTGGTTGGGACAACAATGTCAACTTGCAGAGATGCGTCCCTAAATATGTGTGCCTGTTAGTACCGGATTACAGTTGTGTGAAGACGAACCACATGCCACCGTGCAGCACTGAGTCGGGTTAATGTGTGTCAGGGACTACTATGTGTACACTTGGCCTTCACCCAAACTTGTATACACATCAAGGCCGGAGGGCAAGTTTCTATGTATATGGGCTTCTTCTGTGTAGATCCGTGCACACACCCTGTGTGTGCCTACGTGGGTACAGGTGTGGACAAAAGGTGCATGTCTCAGTGTACTTGCTTTTGTCGACTGGTGTGCGCCGACTTACGTCCTCAGAGGGGGATGGGTCCTCCAGGGGAGGCAACTGTGTGGGGGAGCGGCGGGGGCGAGTCCTGGCTGCCGCGTATGTGTTGGGGGAGACTGGGCGGCTCGGAGAGGGAGGGCGGAGCAGGGGGGAGGGCGGGGGCGGGGACTCCCCTCCGCTCCCCTCCCCCGCGCCAGCGGCGCCGGGAGCGCCAGGCTCGCTGGGCTCACTCGCTGAGCGCTAAGCGGAGGAAGCAACAGCGCCGCCGCCCGAGCCTTCGCTCTCAGATCTACGCTGGAACTGACACCGCGAACACCGCTGCGGCCGGGCTGAGCCCCCAGAGGGAGAGACGGTGGGATATAGGGGGCCCGCCGTCCCCCGCCGCCCCAGCATCTCCGCCCTGGCGGCGGCCCGGCCGCATGCTTCAGATGGTGAAGACCCTGGCCCAGTTCACCATCGCGCTGGAAGATATGCGCGATCTGGGCGCGGCCACCGCCTCCGGGGAGACCGCCGGGAGCAGCGGTGCTGACGCTGAGGAGTCTGGGGAGGCCCAGGTACGCGGAGGGGAAGAGACAGCCGGGGACCTGGGTCAAAACCTAGAACTCAGCGGACCTGGGCCTGAGGGAGACTTGGGTCCTACTGAGAGCGCAGGATTGGGAACTCGGATCAGGCACACCAGCTGCATGGCCTCGGGCCTGGGGGCTCAGAGATTAGTGATGGGGGCAGGGAGATTGAAGGTATGAGGAACCACAGCAGGGGTGGTGTGGTTGGCAGAGCGCTGAGGTTTGGTGCCACCAGAATGCAAGCTTGGAATGGCAGAAGGGCTGGCAAGCTCAACTGGGGTGGGAGGCCTGTACCCTGAGATCCAGCCTTGGCAAGGCCTAGTGGCACTTATTGCGTGATAGGGGTCAGCCTATAGGCAGAGACTGTCTCCAGAGGTATCCTGGGTTCATAGGCTCAGAAAGGGAAGGTTTTACCAGCCTCTGTCCTGCAGGCCTGCTGCAGTCTCCAGGTGTATATGTGCTGGGGGATGGGACGTTGGGGGCAGCCAGTTTTGCTCCCCTCCTTGCCATTCTCTCCCTGCCACTGGACCTGCTGGGCCTTGGAGGTGTCATGCTGTGGTGTCCCCATTCCTGGCTCAGTGCTCTTCTCCTCTGGCCGACAGGGAGGGAGAGGCTCCCAGAGGCTTTTTCCATGCCTTTGTGTGTTTCTCTGGGCCTGGATTCCGATTGTCCTGCTCTTCTGGGCTCCACTGGGGGCTGTGGTTCTGTCTCCACCCCCCATGCTGTGGTGTGTGTGTTTCTCCCCACCACCTCACATCTCTGGGCTGAAGGCCCCGGTTCTCAGCTAGGTGGCTTGACTGCATTTCTTTTTCCTTTCTTTGCGGTGTGTCAGGCCTTTACAACTTCTTCTGTGTGCGTGTGTCTCTGTCTTCATGCTGTATATACATGGTTTTAAGCTTTGGGTCATGATGTCCCAGTCTTACTGGTAGGAGAGGCCCCCCTGTCTTCCTGCTGTATTTTTTAAGCCCCTTCCCCCCTCCCACTTCAGTACTCCATATAGTGACGGTTTGGGGATGGAGCTGTTGAGAGGTGACAGGCTCTGGGGGAGGCGAGGCCTACGGGGCTGTCCCGCCCGGAACAGGTGGGCCCGCTGATCTGGTTGACAGCTGCATTGCCTGTCTCTTGCTTTCCCTGGCTCCCCCACCCCCACATACACTCACACCCGTGTCTGGGCACGTGAAGAAGGGCACTCCATGCAGTGACAGGGAGCTGGCCTTATTTTCTATGCCTCTACCTGACAGCTGAGTGACAACCCACTGTGCTTTCAAGCAGGGAGGAGGCTGGGAGAGGCGGGTGTTGCAGCGTCAGCCTCCCTGTGTGAGTTACCCCAGCCCTCTGGACTCATCAGGCCCAGCATCAACCCTGCCTCCCTTAGGAGGCCTCGCTGCCCATGACCCTCACCAGTGGGCCTGGCTTGCCAGGCCCAGGCAGCAGAGGGGGGAGGGTGACTGTGCAGCCCAGGGCCGAGCCTGGCCTGGTTCTACTCTAAGGAAACTCCCTGTCCAGCAGGCACATTGAAGACCCAGTGTGTGTAGAGAGAGCTACCCTGCTTCCCAGCTGTTTGCTTTCACAGTACTGGGAGGGAGGCTTTATTCCTTCCATTCCATAGAAGAGGATGTGGAAACCCAGGGCAGTTAGGTGGCCCAAGGTCACACAGCTAGTGAAGGTATAGCGGGGACCCTGTGGCCCATGGCTAGCTGGTCAGTCTGGGCAGGAACTCTGGATGCTTGGGTCCTAAGATTGAGCTTGAGGTTTGAGGTGGCTAAAGACACTTGGGTCTTCACTCTGTCAGTCAGTGGCTGTATAACTTTGGACAAGTCAAGTCACCTCTCTGACTTGATTTCCTCATTTGTAAAATGAGATGATGACACCTATGATGTAGAGCTATGAGTGTGAGGTGGAAATGAGGCCGTATCTGTGAAATGCTGAGATGGCCCTGGGGTACAATGGGAGGATTGGGCATCTGGGCTTTTTCTTGGGGGGCCCTTCTGGTCCTTGATGCTCTCCCAAACTTTCCATCCTAGGGTGAGTTTGGTCTTCCCTCCCACTGGAAGCTGCCCTGGTGTTCTAAAAGCCTTCGAATCACTGAGAATAGATGATCTGAGGGCTGGGGACTCTATGGCAGAGCCCAGTGTCTTCTCACCAAACAGAGTCTGCAACTGGTGGGAATGGAGCAAAGCCAGTCTCCTTCCCCCCTCAATGGAGAGTCATTCACACCCTTCAACCCTAAGGGGCCTACTTTTCTGAGTGTGTCTTATTGTTGACAGGTTTAGGGAAAGACCTGACCCCAAGTCAAAGGGAGAGTGTCAGAGGGAGGAAGGAATACCATGAGCAGAGGGGTGAGCAGGGGCTGGATCAGGCAAGCTGAACAGGCCTCGGGCTTGGGTCTGCTCAGCAGGCATAGACCCTGGGCACAACAGTAGCCAGGGCAGTTCCGCTGGTCGAATCTCTACCATGCGAGGCTCCAGGGATGGGGACTGGAGGGATGCCACAGACATAGACACCCACCCTTCCATTGCCACATGCAAAGAATATACACTCAAACCCAGCACGCCTTGATGGCTGGAGACTGAGACAGGGTCCAGACAGATGTCCTGGCTAAGCTGGACTGAGGCCGGTGGGGAGAATGGGGAGGGGAGAATAAGCCCCAGAGATCTGGGGCCCAGAGGAGGCCTTGTTCAGGACCACTTCAGGGATTTAGAGGT
The DNA here is from genome assembly GCF_003009895.1 of Hyaena hyaena. Lineage (NCBI taxonomy): Eukaryota > Metazoa > Chordata > Mammalia > Carnivora > Hyaenidae > Hyaena > Hyaena hyaena. The sequence goes on along the minus strand of NW_024081479.1, from coordinate 586,781 downwards.
AATCTGTAGTGGAATCCCTCACCAGGAAGGGGAGTTGTTGGAGCTGGCACCACCTGGGAAGGCTTCCTGGAGAAGAAGTGGACCAGAGGTATAGGAATTGGTGGCAAGGGGCACGGTAAGCTGGGTCTCAGGGAGTTGGACATGGAGAAGGCATCCCCTGTCTGGCTTCTAGCAAAGCCTTCCCACAGATCAGGGGCTGCCCTGTCAGGGATGCACACCCTATCTCTGGAGGTGTGGGTGCAGAGTCTGGGCAACCTCTCAGGGACTCTATACTGTAGATCATCAGGGTCTTAGGATGGAGACATTAGTTCCTGGGTCTCCTTTTCCCCATCCTTAAAATGGGAAGAAGAAGAGTATCTGTCTACCTCACAGGGTGGTCAGAGGATGAAATATTGTATACTGGTTAGAGCAGTGCCTGGTGTGGAGTAGAGCTCAGTTAACCTTTTCTACTAAGAGTACTGGGACCTAGCCTTGTCTCAGAGTGGGTGAACCTTACTGCCACTGGCTGTGTGATCTTTAGCACTGACTTCACCTTTCTGAGCCATCTTCTTGTCCTCTGTGTCAGGAGGTCACAGTTTCCACGCTCAGAGATGGTATGAAGCCTGGTAGGGTCTAACCCTATAGCACTGTGCCTGGAGGTGGGATTTTTCAGAGTTGGCAGTGGAGTGGGGGGTAGGCTGGAGGCATCTTCCTTTGCAAATGTGAGAGGTTATTGATTGTTTTGAGTCCTTTTCAGGAGCCCAGCGGAAAACCATGAAGTAAACAGGAGATCACCAGATCTCCCAACAGCCATGGGGGGGGGGGTGGAAGAGTGAGGGGGCACACGTTGGAAAGGGATGTATTTGAGATGCAGGGGGAGAGCCCTCCTTGCACAAGGAGCCCCAGAGCAAAGGTCTGGGAGAGTGGAGGTCCACGGTGCTTTGGGGTAACAGCCAACAGCCCTGGATGGTCGGAAGGCAGGCCTTGGATCCAGGGAGATGTGGATAGGTTCTCTGGGTCTACGTGACTGCAGGTGGCAGGGTCTGAGGGGAACAAGGCATTGCTCACCCTCTGTTTTCTGTCCCCCAAGGACATGCGGAAGCACGTGACCATGACCCTGCTGGACACAGAGCAGTCATACGTGGAGTCACTGCGCACCCTGATGCAGGTAAGGCTTGAGGCTCGCCCAGGGCCCTAAGAAAGGCCATTCTGAGTTTAGGAGGCTGTCAGATGTGTGGAACAAACCCACTTTGTGGACAGGGGCTGGAAGCTAGAGAGGAGAGAGGAATGACCCTGGGACACATCATCCCTCCATGAAGAACCCCTCTCACGTGCCTGCCTCAGAGCAGGAAGCCCCTTCCAGGGCAGGGGAGATTGTAGAGGGGCCTTAATGAGACCAGACCAGGCCACCTCACAGCAGGTGCTCTCTCCTTTTACTGTCCTACCACCTGCCCTGGCAGCCCTGTGCCTGAGCTTAGATCTGTGACCCACCCCCAGTGTACCTCCTTCTTTTTTGTTCAGTGACTGGGGAAATATTTGTTGAATGGAATAAAATGTTAAGCACTTGTTGTGTGCCAGGCCCTGTTCCAGGTGAAGGAAGCACAAGGGCGAATAAGAGAGGCAAGCCAGTGCCACAGGAGCTCACAGTCCTGTTGGGGACATAGCTGACTATATGATCACTGTGAAAGCATTGAGGGGGCACCTGTGAGGCATGGGGTCAGGGAATTTTCCCCGGAGAAGGTGCTGGCTTCTCCCTGACCTGTCTTCTCAGCAGCAGGAACAGCATGTGCAAAGTCAAGTAGAGAGGCCTGGCACTTTTGGAGGTCCATGTGGCTGGCACAGAGCACACAGTGTTGGTCCTATGGTGATGCTGGGGGATCCAGCAGGGGCCACATGGTAGGGGCCTTGCATACCAGGAAGAAGGTTTGGACTCTACCAGGAGCTCTGGAGAATCAGTGAAGGGCTTTGAGCAGGGGCGGCATGTAGCCTGATTCATGCTTTACAAAGTCTTTTTGACTCCTAGGAAGGTGGGCAGCAGGAGAGGAGGCCAAGGCCACTGAAGGTGGGTGGGGGAGGAGAGGCCAGGACCTGGGCAGAGGCAACAGGGAGGGAGAGCTGGGGACAGACATTTAGGAAGTGGACTGGTCAGGCCAGGCATGGTAAATGGTTGCCTGTGGTGGGCAAGGTGAGGAAGCCCAGGATGAGGCCTGGGCTCCTGATCTGGGTGACTGAAGCACTATAAGAGCCCCACCTGTGAAAGGTGGGGCAAGATGGCAAGTTCAGGTTCAGATGTGAGAAAGCCCTGGAGCCATGATGCATATGTGGGCCTGGGGCCCAGGACAGAGAACATGGATCTGAGCTGAAGTGGGGCCTGGCAGGTACAGTTGAGGGTGAATTTACTCAAGCCGCCTAAGTAGAGTGAGAGCAAAGGGTAGAAGGTAGAGCCCTAGAAATATCCAGAATGTTCATTCATTTACTGCACATATCTGCAACATGCGCCTTCTGGGTACAAGTAGTGTTCTCTGTGAAGGTTCAGCAGTGAGCATGAGTGATCAGGTCCTGTCTCCTGGATGGACAAACCATACGTGAGGACACGTGGGGGTGCAAAAGTTCATGGAAAGTGTATCTGGAATGACTGAATGTTGTTCATCCAGCAAAGGAAATAAGTTTTGACACACGCCACAACCTGGATGAACCTTTAGGATGTTGTGCTAAATGAAATAAGCCAGTGACAAAAGGGCAAAAACTGTGTGATTCCATTTACACGAGGGACCTAGAGTAGCCAGGTTCATAGCGACAGAAACGTAGAACAGTGGTGGCCAGGGACTTGGGGAGAGGAAGCAGGAGTTCATGTTTAATGGGTATATAGTAGTGGTTGGGGAAGATGAGAAAGTTCTGGAGATGGATGGTGATGATGGTTCCACAACCACACGAATGTATTTAATGTGCATTTAAAAATGATTAAAATGGCTAATTTTATGATGTACATTTTGTCACACAAAAAATACATTGCTTTTATATGCTAAAAAAAAAAAGTGCACAGAAAGAGAAGAACACAGAATGGGGGCCTCTCCTGGGGTCAGAGGCCAGGAGGGCTTCTCTGAGGTTGGAGTATTTCATTAAGACCTGAAGGGTAGGTAAGAGCTGAGCAGGGAGAGAGCCTGGAGGGAAGCATTCTGACAGAGGCTACAGCAGGAACAAAGGCTGGGAGGCCTGAAGAAACCTTGAGCGGTTAGCGGTGGACTGGCGGTCACTATAGCTGCTGCAGAAGACCTGGGCTTTATTGCAAGCACATGGAAGTAACAGAAGGGACACAATCAGAATCCCATCTTTAAGAGGTTGCCCCTGGCTGCCAGGCGGCAATAGTCACGCAGGAGTCTGGCAGGGGGGTCACTTTGTTGTCCCCTAGGTAGGAGCTAAAGGCATTGGGGTCAAGCAGTCCGGGGTTTGAGTCACTTGCCTCCCTGCTGGGTGATGCTAGCCTAATCACTCACTTCTCTGAGCCTTGCTATTTTTGTCTGCAAATTTTGACTAATCATACCCATGTCCCAGTGCAAAGATTAAAAGGTAATGAGGTAATCCTGATGCCTTGTTAACAGACAAGAGGCTGACGGGTCTTGGGTGTGTCTCTGTCTTCAAATCTCCTGGCCACGCGAGGAGGCTTGCAGGACCTGCAGGTGGAAGAACCAAGGGAGGATAGATCCAAGGAAGCCAAATGAGAGTGTTCATGGTGAAGGATGGAGATGGGCAGGAGAGTGTCCGCTGAACCCAAGGACTATCACTCAAGGCAGCCCTGGCGTGTCAGAAGGAAGGGCTGAGGTCCAAGCCAGGCCACCAGTATTCAGACTTGGCGCTGTCTCCTAACCGGCCATGTGACCCGGTACAAGTTACATAACCAGTCTTTCCTTCAGCCTCCTTGACTGCAGAGTGGGAATAATAATAGTACCTATGTTTAGTGCAGATTACAAGAAAGATGCATGTATAATTTAGCGTACTCCCTGGCAAATCTGTGTGTGTACATGTGAGTATGTGTATATAAAATCACATTTAATCCTTATATTAATGTTGTGAAGTCAATATTATGACTCCCTCTTCATATGAAGAAATGAAGGCTCAGAGAGGTTAAGAAACCTGCCCAGGGTCATCTATCTCTTAAGTGGAATAGTCCATTTGGGCTGCTGGAACAAAAGTTCCATAGACTGAGTGGCTTAAACAAATACAGATTCAGTTGTCATAGTTTTGGAGGCTGGGAAATCTAAGATCAAGGCACTAGCAGATTTGGTGTCTGGTGAGGACCTGCTTCTTGGTCCATAATCATAGATGGCCATCTTTTCGGTGTGTCCTCCATGGTGGAAGGGCCAACAGAGCTCTCTGGGGCCTCTTTTATAAGGACACAAATACCATTCATGAGGGCTTCACCTACATGACCTACTCACCTCCCAAAGACCCCATCTCCAAATACCACCATGTTGGGGATTAGGTTTGAGCATAAGGATTTCGGTGGGACACAAACAAGTAGTGATATTCAGAGCTGACATGTATTGAGTGCTTAGTATGTGCACTTTACATAAGTTAATTATATAAATCTCATTATAACCCTCATTTTACAGTTGATGAACCTGAGACACAGAGAAGTAAGGTAACTGTTTAAGGTCACAGAGCCAGGAAGTGCCATAGCCTGGGTTGAATCCCTGTCACCCTGACTGTAGGGCACCTCGTCTCACCAGCTAGTCTGCACTGCCTGGGCATAGGTGGTATTCAGTTCGAACTGAGATTGGACTCCACGACCCTAGTGCTCCCTCGCTGTGACCACTGCCCCCCACATTGATTGGTATTGTTCCTACAGGCCAGGAACCTTTATTTTTTTTCTTTTCTTTTTTGGAATTGAGGTATAGTTGATATACTATGTTATATTAGTTTCGGGTATAGGCCAGGAGTTTAAAATGAAGGAGTTGAATACCAAGGGTAATAGCCAGAAGGAGATGGGATTTGAACCCAAGCCCTAAAGACTAAATCATCCTTCACTGTCACCCTCACCCTTTAAGTCTTTCTTCAACCCCCACACTCCCAGCTAACACCCCCCACTTTCCTCGACCCAGCCTCCTTCTCCCAGCATTTCTGCCCCTGTCTTTTTTTCACCTCACAATACTTACTACCTTCTAACATACTGTGTAACAATTTTGTCATTTATGGTGCTTATTTTCTGCCTCCCTCCACTGAAGTGTCAGCTCCACAAGCACAGGGATTTTTGTCTGCCCTCAGGTGCTGTCTGGTGCTTAGAAGGCCGGACTCTCAGTAGTGGCTCAGCAAGTACGTGGTGAGTAGGTAGGTGCAGGTGTTGGCTCCTAGGAGGATCTGTGTCAGTTTATCCTTTCCTCCCACTGCATGCCTGCTTCTGTGTGAGGCACTGGGACTCAGACATGAGCGGCTTAGCTCCCCTCCTTGTGGCCCAACAGCCCCTGCCACAGAGAAGGTCCTGGCTCAGAGTACCTAGGGGCTGTAAGAGAGAGGCGGCCTGCCTGCCTCCTTACCATCACCTTCTGACCTTTTAAGAATGCCCAACCAGACAAGAAGATTCTGTTGAGCTTTGCTTTCTTGTGGCTGTTTTATAAAACAAGCCAATTTTTTAAAATGTTTAGTATAAATTTTACTGCAACATTGCATTGCTTTTTCAAGCATCCTCAGCTCTCTGGCTTGTAGTTATAGTTTGGGCCAGTAGAGAGCAACCTCTCCATGAGTACGCCTGCTGCCAAGCAGGGCTGTGCATTCTCAGGAAATATCTTCGAATGCAGATTTGAGGTGAAAAATAGGAGTTTTAATCAGACTGGCTGGTAGATCTGAAAACTGTGAGAACAGTGCTCAGATAATGGCACTAAAGTCCTCCCATGCCCCTCCCTGCTTCATTTTCCCGACAGCACTTCTCATCTTTGACTTTCTACGTATAATTGATTCTAAGATACATGCTTCGCCTTTTAACATCTCTGAAATCCAAGTTCATCCTATAGTAGGTGGCATATAATAATTGGCACCAGTTTCTTAGAGTGGATGAAATGTGGTTTATTTTTGTTTATTTCTTTTATTTGTGTGTTTCATCTGACTAGACTGTAAGCTCTACTGGGGCAGGGAGTTTGGTCTTCCTTATTGGCTGCTATCTCCCAGTTCTTAGAACAGTGCCTGGCACATAGTGAGTGCTCAATAAAATATTTGCTGAGTTAGTGTGTGTGGGTCTCCCAGGAGCCTAGTCTTCTTGCATTCCTCTCTCCAAGCTCTGTTTGTGCACCCAACAAACTTCCCTGAGCCTACTCACCCCCATCTTATGCCAGGCCCTGGGCTGCACAGTGAGGGGCACGGGGATAGGTCTTTCTGTCTCCTCCTAGAGCTCTGAATCTAATGAGGAAGATCCAGGAGGCATGGCCACTGAGTAATAGACCGAGGAGATTTCCTGGGCACTTGTGCTGGTGGGTTGTTGTATCATTCCTCTGAGATACTTGCACTGACCCTGTGGGTCCCCCAGGGCTACATGCAGCCACTAAAGCAGCCAGAGAACTCCTTGCTGTGTGACCCGTCGTTGGTGGATGAGATCTTCGACCAGATTCCTGAGCTCCTGGAGCACCATGAGCAGTTCCTCCAGCAGGTGCGGCACTGTGTGCAGACCTGGCACGCCCAGCAGAAAGTGGGAGACCTGCTTGTCCAGTCGGTGAGTGGCCCTGCTACCCACACTGCAGCCTTCACAAGTTTGGGCCCCTCCTGGGAAGGAGAAGGGGCTGCTGCTGCTATGGACCCCTCATTCACACCCACTCCATCTGGACACTGACTCTGATCTCAAATCCCACACCAGAACTTGAGCTGACACTGGCACTGACTCCGGCCCCTGGGTTGACCTGAACCTAGACACTGCCCAACCCCAGAGCATGGACCCCTACCCCATCCAGATACTGACCCTGATCCTGGACCCAACTCTAGTTTCAGCACCTGAACTGGTGCTGACACTGACTCAGACCTCCACTGGGTCCTGGTACTGACCTCAACCCTTACCTTAACTAGCCCTTTTCTCCATCAGGCATTTTCATAGGAATAGCTAACAATTTGGCACTTACGTGCTAGCCATTATTCAAAAATGTTATAGGGGGCTCCTGGCTGGCTCAGACGGTAGAGCGTGTGACTCCTAATCTCAGGGTCATGAGTCATGAGCCCCACATTGGGCATAGAGCCTACTTTAAAAAAAAGTTTAAATATGTTATATATATCCATAAGTGTAGGAGAAAGGTGCAGTTATTGCTTTGAGTTCAAAGCAGATACCATATGTTTGCATGTATAGGAGGATTAGGAAGAACTTAACGGAGGACCATGGGGGAGAAGGGAAAAATAGTGGGGGAGAGGGAGGGAGGCAAACCATGAGAGACTCTTGAATGCTGAGAACAAACTGAGGACTGATGGGGGTGGGGGAGGGGAAAGGGGGGTGATGGGCATGGAGGAGGGCACTTGTTGGGATGAGCACTGGGGGTTATATGGAAACCAACTTGACAATAAACTATTAAAAAAATAAAATTTTTAAAAAAGATTTTAATTTCAAAATAAATAAATAAATAAATAAACATGACAATTGTTTAAAAAAAAAAAACTGACTCTCTGGCCCAGAGAGAGAAACGTGACCTGATCAAAGTCAGAGTAAGTGGTGGATTCAACCCCAGGCAATATAGCTCCAGGGCCCACACTCTGCTCCAGCCTGTGTTCCCTTTCACTACAAGCAGACCTCTGCCTGGGAGCTTTTCAAGATCCTACAATAGTGATTGGGACCTTAGGAAAGGTACTAGCTTCCAAATTCAAAAGAACTCTAAGAGCAAAATTAATAGGCAGACCTGGGTGGCTCAGTTGTTTAAGTGTCTGACCCTAATTTTGGTTCAGGTCATGATATCACAGTTCTTGAGTTCAAGCGCCACGTCGGCGCTTTTTATTTATTTATTTATTTATTTATTTATTTAGTATTTATTTATTTAGTATTCATTCATTTCAAACTCAAATTTGAAAAAACTTAAGTTACATTTTGTTATTTTGCCAGAATTCCCAAGAACACGTATGGTGACTGATAAATCATGGCCAAACACAAACTAAATGATTATTGAAAGCAAAATAATTTAATAAGTAAAATTGTAAAAATCCTTCCAAAAATTGTACTAGCAAAAAAAATATCTATTTTTGTAAAATATGGGTGTTTTTTCATGTGTTTGTGATAATGTGGGTGGGCCTGTATCTAGGAAGGTCTTAGAAGGTACCTGTTGAGGTGGAACTAATATGGCAAGAACCTTGGTCCAGCAGAGATGGGACCCCAGTTGAGTGCTGACATCTCCAGTCCATCACTACCGTCAGTGTCACCAGGCTCCTCCCCTGTCTGGACTCTGATGCTGACCATGGTCTGATTGGAACAGAAGCCCTGGCCCCAGGGAGGGGTCAGCAGAGAAAGCTCTGTGCCAGAATGGCGTAGGGGGTAGGGGCTGTCTTCCTCTCCGGGTCACTTCAGCCTGTGCCCTGTAGCACACTCAGGCACCTCAGAGACATAGGGGCTTGTAGGCCCAGAGGGGCCAGAAACAAACACCACCACAGGGCACCTAGTCCATCCATGGTGCAGCTGAGATCGGAATTGGGGTGTCCCAACTCCTAGCCAGGGCTTCTGACCAAGTATTTCCACATTTAGCCCATCTGTCATCTGGCCAGTGGATATTAGCCACCAGCTGTGTGCCTGCCCCGAGAGGGGCTTTACTAGATGGGATGGGTGTACCTATCTCCTTGTAGAGAGGAGACTTGTCCTGGGGGATCAAGGGAGGCCAGAGGCCAGGTGTGGTTCCAGGAAGAGTCCTAGTCAGGGCAGGGAGTACTTCCTGGAGGAGGCACAGTTGGAGCTTAGCTCTGAGGGTGGGTGAGATTTGGATGCAGGAAGGGCATCCTGGAGGAGGGAATTAAGGAGCAAAGGCCAAGCGGCTGGAATGAGTCTGTCACTCAGCACAGTGGGGAGGGAGACCTGCTTGCCTGGACTTGGGGGAGGTTGAAGACCAAGAGATGGAAATGCCCAGTTGGAAATGGGAGAACCTGGTCTGCAGGACACGTCTGGCATATGTATGTCCATGACACACAAACCATAGGTAATATACATACGTGTGTGTGTGCATGTACATGTACATGACCAGTCACACGTACAACATGTACACACAACATAGGAGCAAATGCCCAAGGCCTTAGAGACCATATTCTGTCCAGTTGGAGGAAAAGGTTGTTGGCTTGTGAATCATTGGAAACCAGAATGGGGTGAGGTGGAGTAAGGGACACCTTGAGGGTCCCCAACCTGCCTCTTTACCCACAGTTCTCCAAGGACGTCCTGGTCAACATCTATTCTGCCTACATTGATAACTTTCTTAATGCAAAGGATGCCGTGCGTGTGGCCAAGGAGGCGAGGCCTGCCTTTCTCAAGTTCCTGGAGGTATTATGGGCTAGCTCAGGGGGATGGACATGACCTTCATTGTGGTCTAGCTTTCGGGGGGGTGCCCAAGAGCTCCCAGCCTGGGCCCCACAGTCTTAGCATGTGGGTCAGCCTTTGCTCTTGGGCTGGGTTGGAGGGACTGGCTGGGGACCTATCCCTGAACATTCCCTTCTTTGCATGACATTCCTCACCTGGGATCCACCTTGCTTCTGGTTTCAGCAAAGCATGCGTGAGAACAAGGAGAAGCAGGCATTATCTGACCTTATGATCAAGCCTGTGCAGCGGATCCCACGCTATGAGCTTCTGGTGAAGGTGGGCATGGGGTCAGTGGGCAGGGACGCGAGGCCTGAAGGCATGTGAGGATGCAGGGGGTCCCCACTTTATCAAGCCTGGTATCAGTCCCCAGGGGTTGGGTAGGAAAATAAGTCCTCTCTGGAATCCACCCATAGCCCCTCCGGTTCCAGAAGTCAGTGTGGGCCCCAGGGCCTGACAGGGGCGTCTAAGCAGGGGTCTGGTCCCCATTTCTACCCCAGGATCTCCTGAAGCACACACCTGAGGACCACCCAGACCACCCACTCCTGCTGGATGCGCAGCGGAACATCAAACAGGTGGCTGAACGCATCAACAAGGGGGTGCGGAGTGCCGAGGAGGCAGAACGACATGCCCGTGTGCTGCAGGAGATTGAGGCTCACATTGAGGGCATGGAGGATGTGAGTGCCACCCCCTTCCACCTGTGCCTTTTTTCCCATCTGTGGTCACCTGGAGTCATGGTTGCATCCATATCCACAGCAGTATCTGCGCTGTGTTTGCATCCATGTCTACCAGCGTCCCCACCAATCTTCGTCCAAATCCATGTCCTCTTCCATGCCTGTCTCTGGCCATGTGTCCCGTGGCCTGACAGCACAGCATCAGGAGGATGGATGGGATGTGCTTCTACTGGCCTGGCACACAGAGCAGGGCCAAGGGGTCTCTGGGATCTGGGAAGGAGATGGAATTAAGAACTGGCCTTCAAGACGTTTTGTCTCTCCTGCCCCACAGCTCCAAGCCCCTCTGCGGCGGTTCCTAAGGCAGGAGATGGTCATTGAAGTGGTAAGGAGCGTCCCATTGTCTATCTACCTGTTCCCATCTCCCCACTTTGTTCATGCTCCTGCTCATACCTGCTGCCCATGGGCCTGCCTGCTCTTCCCCACAACAGGAGTCCCGGGTCGAGTCCCAACTCTGCCTCTGCCTCTGGGAATTGGAGGCAGAGCCCTCACCCCTCTGTGGGCCTGGCTGTCCCCTTGGGCACTGTGGGCAGGAGGGTGGGCCTCTGGGCCTGAGTCCTGCCTCGGGCCCCACAGAAGGCAGTTGGCGGCAAGAAGGACCGGTCCCTCTTCCTGTTCACTGACCTCATCGTCTGCACCACCTTAAAGAGGAAATCAGGCTCCCTGCGGCGTAGCTCCATGAGCCTGTGAGTGGCTGGGGTGAGAGGGCTGGGCTCTGGAAGGGGAGGAGCTGTTGTCCCTCCCTGAGCCCCACTCCCCTGCCCTGGCCAGAGCACCCCCTTGGCTCCCCACAGGTACACGGCAGCCAGCGTCATTGACACGGCCAGCAAGTACAAGCTGCTGTGGAAACTGCCACTGGAAGATGCGGACATCATCAAAGGTGGGGCTGGCCCAGGCCTGCCCAGGGGTTCTGGGTGTCAGGGTCCTCCCCTAAGAAGGGGTTTGAGCTGTGGCCAGGCTGGCTGCCTACCCATCTGCTTTTCTGCTTTGGGGCCTCATTTTCCCATCCAGTAAAAGGTGGGTGGCATGCAGGGAACACAAGAGAGACAATGTAGGGAGTGAAAGAAAATTTGAAAGAAAAGTCAGATCAAAGGAGTTACTGTCTCTAGGAAACAAGGATAAGGGCCTGTTAAAAAGAAGGAATAGTCAGAGAACAAGAAAGAGCCTTCGACCCTTAAATATGTAGCAGAATTGTAGGGGCATCTGGATGGCTCAGTCGGTTGAGTGACTCTTGGTTTCCGCTCAGGTCATGATCTGTGGTTTGTGAGATCAAACCCCGTGTCAGGCTCTGTGCTGCCAGTGTGGAGCCTGTTGGGATTCTCTGTTTCTTCCTCTCTCTCTGCCCCTGCCCCCCACAATAAATAAATAAACTTAAAAAAAAAAAAAGGAGTAGGAGAAAACCTAAGCCTCAGCTTTTCTAATACACTCTACTGCTGTCTCCTCTGCCTGTGTGTGGGCTACTGGTCCAGGGTGTACTCCCCATGCCAGGCAGTGCCGGGTGTGGGGGTGCTGAGCTGGCCTATGGGGCCAGCTACTTGGCCCTGGTCAGGTATGAGAGGACTAGAGAAATCCAGGGCATCAGCTCATTTTCCTTTCTTTGTGGGGGAATCAAGTCCCTTGGTCAGCAGATTTGAGTGCCTGAGGCTCTGGCTGCCCGGCTGATTGCCCTGTGGAGGCCGCCCCACTGCTCCTTCCAGTGTCAGCAGGAGCCTGCACGAGCTGCTGAGCTGCCTGCTGTTTACTCTTTGTGCTCTTCCAGGGGGTTCTTCAAGGGACCAGTAGCCTGGGCCAAGGGGCTCTGAATCAGGCCCTCTTCCCTGTTCCTCGGCCTGTGGTTTCCCTGCGAGCTGCCTTCGTTCCTGGGGCCTTGGGGTTTACAAGCACTCAGCTTGACAGGCCACTCCCCATGCTGAACTGCAGACTGTGAGGAAGGAGAATGTCTGTCCACACCTGACCTTGTCTGCCTCTGTGTCTGCCCATGGCCTTCCTCTGTCCCCGCCAGGGGCATCCCAAGCCACCAACCGGGAGAACATCCAGAAGGCTATCAGCCGCCTCGATGAGGACCTGACCACCCTGGGCCAGATGAGCAAGCTTTCTGAGAGCCTTGGTTTCCCGCACCAGGTCTGTGCCCTCTGTCTGAAGCTGGGGGAATGGGGCAGCGGGTGGGGAGGGGGGGGGTTGTTTCCTCCTGAGGGAGAGAGAACAGCCTTTTCATTTGCATGAGGAAGAGGTCAGTCACCACTGTCACTTATTGGAAGGGGTTAAATACAGCCTCACCCCCAGCTGAGAGAAGTGGTGTGTTCCAGGCCTGAGGGTGGAGACACAGCTCTGTACCCAGCTGAGGGAGGAGAGAGGACCCATCATATCTGCTGGGGGGAAATCCAGGCTACCTCCTGCAGGGGGGAGACAAAGTCCCATTCTCTGTCTGAGGGGAGAGGCAGGTCCCCACTGGCATTCCCAGGGCAGGAGCAGGCTGTGGGGAGATGTCGGGGCCTGAGGCCTGGGTCCTCCTCCCGCAGAGCCTGGACGAAGCGCTGCGGGACCTTTCAGCCGCCATGCACCGGGACCTGTCAGAGAAGCAAGCACTGTGCTATGCGCTTTCCTTCCCCCCTACCAAGCTGGAGCTGTGCACCACGAGGCCTGAGGGCACTGACTCCTTCATCTTCGAGTTCCCCCACCCTGATGCCCGCCTCGGCTTTGAGCAGGCGTTTGATGAAGCCAAGAGGAAGCTGGGTAAGCCCGGCCCCTGCTGGTGTCCTCCTTCCAGCACCTCTAGGCAGTGGGCAGCACCTTGCGGCGGTCTGTGAGACCAGGAGCGAGAAACCCCGAGACTGCTGTGTCCTGTGCTTCAGTGCCTGCTCGTGGGATGATGGACTGAGACTCATGCAGAGAAACAGGACACTTTCCTAGGGCCTCCCAGGCAGGGAGGGGATTCCATGGATAGGGTGAGCTTAGGGCAGGGGTGCTACTGTGGGAGTGGATGCCAGGACCCCTCTCCCTGCACCCCATATACATACACTCTGAGTAGGCCTAGATCAGGGAAAGCTATTCATCAGGGTCCATGGCCTAGAATATCCTTGGAGACCTCTAGGTCTACTTTCCACATTGTACAGATGGGAAAATTGAGGCTAGGGACAAACAGGACATATCCTATAGCCCTCTCATTCTCCCTTGAGAGACCCTGAGGAGCAGGGGAGGAAAGTAAATGGGCAAGGGTGAGGCTGGTGGTAAGCAGTGTTTTTTTGTCCACCTCCCCTACAGCATCCAGCAAAAGCTGTCTAGACCCTGAGTTCCTGAAGGCCATCCCCATCATGAAAACCCGCAGTGGCATGCAGGTGTGTGTACGTGCCTGGGTGATGTGAGTGCACATATTCAAAGCCAAACGTGTTCATGGGTTTTTGTTTTGTGTATGTTATGCACATGTCTTGAGCATTACAGTTGCCCTCTGTGTCGTTGGTGTACAACTCTGCACATGCATGTGGATACTCCATATGTGTCATATGCATATGGGTGTGGCCATGGATGTCAACATGTGCGCATGGGAACAAAGGCTGTGTGATAAATGTGAAACTGTCTAATTTATGAGTTTGCATACCTAGGGACAGAGGTTACTGTTTTTCATATTTGTTACCCATATATATATGTGAGCATATTTGGGGTTTATATGTACCTGGATGTATGTGTACACATATGTACATGAATAGATGATACTTCTATCACACAGGCATATGTGCATTTGATGTGCACAGTGTCACATGTGCTGTGTGTGTGTGTGTGTGTGTACGTACACGTGTATACAGAGGGATATACTGGAATTCATGCACACCCATGCAGAGCTGCCTCCCTCCATTCTGCTGGTCGGCCTGGAGAGCAGTGGGGTGCTGGCAGTGATTCTTCCATTCACCTTCCCCTGTCCGTTGGTGTCTTCTGCAGTTCTCGTGTGCAGCTCCGACCCTGAGTAGCTGCCCTGAGCCCATGCCCGAAGTGTGGGTGTGCAACAGCGATGGCTACGTGGGCCAGGTATGCCTGCTGAGCCTGCGCGCTGAGCCCGACGTGGAGGCCTGCATCGCCGTCTGCTCCGCCCGCATCCTCTGCATTGGGGCAGTGCCCGGCCTGCAGCGCCGTGGCCACAGGTGAGGCCTGGGGCCGTGGGCAGGCCAGCAGGACAGAGTCCCTGTCCCTAACCCCTACATGGCTGCAGGTATGGATGGGGCCGGGCCCAGTGGGCTTGTGGACGAGTGGGGCAGAGCCTTGGCCCCTGGCGGCTCTTATCCGCACTCCTGTCTCTCACAGGGAGCAGTCTGCCTCACTGAGAAGTCCCCCAGAGACGGCACTAGAGACCCCCGGTCCAGAGCTGGACGTTGAGGCTACGGATGAAGAGGCAGCGACGCTGGTAGAGCCAGGGCCCCAGCCCTGCCTGCACATCTCCATTGCAGGTTCGGGGCTGGAGATGGCACCAGGCCCCATCGAAGGGGACACTCGCCCAGAATTGGTGCCCTTTGACAGCGACTCCGATGATGAGTCTTCGCCTAGCCCCTCGGGAACCCTGCAGAGCCAAGCCAGCCGGTCCACCATCTCCTCTAGCTTTGGCAGTGAGTGCCCAGCTTGGGGCTGTCAGGCAGGGTGGACTGTGCCAAGGAGGGGGCAGCACAGCAGGTACTGATGGGAGAAGAGGGACCAGCATAGGCAAAGGCATGGATTCAAGTCTCAGGATGTCAGTACACAGAGTAGTGGGAGCCAGCCAGCAAGGTGGGTAGAGGCCATGACACCAAAGGCCCAGAGAGCAATCGGACAGTCAGGCCCGATCCTGCACACCATGAAATGCTCACTTAAGTCGGGAAGATGGAGTAGGGGGTAGAGTGGTCGATCCTCCTGTCCATGATGGGCCAGTGGATTGGAGCAGGCCAGCACTAGCAGCATGTAGCACTAAACTGTCAGTGAGCAGAATGACAAGGCCTGACTGAGCTGTGCAGAGGCCACCAGGATGGGAGAACAGCTGTGGGAGGCCCTCAGAAGGGACCTGGCCAGGAGGGATGCACTGAGAGATGGAGGCCTAGAAAGAGCCTAGCAGAGGTGGAATGGAGGCAGAGACCTTTGTCTCCCTCAGATGAGGAGACCCCAAGCTCCAAGGAGGCCACTGCAGAGACGACCAGTTCAGAGGAAGAGCAAGAGCCTGGCTTCTTGCCGTTGTCTGGCTCCTTCGGGCCTGGCGGTCCCTGCAGCACCAGCCCAATGGATGGGAGGGCCCTTCGCCGCTCCAGCCGTGGCTCCTTCACCCGGGGCAGCCTTGAGGACCTGCTGAGCATTGATCCTGAGGCCTACCAGAGCTCTGTGTGGCTGGGCACTGAGGATGGCTGGTAAGGTCAGGAGAGGGGCTGGGGACATAGCACCAGAACCCTGAACTCTCTGCTTTGGAAATCATATGGTATCCTGAAGCAGCAGGAGGACTTTGGGTCAGACCTCAGGAGTGCTGGCAGCCAGAGCTGCCAATAGGTCTGAGACCCGCAGGGAGGTTCTGGGATCTCAGTGCTTTGGGAAGGCACCCGGCAGGAAGGAGATGATGGTGGAGACAGAGGTGGAGGGATAACTTTAGGGACTGGTATGTGCAAGCATCTGTCACAGGTGCACACCCCTGATCCACAGCGTCCACGTGTACCAGTCCTCCGACAGCATCCGTGATCGCAGGAACAGCATGAAGCTCCAGCATGCAGCCTCTGTGACCTGCATCCTGTAAGGCCCTTGGGTGGTCCTCCTAGTCCAGACCCTTCTACACATGCAGGTTTCCTGCTGTTCACCTAGCTCTCTCTGCTCTACCGGCCCCTCCTTTCTGCAGAGGCTGGAGGCCAGAAGCTTCACCCTAGGCTAGCTGTGCCTTTCATACACTCTGACTATGGGCAAGTCATTACCCCTTCCTAGCTTCAGGCTCCCCTACCTGGAGAGGTGGTCTCTCAGGAACCATAGCCATTCTTTCTGTGATCCTCGTGACCCCAGTTGACCTCCTCTGGCCTCCTGAAACCCCTGACTCCTCCTCCTTTTCCTTGCCTAGGTATCTGAATAACCAGGTGTTTGTGTCTCTGGCCAATGGAGAACTTGTGGTCTACCAAAGAGAAGCAGGTGGGGACCCACCCCTCCCCCAAGACCCTCCCTGGTGTTGGCACTGTCTTCTGAGCAGAGGTGGGGCCTTGGGGCCATGAGTCTGAAGCTGTGGCTTGGGGCAACTCTCAGGCCCTCTCTGGGCCTTGGTGTCCTTGTGTATAAGTGAGGGCACCATTTCATTTCATTTCAGGGTATAGGGGTGAGGCAATACTAGACTGAATTTACTCTGTTTTCTTTATCCCACTCCAGGCCATTTCTGGGACCCCCAGAATTTCAAGTCTGTGACCCTGGGTTCTCAGGGGAGTCCCATCACCAAGATGGTGTCTGTGGGTGGGCGGCTGTGGTGTGGCTGCCAGAACCGAATCCTTGTCCTGAACCCTGACACGCTGCAGCTGGAGGTAGCAGGGCGGGGGGCGGGGGGGAGTGGAGACAGAATTGGTGATCTGGGGTGAGCCTGGCTCGTGAAAGTGGGAGATGAGACCATGGGGGCCATAAGAAAGCATCCGTCTGTCCAGAGAGAGCCCAATGACTGATCTGAAAACCTCTCAAGCTCTAAAATTCTCTGATCACGGGATCATGGAGTTCCATAGGAAAAGGTAGCTCCATTTTAATTTCTGAGGTTTGAGTAGGGGGCTTCAGTGAAGCCAAGCTTCGATAGTTTGGTCATCTAGACCAAGGAGGAAGGCTGCCTTTGCTGTCAGTCCAGGTGGGCTTTCTGGAGAGGTTTGGTGGCAGCTGCAAAGGATGAGAGGGGCACTGGTGACGCACAAGGCAGGGAGGGGCCAGGGAAGGCCGGCCTGCCAGTCACTCATCTGTGCTCTATTTGTCTCCCTGACCAGCACACGTTCTACGTGGGGCAGGATTCCAGCCGCAGCGTGGCCTGTATGGTGGACTCCAGCCTGGGTGTGTGGGTGACATTGAAGGGTAGTGCCCATGTGTGTCTCTACCATCCAGACACCTTTGAGCAGCTGGCAGAGGTAGACGTCACACCTCCCGTGCATAGGATGCTGGCAGGTACTGACCTCAGTCCACCACTATCCCTTCCCTTGGAGCCTTTGTGCCCCATCACTGAGGAAGCTGAGCCAGGGCCAGGACCCGGCCTCACCTCTGGTCTGTTTTGCACCCTAGGCTCGGATGCCATCATCCGGCAGCACAAGGCTGCCTGCCTGAGGATCACAGCGCTGCTGGTGTGTGAAGAGCTGCTGTGGGTGGGCACCAGTGCCGGAGTCGTGCTCACCATGCCCACCTCGCCCAGTACCGTCAGCTGCCCACGAGCACCCCTTAGCCCCGCTGGCCTAGGCCAGGGACACACCGGCCACGTCCGCTTCTTGGCTGCAGTCCAGCTGCCAGACGGCTTCAACCTGCTCTGCTCAACCCCCCCACCTCCCCCAGACACAGGTGGGTTTGTGCGTCCTACCAACCCAGGGATCTTGGACTCTGTTTAAGACTCCCCATGTCCTGCCAAAAGAGGTTTAAGAGGAAAGAAGAGTGTAATACAGAGCTGGAAGGGGCATATATGACAGGAAATAGGTTCTAGAAACCCCAAAATAAAACCTCCTAAGATAGGGCGTGTGTGTGAAACCCTCTCTAGAAGGGTCACGGTAGACAGGGAGTGAACCATAAGAACCATAACCTAAGAATTAGACTATGACAGTGCAAGAGATGTATATGGCAAGAAATGAAAGAGGACTAGAGATGATGTCTGGGGCAGGAAGTGGAGTCAGGAAGTGTTGTGCAGAGCAGGAAATAGCAATAGCACCAGCAAGTAGAGCACAGAATTGCAGATAAGACAAGACAGAAGTGGCCTGTGAGAATTAGAAAGTGAAATGTATTAGGAAACGAGGCTCATCAAGGAGGTCACAGTTAGCCAAGTCTTGCTTTGACCAGGCAGGAAACCATATTCCCAAGAGGAAGTGGTGGTGGGAATCAGAAAGCAGGGAAGCCTCGGCCAGGAGCAGTGTGTGTCCAGAGAAGACCTGAGCTCCCTAGCCGAGAAAGATCTGTTAGAAGCAGGAAGTGACATGAGGAGGACAGTGCATGTTCAATAATGGAGAGAAAGTGGTGTGTCCCTGGGAACTTATGTCACTCTTGGCTAGAAAGTACAGGTAGGAGGTAAGTTGTGTGACTGCCAGGAAGTGGGCATTTCTTTTCAAACAAGAAGTTCTTGGCTATCAGGAAGTAGGATCTCCCCAGGAAGTGTGCCTGTCTCTCTTCCTGTCTTCTGGGGTGCAGGCCTTTAGGGGACAGTATAGCCACCAGTCACCCTCAGGCTAATGGATCCTCTCCCTCCACCATCAAGGTCCTGAGAAGCTGCCATCCCTGGAGCATCGGGACTCCCCTCGGCACCGAGGACCTGCCTCACCCAGACCTAAAATGCTGGTGATCAGCGGAGGTGACGGCTATGAGGACTTCCGACTCAGCAGTGGGGGTGGTGGCAGCAGCGAGACTGTGGGCCGAGACGATAGCACAAACCACCTCCTCCTATGGAGGGTGTGACCCTGTCCACTGTGGCCCAGGACTTGCCCGCCCACCTGTCCTCAACCTGCTTGCCTCTTTCTAGCCCACGTGCAGACTCTGATCAGGAGTGTCCCACCAGGGGCTCACCTGTTCCTGTGTGGGCTCCCTCCTATCCCTGAGGAAGTATTACTGATGGAACACCCGCTGGCCAGTGGACCAGGGCCTTTCCCAACCCTCTGGCTGCTGTGGTGCTCCCAGTCATGATGGGGGTGGGGTAGGGGCACGTGGGCTGCCCAGGATCTCTGTCCCTGGAGCTTCTACCAAAGACACGGCCGGGCCTGGACTCCATGGGGCTAGGGAGGGCCATGTGCAATATTTGGAGGGTTTTCTGGGGACAGTGGAGGGCTGGAGACAGAATCCTTTCCCATGTACAGTATTTATGTTCCTTTTTAGATGTGTACCTTCCCAAGCACTTATTTATGCAATGACCTGTGCAGGGGGTGATTTGAGGAAATAACAGAAGGGAAAACCCTATTCCTGTGCTGGGGGCCACCCTAGGACCCTAAGCAAGCCTTCCTGGAAGGACCAATCCCCCCACCATTACAAACATACATGCATGTGTGCACACACAGACACACACACACTGCATTAGGGCACTGAAACATTGCCTCTTCACATGTCCTTTCCATGGCCTCGCCCTGGTTGGGCTGCCCTCCGGTATCCAGAGCCAAGGACCAAGTACCCTCAGTCATTCAGAACAAGATGATGACTGCTGGGGGCAGTGACTCCCATCTAGGGGCCTCCCAGGGCTTGGCGTTTCCTAACTTGTTGGTAGTGCCTTAGTCGTTTCCAAATTTGGTAACACTGATGGGGAAATGGGCAGAGCTCTTTCCTGGCCTGAGCAGGGAAGAGGAAAGGGCCCCTGCTCTCCACAAAGTTGCCCCCTAGTCCCTGTGTCTCATGCACTGGCACGTATGGTCACCTTGGGAGCGTGGGCCTAGGAGCCCCCTCACTCTGACCACTGAGTCCCTCTCTTCACACCCTTCCTACCAGGGCAGCCCCTCCAGGAAGAACACCCAGAACTGAGGGGCTGCACATGGCCTCTTCAACTGGGAACCACTTGAGGGCAGTCTCTTCTCTGCCCCCTGGACTGCAGGAGCCATTCTGACCCCTAGCCCCCTTGCTTCTTCAGCTATAGCTCCAAAGGTCTGGTTTCAGATGGGGTTTGTTTGGTTCTGTTTTTGTTTGGGGTGTATGGGTCATTGCGGTCTTAGATTATGTTTCTCTTGCTACCATACAGTCATATATTAACTTTCCTTGGATGATTAATTTTAAACAGTCAATAAATAGAAACGCCAAATGATTGCTCCCCACAGTGGCCTCTAGCCAGCAACCTCAGGGCTCCCCGTCCAATGGGCCTCCCAGCACCTACTCACTTGAGCAGAAGGGAGGGCTTGGAGACCCAGAAGGGTGCTGGGATGGCAAGGCTGCCGCATGCTGTGTTATCCTAGGCATGTCACTGCCCCTGTATGGGCTATAGTTCTTTCATCCAGAAAACCAGTGCCAGGTCACTGCTTTGTAACCGGGGCTACGTGTCAGAATCCCTTCCAGGTCACATGTGTAAGTAGAAAGCATGATACATAATTGTGTGTCCATGTGAGTATACATTCTCAGGCTCCCTACAGCTTCTTAGTCACTGGGTCTGGGATGAGCCTTGGGAATCTGAAGCTGACATAGGCAGCAAGTAAAAAACTGGGCGACCAGGGAGCCTATATGGCTCCTCCAGGAAATGGTGTTCTCTGCAGCAAAGCCTCATATGAGGCTGGAGAATCTGACCGAAGCTAAGGTGAGTTCAGGTTTGGAACAAGGGTAGAATCCAAGTCTGTCTGATTTCTGGTCCAAAACAGTGTCACTAAAGTAGACATAAAAATGCAGGGGCGCTGGGTGGCTCAGTTGGTTGAGCGTCTGACTTCAGCTCAGGCCAGTCTCACGGATCGTGAGTTGGAGCCCCGCTTCAGGCTCACTGCTATCAGTGTGGATCCTGCTTTGGATCCTCTGTCCCCCCTCTCTCTCTGTCCCTTCTCCCCTCTATCTCAAAAATAAATAAATATTAAAAAAAAAAAAAAAAAAAGCAGAGGCCAGCCCCGTGAGCCCAGCCAGTCCACACAGGGCAGGGCAGATCTCTTCCCACCAGGGTACGCCCCCAGGGCTCAAGATGGTGGCCACTTGCAAAGGGCAGAGCAGCCCCAGCTCTGCTGGACTCGTTGGAACGTTTTCCAACCTAAGTGATTAACACTTTACACATACCAGTTGCTGAAGGGGGAATGCAGGTTCGTGCTTTGCAAACTGGTATACACACATCTCGGGTCTGCTGGGCCCTCAAGGCCACAGGACATGCTTGGAACACCTCCCTATAGCATCACTTCACTCGGAAGATCTGGGAAAGAGGGGATTATATTAAAGACACCTATTCCAGAGTAAAAGGCAAGGTTTGTGTGGAATTCATGGTGAAACAGCAGAAAGAACACAGGCTTTGAAGCTGATCAGAAATCTTGACTTTGCCACCAACTAGCTATGTGACTTCGGATGAGTTGTATCCCCTGTGAGCCTTCATTTCCTCATCTGAAAGTGGGGCTATTAATCCTTTCCCCAAAAAAGAGATTTGTTCTGTCCTGAAATAAAAGGGGGGCTAAGTAGTGGAAAGGTGAACTGGCAGTAAATAATAGCACAGCGGCCCACATATCAGAGCTCCATCAGGACACTCTCCACCTTGAGACTCTTCCCTCCCTTACTGCCAGACAGCTGCTGTTCTCACTGCTTCACAGCTTCTGTGGTCTTAGGGCCTCTTCACCCTCGACATAGGGGTCCTGGCCAGACTTCATTTTCAGCATTGGATACTCAAGGCCAGATTCTCAGCATTTTCCCAGCTCAAGTGCCTTAGTAGCACTGGGCCTGGCCCAGCCCATTGTTACCGAGGAGGCCACTTCCCAGGGCACTGGGCAGTCCACCTGGCAGTGGACAGGTGTTAGTCCTGAGCCAGTCAGCTGTGGGCAGGGAGGTCCTGAGATGAATAGTTATTAGGCCCCAGGCCCAAGGGAGAGTCCTGGAAGAATTTGCTCCTCTAAAGCAGTAGTTCTCAACCTTGGCTGCACATTATAATCACCTGAGGAGCCCAGCCCATATCCCAGACCAATTAAATCAGAGTTCTGAGTATAGGACCCAGGTATCAGTACTTTCCAAGGGAACTGGATTGAAGTATAGTGTTTGTACAGAAAAGTACACAAGTTGTTAGTGTTTGGCTTGATGAATTTTCATAAAGTAAATATACCCAGATCAAAATAATGAGTATTTGTCAGCCTGAAAGGTTCCCAAATGTCCCCTCTGGGTCTATCCTCCAAGGGTAACCACTACACTATCTTATGACACCATGTTTTAATTTCGCCAGCTGAGGTAGAGAACCAGTGCTTTAAAGGGTATGGCCATGGCTGGCCATTGGAGTTGGAGGAAGTGGGGCTTAGGTTTGGTATGAAGAGGGAACAGCTTGAGCCAAGGCAAGCAGGGGAGGGGGGAGAGGAGTCCATGGCGTAGGCCCAGCTGGAGTGGAGGAAGAGGCAGGGGAAGCCAGAACATGAGCTCTGTGAGAGGGGACTTCATTTTGTTCTTTGCTCCACGCCTAGGCTGCCTGCAGTACCTGACACGTAGTAGATGCTCAACAAAATGTGTGTTGAATTAAATCTAGAGAATCCAGTTGTGGTCCCCTTCTAGGTCTTAAATATCACAAAACAATAACCCCAGCTCCCAGTTACTCTTTGCTGCAAGTCAGGAGCATGGACCATCTCACTTAATCCTCACAATGGTCCTGTGAAGTTGGCACCATTACTATTCTCTTTCTTCAGATGAGAAAACTGAGGTTCAGAGAAGTTAAATGCCTTCCTCAAGGTCACTGGTCTGCTAAGTGGTACAGCCTGGATTCACATGTGATCTGTCTGCTCAAGTCTCTGTGGCTCAGAGAAGAGAGGAGGGGAAGTCACATGGAGTGGCTGGAGGACAGGAGAGACAGAGCCTGAGCACCCAGAGCCACATCCAATCACTCATGAGGTGTCTGGCTCATGTCTCTTAGACCAGCTCTGGTTGGGTGTTCTGACCTCAGAGACAAGAGAGAGCCATCTCTTCTCCAAAGGGATTCTCCAAGTGGTTCCTTGGGTTAGGGACAGAGGCCAGGGTTTAGGTAGACATCTACCTCATGGGGAAGATGAGGCACAGAGAGGGATAGGGACTTACTTCAGATCACACAGCAAGGTAGCATTGAGGCTGGGGCCATGGTGGGGGGTGAGTGGAAGTGGGGTGGGTATAGAGGACAGCCCAGGCAGGAAGGTTTCCTGTGATCAGAATAGTCAGAGAATGACGCTTGGAACCTATGAAGCACAGGACTAGATTAGCTGGCCTTCAGGGACCCCATCATATGCCTCAAACTGGGGCTAGCAGTAGTCTGCAGGTCCAGAAGCCTTGGTGAAGGCACAGCAAATTCGGCTAAGGCCCTGGCTTAGACCTTTTGGGTAGAGACTGGGGAGGAGATGGAGGACCCAGGTGGCTGAACTCAAGCCTCAGTCCTAGCCTCCCCCAACTGTGTGACCCCAGGCAAGTGTATGCCCTCTCTGGACCCAAAGGACCTCTGTGAGACCTTCACATCTTTTGCACGCCTGCCAAACACCAGTTCTCTCTTCTGTCCTCACAGACCTTAAGCCACAGCCCAGGTTGCAGGAAGCAGCAAGGGGAAGTGCTATTTTGGGCCCATTATGGCCAATGAGGAGTTCTGCCTGGCAAAGGCAAGTGAACAGGCATCCCAAGCTGGATCAGGGATAGATTGCAGGGCTGAACTGAGGAGGTGGACATAGACCAGGTATCAGGGACAAGTTGGGGCAGATCCCAGATGCCAGGGTGTGGGGATGACACAGGGCAAACGCTGAGGAAGCAGGAGGACAGGGAGCAGATAGGGGTTTTGAGCCCAGAAGGGGTTCTTTTTTCTAGAAGAAGCTGGTGTCCCTGACTTGGGGTCTCAGTAGATCCTCACAACACCTTGGGCTTGTGCTCAGAGAGTTCCAGTCACTTGCTTAAGCCACACAGTCTGGCAATGGCAGAACTGGGACTTGACCCCTTTCTGTGCGACACCAAAACCCAACCCCACTGGTATTTCAGACCCGTGTGAGGGTCTGGACCTAAATTTGGACAGAGCCTAGCTCTCAGGCCCAGCAGTCTCAGCTCAGTTCCTGCCCTGCCCCGCCCCAGGCTGAACCCCTACCCTGGCCTCCTACCCTCAGCTCCCCCTTAGACCTCTCCCTGGAGCTATGGCACTAACATATGGGGCAGCCTACCCTTAAAAGGGTAGGGCTTGGCCAGCTGGCGTTAGTCAAGTGCAGAACATTGGAAGTTTTTTTAATTTTATTTATTTTATTTTTTAAAATGATTTTATTTATTTCTAGGAGAGAGAGAGAGAGAGAGAGAGAGAGCAGGGGAGGGTCAGAGAGAGAGGGAGACACAGACTCTGAAATAGGCTCCAGGCTCTGAGCTGGCAGTCAGCACAGAGCCCGACGCAGGGCTCGAACCCATGAACCTCGAGATCATGACCTAAGCGAAAGTTGGATGCTTAACCGACTAAGCCATCCAGGCACCCCCTCATCATCCATTCTTAACTCAAAGGCATTCACTGCAGTATGGATAGTGCAGGGAAGGTGGAACAAGAAAGTAGCTGCTTAGCTTTCAGTTTCAAGGCACATTTTTACTTTATTGGAGACACAGAGCCTGAATACTGAAAACACCTGATTTTNCTCTGAAATAGGCTCCAGGCTCTGAGCTGGCAGTCAGCACAGAGCCCAACGCGGGGCTCGAACCCACGAACCGCGAGATCATGACCTAAGCGAAAGTCGGACGCTTAACCGACTAAGCCACCCAGGCGCCCCTGAAAGTTTTTTAAAAGATTTTTTTTTTTAAGTAATCTCTGTACCCAATGTGGGACTCAAATTTACAACCCAGAGACCAAGAGTCACGTGTTCCACCGACTAAGCCAGCCAGGTGCCGCTAGAGATTGAAATTTAAGTCGGAACCCCCAGCATTCCTCTTTCTATTTCCATGTTAAAATTCCAGTGCCACCAGCAGAGGGCGCCACCACTTCTGGTCCACAGCCCCAGAAACTGATATCTGCTCAGGTCGCTTGCAAACAACTGCACCCCATGCCTCTGATCCTTTGGGACAGAGTCCCCATTACAGGCAGGGCCTCAGCGGGACATCTAGCCCATGACCCTGCCTCTGGAGCACCATCACAGCTCACCCCGGCTTACTGGAGCATGTGCTGTGCCACCTAGGATGAGGTGCTGGCTTTCTCTGGGCTCACTTCCTCAGTTGCACTATAACAGGTTCAGATGAGATGGTCTCTGAGGTCCCTAAGTGCAGGGATTGTAATGATAAGATTTCGCAGGTTCATCTGAGATGCCAGGAGTTTTAAAAGCCTGTGATTGTGAGAGTCCTTTGTTCTCAACCCTGTGTCTCTCTAAGCTCTATAAAAAGCTGATCTAAATCTCTCCTGTAGCCTCCAACTCCTTCCGTCTCCTCACTAGACGCTCCCAGATTCTTGAGCAGGGTTCCATCTGCAGCTCATTGTGGTTCAGGAGTCAGAGCTGGTAGTAATTAACAATTAGGTTCCCTCATAACCTGAGGGTGCGGGTGTGGATGTGTGTGGTCTGTGGCTCCAGGAGACCCAACTCTACGGAGATGCAAACTGAGAGCCCAAACGTGCCAACCAGAGTCCCCAAGCCGCAAGAGGGACCACATCAGCCCCGCTGTTCTGGATCTTTCCTCCTGGCTCAAGTTGCTGCTGCCCACCCTTAGCACTCAGACAGGTGGGGCAGATCACCTCCTCCTACAGAGAACTAGAACAATCTTCAGGGAACAAGTTTGGCACCCAGATTTTCAGATGGGGAAACTGAGAATGGGGAGGGAGTTGACCAAAATCTCACAGAGAGCTAGCAGTAGGTGTAGACCCTATGTAGGATGTCTGATTAATAGCCCATGCTCCTTGACCAAAAAGCATATCCTCATTTAGTCTATTAAGTGGCACGTGACATGCTATCATTTGAACTCCGGAACTTGGAACTGGGGTATAGAAGTTCCCCTTACAAAGAAAACATTTGCGGGAACAGAGGGCCTTTTGGGCTGCTCTCACCGCTTCACCAGGTCCCCAGCATAGATCCTTTCTGGGCTCCCCCCACCCCCATGGGGTTTGGATTTGGGATATTAGACCTTGGGGCCACCTATGCCCTAGCCCTGAGGGGTTTCCATTGAGATAGGAGGGGGATGGGACTATGATCCTGAGATCAGTCACCTGGAGCTCTTCCCCTACAACCTGGGCATGGCCCAAGGAAATGGAAACTCTTTCCCTTCCCCCCTCCTTCTGCAGGTGTCCAGTTCTCCTCCTAGAATCTCCAGGACCCTGGGGACCTGACTTTCCCCACCCCCTCACCCCACAGCTCAGGTTCTAGGATTCAGTTTGTTTAGAAGTCTCTACCTCTCCACAATCTATCCCCAACAGACTTATTTCGCTTCCTTTACCTCTGTCAGGGGCTGTGATTATCCCTTTCCCAGCCAGGCCTCTGCCCCCAGCAGGAGGCCCTCTGTGCTGTGTGCATCTTCTTCCAGCCCTGCTGTCCTTGGAGGACCGCCTGGGATCTCCTCAATAGTACTGAGTGGGTGAAACTCTGACTGCTGAGCTGCTGCCTCCAGTCCTGGCCCACCATATTGCACAACTCCAGAGGGCACAATTCACAGAGCTGGGAATACAATGTGAATAGTGTCCTGGAGTCCCTAGTCACTGCCTTACTGGGCACCCTGATGGCTGACAATGAGAATCTACAGGGTGGGACAGCTGGTGATAGGGAAGGGAGAACAGTGTGTCATCTGCCCTGCTGGAAGGAGGGACTATCTTGTCAGAGAGGGGTGGGGTGGAGAATGGAAACTGGAAAGGCCTCTGGAGGAAGGCGCTTTGGGTTGGGCCCTGAGGCACGTGTAGGAGACCACTACGTGTACCTCCATTGTAAATTCACTTTCATCTGGACTTTCCTCAGCAAGCAAGGACTTCCAGGGGCCGATCTGGGCCTCATCAACAAAGTGAGGTCGTTCTCCCTGGTTGCCAATTTGCAGGAGAAAAACAAGACCCAAGAAGGGGCGGCTGTGGTCCTGCGGTCCTGCTTGAACTGGCAATGGTGACAGGACCCGGAGTAGCATCCAAGTCTCCAGTCTGTCTTGCATCGCGCAATCCCTTCTTTTTTGGTTTGGAGCCCAGAAGAGGCTGATCCCAGAGGCCTCTTCCCTCGCAGCCCCCTGCAGTTCCCGGGGGGCGCGAGAGGTGGCGAAACAGAGCAGCGCGGCCTGAAGGGAGAACGCGAGACCCTACGCGTCCACAAGGGGTGGGGACCCGGGGGCGCGAGCCCGGACTCTGACGTACGGGGCGGGGCCGGCGACCATGACGCGCGGAGGCGGGGCTGCGCACCTTACCGGCCCGGCCGGCGATTCATTCAAAAGGCGCGCAGCCTGCGCGGCCGCCGGTGAGCTTGCAGAGCCTGGCCTGGTCTGCCCGTCTGCCCAGGGGGTTGAGCTGCTGGGGCTGCTGCGGGGCGGCCAGGTAAGGAGGGCGCGCGGGGCCTCAGCCCGGGGTCTGCTTCCCGCGGCCGAGGCCAGAGGGGTGCGGACCCGAGTGGCGCCCCCCGCCTCCCCGAGTCTCTGAGGAAGTTGGCCCGCGCGGCGGATGCCGCAGCCTAGGTCCTGCGCCCCCCTCCCCCGCGTCCTGTCCTGGCGTCTTCCGCGCACATTTCCCCGCCCATCTCTGAGCCCTTTGCTCCGGGACCTGGGCGTCCTCTGGACGCGACTCCAGGCCGGGCCGTGCGCGGTGGCGAAGCAGCGGCGGGACTTGCAGTTTGAGGAGTCGGCGGGCCCAGCAGACGCCCCCGGCCTGGGGAACTTGGACCGAGACCAGGAACGGGTGCGGGACGGGACGGCTGCGGCTCGGGCCGCCGGAGCGGGGGGGCGCTCTGAACGGTGTCAGCCCGTGACTGTGGGTGACACGGCGCGTGAGGCGGCCCAGTCCGGGAGAACGTGTGGCCGGGACACTGGGCAGTGACGCCGGGGCCAAGCGGGAGACACAGAGGGGCTCTGTGTATCTCTGACAGGCCGAGTGAGTGCGTGTGATTGTGTGAGAGAGACCCCAGGTCCCTGCGGGTTACCCTGACCCCAGCTTACTGTGAGACCCCGGTCACTGGGGTCACTGAGAGTGTGTGTGGCCTGGAACGAGACCAGAGCAGGGCCAGAGCGTCTCCCTAATGTGAATGTGAGGTAGAGAGAAACCCCAATGATTTGGAGAACCAGCCTCCAAATCACTGGGGCCGTAGTGTGCTCATGGGCTCAAGTCGTGTGTGTGTGTGTGTGTGTGTGTGTGTGTGTGTGTGTGTGTGTCTCCAAGCCTCAGGAGAATGAGTAAGAGGCAGAAACAGGAGGGACCTCAACCACCTGCCTTACATAGAGGGAAGGCCAGGGGTTGCTTTAGAACTGTCCCTAAGAGGGTGCCTCTCAAGATCTCAGTTTAGTCAACCTGGAGGACCCTGAGTGACTTGTTCTGGCAGAGGGAGAGAGGCCAAGGCTGGGTGACATCTGCTGAGGTGACTGACTCTTCTGGCAGCAGCTGAGGGCCCCCAAGTTAGCCTCAGGCTCCACCTCCCAGACACGCTCACACACTGAGATCCCAGATGCCTGGCAAAGCTTTGTCCCCCGGAATCTGTATTCTCAAGGGGCCTGTCTTCCTCTCAGACCCTGCCCCCATTGGGCCTCAGTCTCCCTTTCTGGGCACTGAGGTGTTGGGCTGTGAATCATCACTTTGGGATCCTCTATTGTTTTTGGGTCAACTGCCTCTGTTCTCCCCTCCCTTCAGGCAGAAAGACTGCAGTGGGGGGTGGGGGCAGGCTGGCTGCTGGAGACACGGTGGCCCAGGGGCTGTGGTGACAGGGATGGAAGCACAGCTCCTCTGACCAAGCTCAGAATTGTGATCCATAGACATTGACTTCTCTGGCCCCGGTCTCCTTCATTTCCCTCTGTGGGGGGAGAAGGGGCATGGACTTGCCCCCCACGAGTGGTTTCTGATCTGGAGAGCTGGAGCAGGGCCCCTTCACCATCTGGGCTAGACCCTCTGAGGTCCCCACCCCCACAAGAGGGTCTGTTGGGTTCATGCAGGGTGGAATGGAAATTGGGCTCTCTAGACCAGGAGGGGTGAGGGGGTATCTGCTAAAGGATCTGGAAATTCTGTCCCGCTCTGAAAATGTTGGGTACATTCTGTGTTGGAGCGAGGGTAGGGGGACAGGGCCAGGTGCTATGCTGAACACTTTATGGTGTACTCTTGTCGAATCCTCACAGTGGTTCTGAGATGGGACTATTTTTCAGAGAAGGAGACCGAGGCTCAGAGAAGCAAAGTGACTTGCCCAAGGTCATGCTGAATCCGGACAGTGCCTGGACTGGAATTCAGGTCTTCTGCCTTTGAGATGCTTGGAGAGGGCCACCTACCTTTCTGATATCTGTTCATGACTTATATAGGCTTCCTTCTCTTAAACCTGGGCTGGCAAGCATGGCCTATGTGAGTTCTGAGTGTAGTGTGTATTTGTACACATGTCTGTGTGGGTGGGTAGGTTATGTGGTCTTCCTGTTCCTCCTCTTCCCTTCCCCCAGGTCTCACCCCTAGCCAGAGGTCACCAGAGAGGCCTGTCTCCTGCCTTTTAGAGCCTGCAAGTGGCTCTGGGAGCATCCACAAAGCTACAAAAAGTGTTAGGAGTCAGCAGCACAGCCCAGGCTCCGGGGGAGGGGGGGTGACGAGGATAATTGAGAGTCCCAGCTGACCTTCACCATACCTGAGAGGCTCTATTCCACTATTTAGAGTTGCTCTGGGGGTATTTTCCCAAATCTACCCACAAGCTGTGGTATGGGGTCAGGCTGGGGGTGACCTGGGGTTGCCCTGCCCTCTCAGTCCTTCAGTGTCCCCATTCTTCCCAGAGGCCCCACTAGTTCTGACCACTGTTGCCACTGGGCTGAGGGCTGGAGCTGGGGGGTCAGGGTGTCCCTTGGTCCTCTCTGGCATGACTGGGGCTGTGCTTCTTGGGGCTGATCAGAATAGCTGTCGTGGTCTCCTGGGGCTGAGCCTGAGTTATTTCTATCCCCAGCAAACAGGGAAATAGCTCTGGGCCCAGGGCAGGGGTGGAAGAGGGGAAGGGTTAGCCTCCTCTTCTCATCCTAGCCCTGGTCCAGGCCCTCCCAGCCCTACCCTGTGCCCTGCCCAAGCTAAAGCTTTCTGGGAACTTGGGCCTCCCAGAAGGACTGTGGGGCCAGGCTGGGTTTCCACATATGGCCCCAGTTGGGACTGATGTGAGTGCTGCTGGAGAGAGGTAACTGTGTCTGGCCAAGGAGGGGAGACTTTGGGGGGCAGTCAGCACTCCAGCCTGCTCACAGGATCAGCTTCATTTTACAGAGGGAGAGACTGAGGTTTGAGAAGTGCCGAGACTTACCCAAGGCGTCCAGAAACCTGGTACCCTGACCCTCACCCTCCAGACAGGTACCTATGTACCTTCTGTCCTGCCACACGTTCCTCGGCAGACTGGATGTGGCACCAGACTGGAAGCAGGCCCCAGACGTGCCTTCACAAAATCAAAGCTCCCCTCTGTCGTTCCACCCTGGCCTTGCTGTCCTGCCCCATTTCCAGTTCTTCCACACGCTGTCAGGATCGTCCTCCCTAAGGCAGCTTCCTTTTTTTTTGCCTCCATAATACAGCCCAGACTCCTGATCCGGGCGTCAACACTTTTCCTTCCAAGACCTTCTGAACTTTACATCACCTTCCTCTCTCCCTACCAGATGCCTTGGGTCAACCCTGCCTTTGCTCTAGCTGGCTTCTCTTTCTGGAACCCTCCCGGCCACTCAGGGTACAGCTTCCCCTCACCCAGGAAGCTCTCCTGGCCCAATGTTAGCCCCCTTCATTGTTGCGGTCCACCTGTCAGGTGTCCCCCCTCACCTTTGGGAATGGGTGCAGGTATGGGACACTCATGGGCACTACATACCCAGCTGGGAGGGGCAGGCCTGGTCAGCAACCTGCCCTGTCTTGCTGCCATAGCGATGCTGGCCGGGCCTCTTCCTGAGGAAGGGCAGTCACTGTAGGCTGAGGGCCTACTGTGTTCTGGGGGGCTTAGAGATGAAGACCCATGGCCATCCTCTTTGAAGGGGCAAATGTGGTGTTTGCCATAGGCCCTCGTCAGACAAGGCTCTCATTCAGGGCCAGCACATTCCCTGCTGTTTGCCAGGCCCTGGGCTCAGGTCTCAGCAGTCCTGCAGAGGATCCTGTTCCTTCCAGAGCTAGTCACTGGGGAGCCGAAACTCAGAGGGCAGAGGGGACCAGTCCTAGTCTGAGTCACACAACCATGGCGCTGGAGTCTGGCGCTCAGGCTTTTACCCAGCCCTGTCTCCAAGTGGAGGCAAGGGTTGTCTGGCATTCGTTTCCACTGAAAGATCATTCTGGCCACCTGCACTGGGAGGAAGACGTGGTGGGGCCTTCCGCACCTGGCCTGGCTGGATAAGGCCAGACTTGCTTTGTTACTTTGTTACTTTGTTATGGGGCTGGCCCTTCTGCCAGGCAGGAGGGAGGGGTGCACCAGAGGGGAAGGGGTTTTGCCTGAGATCAGACAGTAGGGGGCCCATCTGGCCCCATCCCCATTTGGGATTGAGTGTTGCTGGGACATGGACTCTGGCAGAGCTCAGTATCCATTCTTTGCAGAGGCCCTGGGTACCTGGCCTGGGCCCTTCTGCCACTGGCTGGGGCTGGGGTTGCAAGGAGGACAGGAGGGAGCCAGTGCTGCATCCCTACTGTGTGCCCAGCCCTGGAATTAGGACCCCAAGGCTCTCACATCTTTAGCCTCATGCCCTGAGGGTCAGCAGTCCCTTCTAGGTTTAGGTAGGGAAAAGAGGGCCCAGTGAGGGGAAGGGACTTGCAAGGCCCTAGTGTAACTAGGATCTTAACCCAGGTCTGTTTGCCTGGAAGGCCATCCTGGGAAAGATGAGAGCTCTATAAATAAACTGCCCAGTGGCTGTGAGCCTGTGCCCTCCCTGGCTACTTGGCACAGAGAGAGGGATTGGGGGGGGGGCCTCTGCAGCCAGTTAGAAGGGGGGTCGAGTGTGTGGGTGGAGAGAAGGAAGGAGGGGCCTAAACTTGGGTCTGCATATTGTAGTCACTGTGAGAAGGAGCAGTGAACTCTGGGAGTGGCCTGGCTCCCCTGTGTGCCCAGCTTCCTGCATGTACTTTCCTGCCTGCCTCCTTCCTTCCTTCCTTCCTTCCTTCCTTCCTTCCTTCCTTCCTTCCTTCCTTCCTTCCTCTCTCCCTCCCTCCCTCCCTCCTGGGAGATCGCAGATGGCTGAAGGGGCCAGGAGAGGGGAGGGTCCACCCAGACAGGGAGCCTGGGAAGGCTTTCTGCAGGAGGTGGCACCTGGGCTGAAGCCTGATTGTAAGAAGAGCCACTGTTCTATGAACTCTGGATCTGCCAGCCACACCAAGAGGTCAGCTGAACAAACACAACTATCCCCAATTACAGAAGAGGAAAGTGAGGCTTGGGGATGTGGGGCCAGGTCCTGACTGCTCAGCACCCTTCCACCTTCCTGACTGTGGCTCCAGCTGGCATGGGAGCAGGTGGATAGAGGCTTGGTATAGCAGCTGGGAAATGGGCACCCAGGGGTCTCCCTGGGAGGCCAAGGCTCCTCTGTCCATGCTGCTGGGATGGATGTTGGGTTCCCCAAAGCACACTTGCTTTCTCCAAAGCCACTGGATGACCTTGGCTGGATGCTGCTTAATTCTGAGCTTGGTGGCTCCTCTGGCCCTTGTGAGTTGTGGTGAGAACTGATCCTCAGGAGAGGTTTGGTCTGGTCAGCCTTGTTGACAGTGGCTCCACTTATCCCTGTAGCACCCCTGGGGACAGGGACCAGAGCCCTTGTTTGCAGAGGATACCCCTAAAACTCTGGGAGGGTAAGTAATTTGCCCAAGGTCACAGAGTCACTTGAACCAGGAGTGACTGTTCTGGAGCCCAGCCTCCTGCCTGGTGCTGACCCCAGTCCTCAGTCTCCATGGGTTGGGGCCTGCCCTGGGATTGCTGGGGAGAGGGGTCTCTTTCCCCAGCAGCTCCAGTCTAGGGGAGTCTGAGAACAGGGCAGGCTGGGCCTGTGGTCTGCCCTCAGTCTCT
Organism: Hyaena hyaena; assembly: GCF_003009895.1. Lineage (NCBI taxonomy): Eukaryota > Metazoa > Chordata > Mammalia > Carnivora > Hyaenidae > Hyaena > Hyaena hyaena. The sequence continues at coordinate 553,716 of NW_024081479.1, read as the reverse complement.
TGTGAAGCCTTGCCCAGGTCAGGTTGATGGGGGGCCTGTGCTGAGCGGACTCGGGGGCTGTCCTGGCACATTAGTGATTGGTTCCAAATGTGCCGCTGGGGCTGGAGGCAAAGGTGGCTTCTCAGAGGAAGAAGTAGCAGTAGCATGAGTGAGTGGGCTGTTGCCATCCTTCCCTGGAGCCAGGGAGACAGCCCAGGACTGGCTCAGGCTCCCTGCAGGAAGCCCAGCATGCTAAGCGGTTGGGTGTCAGACTGGAGAGGGCCTGTAGGAGCAGCAGCAATGCCAGGCCTGGGGTGGCGAGGATAAGGGCTGCCTGCCCCCCACCACTGGGGGGTTAACCTTGTCTCCTTGGAGACCAGCTTGCTACAGGGTACTCCTTAGTCTCCCTGAGCTTCCGTTTCTTTGTCTGTGACGCCTGGGACCTTATCTTTGAGGCCTGGAACGGAAATGAGGTGTGCAGTTAAGTGTTAAGGGGGTTTGGAGAGCCCCAGCTCTGCCCCAGAGAGGACTGTCTGGTTTAGTGCCCCCCTCCCATAGCCCCAGACTCAGCTCAGGTAAGGGACAGGGTTTGCAGCTGTTCTGCACCAGACTGGGAGGAGCGGGGTGGGCCCAGTCTGGCCACCTCAGCCCTTTTCTTAGCTTCAAGGGCCAATTAGCTCCCTCAGCCCCACCCGCCCCCCTCACTTCCCTGAGCCTCTGAAGTGCAGGCTGGGGGCAGCCTGGAGGTTTGAGGGCAGAAAGGGTAGTGGTGAGCCAGAGAGCAGCTGCTGTGTGCCCTGGTGTGGGATTGGGGGTTCACGTGCATAGAGTCCTTACCCAAGAGCTGTGCTTGGGAAACCATGGCTGCCCAAGGCTGGGGTGGGAATGGGAGTACCCTTCCCACTGAGTGGCCCTGAGGTAGCCTCTGCACAACTCTAGGCCCCCAGCCTGGAGCTGGGCTCCACCTCAAGACTTGCTCTTCCTCCCCCTGGGATTCCCAGCCTTTCCTGGGCTTCCGGCTTCTCACAGGTGCCACTCACTGCCTTTTCCCGCAGGAGCTGGTACGTAGGGCAATGTGCAAGTGAGGACGGATGCAGGGAAACCCCAAGGACCCCCAGGAAGGGGGGCAGTACCTCCCTCCCCAGGGCCTGCTTGGGTGCTTTGTAATAGCCTCTCAGCGAACCACTTCTGTTTGCCACTAGCTCCCTAGCCTCTGCCGTCGGGATGGCAAACACTCAGAGAACATCTGTTGTATGCTGGACCCTCGGCTAGACTCTAGGATTAAGAGAGACAGGAGTGAGGCAGGAGGCAGAATCAGACAGACCTGGGCCCCTGCATCACCACTTATTGGCTGTGTGACCCATTCAAGTGATTGCCTGTGGCCTCAGTTTACCCAGGTGTGAAACAGGGATGCTCATGAGGAGTAGAGGCAGCTCAGACTGAGGGTCCAGCCCGAGGGAATGAGGGCCAGGTGCCTTCCCTGTGAAGGTGGAGGATGGAAAGGAGGCATGCCTAGCTGCCCTCACCGCCACCCACTGTGGACACTGCCCTACTTCAGCCCCAGTTGCCAGGGAACCACTGGGTTCCTCACCTGGATTTCTCTATTGATGGGTGGCCTTTGTCTTCCTGCCTCGAGTGGCCGAGTAAGGCCTGTGTCCAGCTGTGTTTCCCGGCAACTGTAGCCTCTGGAGGCTGCAGGGAGGTCCACAGGCCCTAGAGCCACCGGCTGGAAAACACAAGTACCTGCCTCCCACCCTCTGCTCCAGGTGGGGACCTGCCTCCCACCTCTGTCTCCCCAGTCCGGTCTTCTTGGCAGGCAGCCCAGGGAGCCCTCTGAGAGGCTAATTGTTCCATACCTCTCCTCTGCCTACTAACCCTTCCAGTCTCCCGTAGACCCTTAGGACAGTGCAGGCTTCTCAGCTTGCACCCAAGTCTTGGTGTGACCTGGGCTCTGCCCACCCACCTATCCAGACCTCTCTCCCTTCTTATACTCTCCTACTTCCCAGATCCTCACCATGGTTAATCCAGCACCTCCTGTTGCAGGCTCTGGGCCAAGCATATAGAAGAATCTCTTTTGTACCTCACACCTGCTTGTCTTTCCCCGCTTCATAACTTATACATGGGAAAACTGAGGCATGGTGAATGCTTCCTGAGGGCTCCTTCTTTGTCAGGCCTTGTGCTGAGTATTTAAGGTGAATTTTCTTAGCCTTACAACAGCCCTCTTTCTTGGTGGGTGAGGGGTATCCACAGCCACAGAGCCCATGAGGAGCAGAGCAAGGCAGGCTGATTCTCCCAAGTTAGGCCAGGGGTTCAGATGCAGTTTCATCACCCTCTGCCTAACCCCACCCTCTGGGCTCCTTAACAGTGATCCTTCTCTCTGGCCCTCCCAGCCTTGACAGAACCTAGATGCTCTCTTGATCCCTGTCCCCTTTCTCAAACCCATCCCCTGTTCAGCATACACAGGCCTACTTACCAGGACCCCGGCCCTGTGCTGTGCACTGGGCACACAGGTTGTGGGAAAGGGGCCAGGTAGGTTACATGTGGATGATGACTGCACAGGGGGAGGTAGTGCTGGGGGCATTCCAGGAGGAGGTAAGAGGCCTTGAGCTGAGCTCTAAAGGAAGAGTAGGTATTGGCCAGGCGATGGGAAGGGTTTCTGGGTGGAGGAAACAGCAGGTACCAGTGCCTGGTGGGAGAGGCAAGTGTAGGGGAGCGAAAGAAGCTCAGAATGGCTGGGGGCAGGGGCCAGATCCCAGTGTAAAGATACCTAGACTGCAGGTGGGGCTCAACTGGAGGCCAAGGGCAAGGGCCCTTGCAGATTTCAGTGGAGCTTCGGCTGAGGCCAGGTTGAGGTTGGAGAGTGAGTGCGTGGAGAGGAGGGCCCCAGGCTGGGGCCTCATGAACCTACCAAGCTTCAGTTCTGGGAAAGAGGAAGCTGCTGAGGCCTGGGTGGTGTCACAGCTTCCTCTTTCTCTGAGGCCTCCAGGGCTGCATCTCCCTGGGGCTCTGCTGCCCTGGGTAGTTGGTTTTCTTCCAGGGAATTTCTGGTTCTAATTGTTTGGGCATTTTTGGAGGTGGGGGTGGGCTGTCTGTTAGGAAGCCTGCTCCCACTCAACCTGTTTTTTGTGGAGGCTCCAGACACTGCTGGGGGAGGGCTTTGTGGTGAGACAGACATCCCTGCCCTTGCTGTTGGAGTGGTGGTGGTGGGGAGGGTGCGGGGGTGGGGGTGGGGAAGCAGCACTGAACAAGTAAGCAAACAAATACTTAATTACAAACCAGAGCTGAGGTGCCGAGGGAAAGAAGGGAGTGATGGGGAGGAAATCACAAGACCTTTCTTAGCCTTGTTACCTCACTTAAACCTAATCATGGTCTTGCCCTGGGAGATAAATATCCCCATCTTGCAGATGAGGTTACTGAGACCCAGCAAGTTGAAGCAGGGGCTCAGGTCCCTCAGGGAGTTGGTGGCATTGGGGTCAGGTCTGGGCTAGGAGACTTGGAGGGGCCAGAGTGGCCTCTAAGCTTACTTCCTCCTCTGCCCCTGGGGCCCTGTTGGGTTTTTCTCCTCTGCCTGGAGCACTGGGCCCTGAGAGGAGGCTCCCTGCTGTGGGCCCAGGTCTGCCCACCCACCTTTGACAGCCTTCTTCCAGGAGGTCCTCTGGAGGCCTCGGAAGGTCACTGACTTCCTGGCCTTAGGACTAGGCTGAGGGGTGGGGATGGAGCCCTCATGGACACCCAGCCGGCCAAGGGGCTTTGATTTGAGCTTGCTTTTCAGTCAAGATTCCAGGACTTAGAGATGCTGGAGTCCTGGTGGGAGAGAGGGTGCGGAGAGTCAGGTCAGAGCAGCAGGTGTGGCCATGTGTGTACACGGAGGGGGTTCTGGGTGGCCTACCATGGGCTGCCTGGCCGGACAGGTTCATCGGGGGCTCAGTCTGGCTGAGCGAGGGGGCTGGGAATGCAGCTGTAAGCAGACTCCGGCGGCCAGACTGGAATAAGTACCAGTTTGGGATAATTAGAAGGCACGTAATTAGAAGGCGTCAGGGCGCTAGGCGGCGAGTGTCTGTGAATGTGCCTGAGTGGGCCCTTGCTGGCTTTGGGTCTGGGCCTTTGGACCCCCATTTCCTCCTGGAAGTCTCAAGATCACGGTTCCCCATCGGCCTAGAGGTGAGCAGCTGCCTGGCCCGTCACTGTGGGCTCAGGTTCCCCAGTAGGTGCCAGGCAGGGCCAGGGGTGGGTCTGGGGTCCTCTCCTCTGTGGCTGTGGTGCCTCTTTTTACCCCTGGTCCAGCCTCTGTGGGGCCAGCCTGAGGCTTTGGGGCCAGAAACTGGAAAGGAAGCCTTGTGACCAAATCAGAGTAGGGGACACGTAGGGGGATGGGTCTGAGTATGCTGCCTGTTGGGTACTGACTGCCAGGGTGTGGCCTTTATGCTGTGGTCCGACCTTCTCCTGTCCCAGGTTTTCCTCTTAACTGGCCTTGGGCCAAGAGCTGCTGCCTGGTAACCTGGAGAGTCCGAGGATGTTGTGCCTGGCGCTCCTCCCCCTCCCCTGTGGTGTAATTCGAACCCCTGTCCGCTGCCACCGAGGTCTGTGTAGGGGGATCAGTTTCCTCTGGCTCCTTTTCCAGGTGGGAAGGCCAGGCTACCTGTGCCCCCGAGGGGTTCTCGTGTGACCTGGGGTCTACGGCAGGCAGCGCTTCTCCCACCAGACTTGGCATCAGGCAGCACAGGGCTCTGGGTAGGGTTTCCTCAATCTGCTGGGGGCCCTGGGCCAGTGGCACTTGGGGGTCAGACGTGATACGCCATGTGGCTGAGGCCTGACAAATCCAGCTTCCTTCACCCTCCTAAGCCTGAAGCCAGGCCTCCTGGAAATAAGTAATGGGATTCCCTTGTTTTGCCACGGTCCCTTTTGTCTAAACTGAATCCTCCTTCCTGCTCTTCCAACCTGCCCACTGGCTGGAGGCTTTTCTCCAGAAGATGCCATGCTTGGAACCTGGGTGCTCAGCCTCAGGCCAGCAGCCAGCCCACTCAGTGTCCTCACCCTATCTCATGGTTTGTTGGCCCTTCCCGCCATTTGGCAGGGGGCGTTTCCCTGTTCATCTGTTGGCCGTTGGTCAACAGGGATGTGCACTCCCTGAGGACAGGGATGGTGTCCGTCTTCTATTTCCTGTGCCAAGGGCAGTGCCCGGCACACAGTGGTAGGTGCCCGAGAGAGGACAGAAGGCTGAACGCGGGCTGCTATGACAGCAGGAGGTCTGCTCCTGCTCCAGAAATGTAGTCAGACCCATCCCAGTGTTGGATACCTTCCATGTCCTTCGGTGGAGAAAAATGCCCTTTGGGGAGTGGGACCCATGGTGGCGCCAGGACTGTGACTCCCGGGGCGGTGGGGTGGCGCGGGGGAGACATGCAGGAGCTTTGGTCCCAGCATGGAGAAAGGGAAATCTAGAGAAGCTTCTGGAAAGAGAGGCCTTTGTGTTCGGCTTTGATGGCTGAGGAAAAGGACCTTCCTTGGAGTAGAAACAGCAAGAGTGAAGGCAGAGAAGCAGGAGGGGGCGGGGCCCACAGGTGGTCCAAGTGGCGGGAGCCTGGGAGCTGGAGATGAGGTGCAGTGTCTGGGCATGGGGGGATTGAAGGCCCCTTTAGCCCCCACCACTAGGACTGCTGCTGCAGGCTTCCTTCCTCCCAGGGTCCCCCTGCTCATGTCCCTGTGCACCTGGCTATTTATGGAAGGGAAAGGAAGCCCTTCCTACTCTGGGAAGTCCCCCAAGTCTGGTAGAGCCCTCTGTCCCCCTCCTCTGCTGCCCTGGGAGGCTGGCCCCAGACAGGGCACCCCCACCTCTACTCAGGCTGTGGGGGAACGGGTAGGTGCGGTGAGTGTAGGCCAAACCACCCCAGTGTTGCCTGCCCAGCAACACCTTGCAGTTTCCCGTCCAGTCTTGTCCTGGAAGCAGTGCTGGGAGGACAGCAGTTGCCTGCCTGTTCCCGCCTCCTGCTGAGCCTCCTCTCCTGGTGCGTGTTTGTTGTAGGCTGGTAACTCCTGGGGCCTGAGGATGAAGCTGAGCCTGCCGCACTGGTCCCTGTCCTGCCTTTTTGTGGTGAGTTGGGGATGGAACTTGGGACTACTGAACCCTGCACAAGCCCTCTGGGCTCAGGAGCCCCATGCCAGCTGCCATGCTAGGGTTGGTCACATAGCTAGCTCGTCCTTTGCAAAATCGAGGCAGTCCAACCTGTGTGGCTCTTGGTGCAGGAGGCCTCCTAGGGCTTGGCAGATGCTGGGGCCTGAGACGGGCCCCAGAACCTCCTATGTGACATTCCCTCTGCCCTCCAGAGTAGCCGGCTCTATTCTGTGCTTGTTACCCAAAGTTGGGACCAAATTAGAGGACGGGTTTGGGGGGGAATCTCCCCACAGCAGGAGGGATTCAGGGCAGATAGTTCATTCCCGGATTGGGGTGCAGAGGGAGCTGTCAGTGGAACGTGCTGGGGGAGGCCAACTGAGATCCCTTCCTTGGGATGTATCCTGCCCTGTGTGGGTGCAGGAGTGGGAGCTGGCTGGCCTTGTGTGGAGACGTCACAGAGGTTGTGGTCCCAAAGACCCTGCTGAGGGCCCAGAACAGGAAGCACCGGCTGCAGACTAAGCCCCAGGGATGATGAACAGGGGCCGGTTAACAACATGCCCAGCTGTGGTGGCGGGGCTGCAGCCGCAGGAAGGCAGACGGAACTTGAGCGAGGAATTCGGAGGCATTTCCTCTCTACCGTCCCGGTTAGCTGGAATGGATGTGACTCAGGGACCCAAGGGCTTGAGATCCTGATCTGGCTCTGTCTGGGGTTTTCCATCACTTTCTAGCAGTGGATGTGGTTTTCTTTCTACCTAAGGCAGTGGTGATGCGGCAGGTATGGGACCAGCAGGTTTTACTTGGAACATGAGGGATTGAGGTTAGAGAGCGTCCCTGAAACTTGGGGGCTGGCCCTGTGTAGTCAGTGGTCCCCACTCCTGTGACACTAGGAAGCAGGTGGTGGATAGATGGCCCCAGAGATGCCACATCCCAGCACTTTCTGCTCTGTGTGTCCTGCCTGCTGTTCTTCCAGCTGCTGCCCTGGCCTCTGGCCACTCCAACATCAACGACCCTTTGGCGGTGCCCACCGGGGGAGGAGCCCAGCCTGGTGAGCTCACCCTGCCCGCCTGCCCTTTCCTGGGAAGACTGTTGAGGGCCAGGGGCAGGTTTCCCAGACCTGACTCCAGGCTTAGTTCTCATCCTTTCCCTCCCACAGGACCTGGGGCAGGGCACATTATGTAGGTCCTGTCCCCCCGGCACTTTCTCTGCTTCATGGGGCCCTGGCCCGTGCCAGCCCCACTCTCGCTGCAGCCCTCGAGGGAGGCTGGAGGCCCAGGCAGGCACAGCGACTCGAGACACCTTATGTGGAGACTGCCAGCCTGGGTGAGCCATGGGGTGGGACTTGAGGGCTCATGGCTAGGTGACCAGGACTTTGGGTCTTAGGGTCCCAGCCTCACCCACCCCCTGAGCGGGCCTCAGACTTCCCGTCTGTGAAATGGGATGGGAAAGGACCAGTGAGTATGCCTGGCAGGAGCCTCTCTTAAGGACAGTAAGGATAGTTTTTAGGCTTCAGTGATGTCTTCTCTCTCTGCAGGTGGTTTGCTGCTTCAGGGGTCCCCCGTGTCTCCTGTCAGCCGTGTTCCTGGACACCTCTGGGTACTCGCAGCTGTTATGGTGAGTGACAGACAGGGGTAGGACTGGTGAAGGTGTGTATAGAAGGGGATCCAGTTAGCTTGATTGAGCCCAGGGAAGGATGTGTAGCCAGCGGGTGTCCAGCGAGATGTGTTCAGTTGTTCCACTGGTAGTGTGTCTGCTCACCTTGTTTCTGAGGAGCAGAACCCATCCAGCAGGTGGCAGTCATGGCGAGGGGCGCCGAGGAGCTAATGTCCTCCGTGTCTCCTGTCTTCCCCTCAGAGACACATGCAGATGCGTGCAAGCATACACACCCCTTGCCTGCTGTCACTTTCTGAGGCCACTAACTCATCGGCCCAGTTGGGGGGAGGGGTGGGATCCGGTGTCCATGTGGCAAGGCATGTGCTTGGGTACTGTGTTCACCCCAGAATGACAGGTGGACAGGGGACTGAGGGTCTGGCTGTCCTGAGTTCTGAGGAGGCCTTGCTCAGGCTGACTGACAAGTAGGGGTGGGTTGGCCTTTGCCTCCCCAGCACGTGGAGAGTGGGCAGTGGGTGGCTCTGGACACATTAGTGGCCCCCCTCCCCCATTTAACCCAGGCCCTGGGCCTCTCTGCCTCCATCTTTCCTCAATGCTTCCATCTTCTGTGGCGCTCAGAGCGGGGACAGCGGGCCAGACGTGGTGTGGAGGTGGCAGCAGGGGCCAGCAGCGCTGGGGATACGCGGCAGCCTGGGAATGGCACGCGGGCAGGTGGCCCTGAGGAGACAGCTGCCCAGTATGCAGTTATTGCCATCGTGCCTGTCTTCTGCCTCATGGGGCTGCTGGGCATCCTGGTGTGCAACTTGCTCAAGCGGAAAGGCTACCACTGCACGGCCCACAAGGAGGTTGGGCCCGGCCCTGGAGGTGGAGGCAGCGGTGAGGCTCAGCCTGGGGTCTTCAGTGGGGAGGCCAGAGGGTAGGGGCTAGCCCAGCCCAGCTCAGCTTGGGGGTTGTTCAAGGGAACCTGTTGGCCTAGAGGGACTAACAGGGAGGGGCCTGCAGAGGGCTAACCAGGAGGGCTTTCTGGAGGTGCTGCATGTGGCTGCAGAGGAGACTGTGTGAAGTGACAGAGTGGAAGGAAAGGTGAAGTGGCTTCAGGTGATGACAAGGGCAGAGAAGTCAAGTGGCTTCGGTCAAGCAGACACCGTGAGGGACTCCGGTTTCAGCTACAGGCCGTGGTTTGAGTTAGGAGTCTTGGAACCAGAGGGAAGACGTGTTACCCGCCCCCCCACCCCCAAGCCCCCACCCGGGTCCTGGGCCCCTTTCCTCTTCCCTGCACTGTCCCTTGACCTTGAATCCTTGAAGGTCAATAGGGCCCCCCATGCACACACACTGTCCAAAGAACTTGCGGCCAGGTCAAGGTTGAACCAGTGCTTCTCATGCCTGTGCCACAGGCTGCACCACTGGCCAGAGTCCTTCCCGGCTCCTGATGCTGCTGGCTGGCAGGGGCAGGAAGTGCACAGGAGCTTTGGGCAGGCAGGAGGATGGCAACTCAGGCCATTTTGTCTGGGACTTGCTTTCCTAGCCTAAGTCTTCCTTCAGCAAGTGGCCCAGGATTGTTCGTGTGACTTATTCTCGTGCTCTTGAGGTTTGGGCCCTGAGGGCCCTCAGACATATGGACAGGGTGGTGTGCAGGGGAAGTGTGATAAGCCTAAGCCTGGAATGGCAGTTTGCCAGAGAGCTGTCCAGGGTTCTGGGCAGAGAGACCGCCCACAGCTCCCTGAGGCTGTGCAGGGGAGATGATAGGCCCCATAAGAGGCTGCTCCCCTCACCCCCCAATTGCAGGGAGCAGAGGTAATGAGCTTCCAGAGCCCAAGCTGAGGCCTGGAGTGCCACCACTGCATAAACACCTGGCTTGCAGCACAACTCCTAGGAAGGCCTGGGGTGCCCTCTGCTGCCACATCTTGGTGTAGCTGTCAAGTCTGGAGTCAAGCCTGGAGGTCCCGCCCACCTCAGTCAACCCTCCACTTCCTCAGGGCTATGGCTATTACTTTTCTTCCACAGGGATCAACCCTGCCTACCGGGCTGAGGACACCAATGAGGACACCATTGGGGTCCTAGTACGCCTGATCACGGAAAAGAAAGGTGAGGGGAGGTCTGACCCCATTCCTGTGCCTGGGAATGGATGGTCGCCTCCCTACTCCGCCCCTCCCACTCGCATGCCTGGGGCCAGCCTGGCACACTCTCATCAGTATGGCTGAGGGGTAGAGAAAAAGGCACAAGGCCCAGAGTGGGGCAGGGTGGGGGTGCATGGGGAGTGCCCCTCATGGTCCAGAGCCGGGTTCTGACCACAGCTGCCCAACAGAGAACGCGGCGGCCCTGGAGGAGCTGCTGAAGGAGTATCACAGCAAACAGCTGGTACAGACCAGCCACAGGCCCATACCCAGGTGAGTGGGCAGGAGACCAAAACCCACAGATAATCAGCCTGCTTCCTTAGGGATTCACCACTTGGGGTATGTTCCCTTTCATGTTCCCGATTCCCCTTCACTACCTCCTGGGAACTGCTGGCCCTGGCACTGGCCTGCCCTAGTGACTGCTCCCCACTGTGCCCTCTGCAGGCTGCCACCACGTCCCCCCAGCATCCCACACGTCTGTCCGCATCGCCACCACCTCCACACCGTGCAGGGCCTGGCTTCACTCTCTGGCCCCTGCTGCTCCCGCTGTAGCCAGAAGAAGTGGCCCGAGGTGCTGCTGTCCCCTGAGGCCGCAGCTGCCACTACTCCCACTCCCAGACTCCTGCCCAACCCAGCCAGGGCTCCCAAGGCTGGGGCCAAGGCAGGACGCCAGGGCGAGATCACCATCTTATCTGTGGGCAGGTGAGGTGGGCATAGATATAGGAGGGTCGGGGAGAGACGTTACAGCCAGGGTGGGAGAGACCGGGCCCTATTTGAGTCCTCAACATCCTGCTTGGTGATCGGTCCGTCTTTGGCCTCAGTATGCCTCTCTGGGCAGTGGGAGAGTCATCAGGGAGAAGTCAAGTCTTCCAGCTCTGCTGTGTATCACACCAACCCTTGGGTTGCCAGGGAAGGGTCCTGGCCTCCATCACACCTTGGGCCCCTCAAGCCAAAGGACCATTTACCTACAGCCTAGGGTTGAGGGTGGTTAGGGGCTCATCTGTGGGTGAGAGGGTATAGGAAGGGCTCAGACTCTGGTCCATGAACTTGTTGTGGGACCCTGGCAGGTGTGGCAGCCCTTTCTAGACCTGTGGTTCCCTCTTTAATGGGATTATCGTACCACCACTCCTCACTCCTCCACCACAGGTTCCGAGTGGCCCGAATTCCTGAGCAACGGTCAAGTTCAGCAGCCTCTGAGGTGAAGACTATCACGGAGGTTGGGCCTTCAGGGAGTGATCTCCCTGGCTCCCCACAACCTGGCCTCCCCACGGAGCAGCAGGCACTGCTGGGAAACGGTGGAAGCCATACTAAGTGGCTGAAGCCCCCAGCAGAGAACAAGGCTGAGGTGAGGGCTATGGGGGAAAGTGTCAGTTGGCACTTGGGCTGACCCTGAACTGCAGATGGAGTGGGGGTGGAGGTACAGGAGACCCTGGGCAGGGAGCGCAGAAGCCCCTGACTCCACTGTGATGCCTCACCTGTCTCCCAGGAGAACCGCTATGTGGTCCGGCTAAATGAGAGCAACCTGGTCATCTGATGGTCTATCTCATCTGAGAACACGGCAACCCTGCCCTGGGAGGTTCTGAAGGCTTCCTGGAGGAGGGAGAGCTGCAGCTGGGAGTGTGAGGATCAAGAAGTAATGGCCCAGCAGACAGAACAGCAAAGGCCAAGGCCTGGAGGTGGGAGTGTCCGCCCCAGTGAGGAGGCAGGCCAGCTGGTGGGTGCTGTGTGCAGGAGCAGGTTGAGAGCCCCTCCCCTGTCCCTGTCACCCACTTCTTTCTCTGAAAGATGCCCTGACCCTGTGTCCTAGCCCGGCCAGATCCTGGGACCCTGCAGGAGCCTCTGTACCACTAAGTGGCAAGGCCCTGGCCTGGCAGGGAAGGAGCCCTCTGCCTGGCACTCCTGGCCCCACACCTTGGTAATTAGCTGCCCTTGCCTCTGTATAGGGCCCTGGCATTGACCTTCCCCCCCCTTCTTCCAGTGGGCCCTGTAAAGGGAAGGAGCAACAAAAAGCCATGGACTGAAGACTTGAGTTCCCAGGTTCTAACCACGGGCAAGTCCCTGGCCATGACCTGGTTACTATTCTTCTGACCATGAAGTGGGAAGAGAAAGGTATCTCAGGGCTCAAGGCTTCTCCAGTTCCTTGCAGGTTCTGGTCTGGGTCATGTGAGGGGAGAGCCTGACTCCTTGCCACCCCTCCAATTAGTAGCTTTATCTGGCCCCATTTTTGCAGCTTCTAGGGCCTCTGCCTTCAGGCCCCCATGGGGCGGCCCGTCCCTGGCTCTGCCTACAAGAAGGGGCTTAATGCATGTATCTGCCCCCCACCCTGCTGTTTTTATTGAAATTGGTACCACAGTCTTGACCTGGTCAGGGCTGTGGTACGGGGTGCCAGCCTGCACAGCCACCCCAAGATCTCAGGAGCTTTTAGGGAGAGGGGTGTGTGAGGGGCTGGTGAGGTGCCTCTGGCCTCCGTGGTTTGTGTGTCCCTGTGGTGTTGGTGTCTGTCCCCCAGTCTGGGCAGTGCAGGCGACTGCCCAGCCCAGTCCCTATGTCCACTCTGGCTCAGCAACCTGGTTATTTATGTGGGGTCGTGCAGGCATGGGCCCCACTACCATCCCCATTTCTCTTATTTATTGAAACTTGGCTGTTGTCCTGTCTTTGTCTCCATTCCCATCCATTTACTGGATAATAAAAGGTGGGAAAGTCGTGTCACGAGGAGCTTCTTTCCCTGTGCCTCTTCGCAGGTCGTTTGCCCATTCACCAAATAGCTCTGGGTCAGGCACGGTGTTTGGGACAGGCCATCCCTTCCCTTGCAGTGTCAGGTCTGTGACAGGTGGGCACAGGGACAGAGGTGAAGTGGGGCTGAAGGAGGCCCCCTCACTTCATCAGGTTCTCACTGAAACCCCTAGAGGCAGTGCTGTCCAATGGAAATATATAGTATACACCACATATGTAATTTAAAATTTTCTAATAGCCACATTTTAAAAAGCAAAACAACAGATAAATCTATTATCAATAACGTATTTAAGCCACTATATCTAAAGTATTTTCATTTCAGTATAGTCAATATAAAAATTATGCATGAACCATTAATTTTGTTTTGAAATCTGGTGTGTATTTTATACTTAAAGCACATCTTAATAAGAACTAGCATATTCACGGACTCGATAGCACATGTGGTTAGTGGCTCCTGTCTTGGATGGCACAGCTCTAGAGGAAGAGGAGCCTGGGAGATGGATGAGGTAAGACAGATCTGTTGGGAGCTGGAGAACATGGGAAGGGGAAATGTGGTCCTCAGACAAGGAACAGCATGTGCAAAGGCCCAGGGGAACTACGCAGACCTGGAGAAGCTAGAAGTTGAAGGTGACGGGTATGGAGACTGGAGTGGGTGTGGGCAGCAGGAGGCAGCTACACACACTCTTGGTAGCCATCAGTCTTATGCCAAAGATGCCAAGGAACCTCTAAAGCACTTAGGAAGGGGAGCCGGTCAGCTCACCCTTGGTCAGTGTGGAGGGTGGAGCCGGAGTTCGGCATGGAAACTGTTGCAGCTGTCCAGGCAAGAAGTGGTGGAGGCCAGGGTGTAGGGGCAGAATCCAAGAGATTCCTAAGATGGAAGTGCTAGGACTTGGTAACAGCAGGTGGGTCAACAGGTTAGGGCCAGCTGAGTGGGAAAAGAGGAGGAGCAGCCAGGAGACAGCTGTGATACAGCCCCCTGGGCATCTGGAATGTGAAGACCTGAAGTGCTCGAGAGACCGACCCAGGCTACAAGAATATCTAGAAGCACTCACGTAGGCGTTTGCACCAGGACTGGACCGAGAGAGAGGGCTTGAGGCAGACTCTTGGGCTGCTCCAGAGGCGCTGCCAAGGAGGTGGGAAGGAGACCAGGAGACTGCAGTGTCCTGCAAGTGAGGGAAGGGGAGCGAGGGGCAGGGTGGGTCACAAGGCCAGGTGCTGCCGCAGGGTCAGGACCGCAGCAGCCCCTGGTTAGTGCACATGGGGACATGGTACAGCTGGACCAGGTCTGAGTGGATTGAGCTCCCTGCAGAAGCCAGATTGTGACAGGCTGGTGGGGACTTAAGCTCCAGAGAGGTAAGTTTTTTAGTTAATTCTGGGTTCTCTGGGTATTTGGTGTATTTTTTAAAGATGGAAGAAGGGGACACATTTAAATCCTAATGGAAAGTCCCAAGGAGAGGCTAAAGAACCAGATACTGATGTGTGGTGGAGCCTGGGGAGGTGTGGAAAGGGACAGCCTGTGGGAGCCCCATACCTTCTGGGTGAAGGTGACTGGTCAGGATGGGACTCCAGGAGGCCCAGTTCATGTTGGCCCTTGCTGTTCCTGAGGCCACAGGTGCCACTACCACTCCTGGACTCCTGCCCAACCTGAAGGCTGGGGCCGTGGCAGGATGCAAAAGTTAGACACTGTCTTGTCTGTGGGCAGAGGCCCTTCTGTGCAGAAGCCACAGCCTGGCCCAGTAGCAGCACAAAAAACCTCCTGCCTACAGGAAGCTGGACAGACGTGCCTTGAGATAGGATCTCTCCCTGCCTCTTACTTGCCTTTCCAGGGCATAGGCTTCTCTTTCTGAGGTGTGGAGAGGGAGGGCACCTCCTAGGGCCCAGGAGACAAAGCTTTAACTGCTCTAGGAGAGAGGAGGAAAGGAGAGATCAGGAGGAATTTTCTGGAGAGCCAAAGGTTGTCAAAGTCTAAAACAGGCTGTCCATTGTAGGGGCCTAGTGGTCATCACCCGTGCTCCCAAGGAACTGTTCCCTTGGGTTACCAGGGTCTACTTGGTGTCCCTATTTGCCAACTCTTAGCTCCATGTCAAGGTTTGGGTTCTCAAACTTGGCTGTCCCCTTAGCCAATGAACCCCACTTCACCCAGGACTTGGATGACACACCAAGATGATGAGAAAGCAAGAGATGGGGTGGGGGGGTGGTTGGTCCATCCCACTCTCCAGCCTCCTTTTCCAGGGGAAGGCCGGACTGGGGACTCTAAATACCTCCTTGCTGTGGAGACTGAGGCTGGCTTTGGCTTCTCAGGCCAGGTGAGAGATACCCTCACCTTGGTGCTGGGCCCTAGGGTAATAAGCACAGCTCTCCTCCAGCACTGCATCCCCACCCCCCTCCCCATTTTCTGCTTGCTGGAAGCCAGAGTACGACTCTCACCTAAATTTCTTCACCTGTCCCTAAAATGATGGGATGAGTTGCTGAGGGATCAGGTATGGGAATATCCAATGCCCTTGGCCTTCAGGGCCCCCATCTGAAAGTTTTCCTGGCTTGTCCCCTATGAATCTTGGGAGCCAGAGGGCAGACTGGGGCACTGGGCTGAGGGGAGTTCTGACTTCTCCTTACTCCACTCCTTGCCCAAAGGACCAGAATAGTGAATATGGGGCCCAGATCTCCACCTCCGTCTGCTCCTGGTCCTCAGCCCTGCCACTGTGACCTGGAGCTGAGTCCCTGGAAAATTCCTTTCCTGCCCTGGAGAAATTGCTATGACACAGCCCGACAAAGTCTGTGGCCAGCGGTGCCCTCAGCTCCTACATGTTACAGAGCTTTCCACCACAAGGGAGGGAGAATGAGTCTCCTGTGAGGTGAGGACAGGAGGGAAACTGGGGAGCATGCTGCAGGGGCACAGGGCATGGGTTGGTAGGAAGGGTTGGACAGTTAGGAGTTTGTCCTGAAGTCTAATTATAGCTCTAATGTGAGCCAGGTCAGTGGGCCTCATGGGGCCTCAGTTTTTTCTCTAGTTGAAGAGGTTGAATACTTGACAGGCTAGGAGAGTGGGGAATTGGTTGGGCCAGGCTCTGGGAGGCAATGGTGGCCACAATGACCAGGAAAAGAAGCCTGGGCCTGGACTAGGGCAGTGGCTTTGCCCAAGGGAAGAGGAGGCAGAGATTTAGGATGGGAACAGACAGTAGCTGACTATTTGGGTGGAGACCACATGACCTCCCTCAACTGTCCTTCTGTGACTACAAACCTGCAAGCTCTTTCTTCCCTTGGTTTCCCACCTGACAAACTTTAAGCAAACACAGACATTCCCTCCGCTGGGGGGGGGGGGGGGGGGGAGGAGACTGTAGGGCTTGAAGAGAATAGGAGCTCAGACTGTAGGAGCTCAGAGTATGAGCTCCAACTCTGAACCTCACCAGCTCTGTGACGTTGGCTAAGGTACTTACCGTCCTTGGCTGCCCTGTCTTGAGGGCAGGGTTAATAAACAGGGCACAACCTCCCATCCTGCTGTGAAGACTTTGAGAATTACCAAACATAAAGCACAGCGCTGGCCACACGGTAAGCCTCGGTAGGTGATAGCCATCATTCATGGCCTCCTGGCCGTGGATCACACACATTAATTAGTCCAGGTGCCGACGGCCACTTCCCAGACCCCTCAACTGAAGCCCAGGGAAGCCCTGCTATGCCTGTGGGGAGATGCAGCATAGGCATTACCTGACTGGTGAAAACAAGGTTAGAATCAGCTTGAGGAGAAACCCAGGGCACGCACTGGCCTAAGAGGGGGCCTGTGTCTCCCTGCCCCAAGAACCACCAGTCTGGTCACCCTGGACTTGTTTTTTGTTTTTTTTGGAAACTTTTTTTTTTTTTTTTAATAGTTATTGAATGTTCTACAGCTTACAGTAAATATCATAGTTACAAATTCTTGGCTTCAATCTTTCAGAGTGATCACTATCTGATCTTCAAAACAAAATGAAACAAAGACCCAAAAGAATCCAAAACAACAAAACAAAACCAGATTTATACTTCATACACACAAGGCGAGGCCATGGGGGCTTTCCAATCTTTACATTCCAGGCTGTGTTTTGAAAACACTGATAAGTTCTTTCATCAAACTACTTGGAAGACACCGGTCAAAGGTTTATTATTATTTTAAATGTTTTTCTTTTTAAAATGTGAGTTCCAATAAACTTTAAAAATTAGATTCCAACCTGTAGATTAAAATGAATTAAAAAATACAAAATCATATACAATGCTCTCACAGGGATGTTACATGCCACGAGAACAGGTTTCTCGGTCACGTGATATGATATAGGGATGCAATGCCTTTAGTCAGGAGATAGAGACAGACCCTTGGGCCTTTAAAGGTCATTATAGACAACTCCAAGTTGCTGAAGGCCTGGCCTTACCTCCCCCTTGGGTAAGGACGAGCTTGAGTCCCACCACAGATCCACACGATCTGGCTGACTCGAGAAGGTGGTCTGTGGGCAATCCCACTCTTTTCCTGACTCACAGGCATGGGGAGGAAGGCTAGAGCCTCGAGATGCTGGTCTTGCTGGGGTCAGGCCCAAAGAGGATTTCACCCATTTCACTCCTATGGGCTGGTACTTATCTGCAAAGCTGTTCTATCAGTTCTCTTCAGGAAGGAGAGTACCCACTCTGCCGGGAGCTGGAATGGGTACAGGGCCTCACTGCCACAGCATGAATGCCCAGGGACTATGGATACAGCCACAGGGAAGCAAGAGCTCTAGTTACCCTTTCTGGTTTTGTGGCAGCCAGTCCCAACTCCTGTGTTCCTCACTTGGCCACTGGGCTGGACTCAACAGCATGCAAGATAGAAAATAACCATTAGAGAAACAGAGGGAATGGGGCCCAAGTCTGGCTTAGGCAAAGTTGTCTATGGAATGTTGAAGCTGGCCTGCCGTGCAGGAATTCTGAAGGCTGGGCCCTAGAACCATGTAATACATAACTTTAGAAACATGTTTTCTAGAAGGAAACACAGGTAAAGGACAAACCTTGCAGCCAACCTGGCCTGCCCATGGAAATGAAGCCTGATCTCTGAGGCTCAGGTATGGAATTGGATGTTAGCCTGCTTGGGATTCCCCTGCTGTAGGGCTGGGCCTGGATTGCCCTGGGGCTGTGCCCCTCCACAGAACCTGCCTCCTACCTGCCCACTCCACTGCCTGACCTGCCCCTCTCCGGACTCTGAAGCTTAGCACGTAGCCGGGGACCACACACTTTCTAGTGATGTGGTAAAACACAGGATGGAAAAGCAGAGCTTCCATTTATCTTCACTCAAATGCAATTGAGAAATGCCATGGTGCTACCTAAATGATTCATCCAGCCAGAGTGCTATAACCAGGACCACACAAAGACCAAGACCCATGTCTTCCAGGCCTGCCTTCTCTGGCCATGGAGCAGAGTCAAGGAATCTGATATGCAGGGCTCCAGGCTTGGCTCAGCCAGGGCCTCACTAGGGCTCCTGGCTGAGTCTTGTGTACACGAGGAGGACACCAGAACTTGGTGAGCAAGGGGCCTGCCTAACTTTTATGCTCCATGTGATTCATTTCTGAACGCCATTCCGAACAAAGTCCCTCCAAAGGAGTACTCCTATCTCTCTGGGATTGGTAAACCTCAACTTTTAACTATACAGTGTCTCTCTCGGTCCTGGTTCTCACCCATGGGAAAAGCAAGCCCAGGGATTGACATGAGATGTCAATCCAGGGCAACACCAGTCCCCTGGGGGTGCCAACTCACTGGGCTTGAACAGTGGGTAGGCCCTCCAGGGTCAGAAAGCAAGGGGTAGACAGGCTTCCCTGGGACATGGGTCTTTCAATGGACAGAAACCTGGGGGCTTGCCCTTGAATGTATCTTCAGCTCTGGGCATCATGATCCCAAAGTGTTTTGTTCAGGTTAGGCCTTCTGTTGCCAATTTTCATCCTGGTGCTGCCAGGGTCCTCCGGGCCCCTCAAAAAAAATCTCAACTGGGAAGATTGAGCTTCCCAGGTCTTTAGGCATCTTGCTGTTTGGAACAGACACGTAGCAACCCACCCCTTCTTCATGCCTGCCACCAAGAGCCAGTAGGTGCCAGCTGAAAGAGCAGAGGATTTGAAGAGTTCAAATTTCGTCTCTTTTAACTGTATGACTTTTGGCAAATCTCTTCAGCCTTTTTTTTTTTTTAAAGCAAGCTCTAGGCCCAGCATGGGGCTTGAACTCATAACCCAAGATCGAGAGTCACATGCTCTACCAACTGAGCCAACCACGTGCCCCAAGTCTCCTAAGCCTTTTGAGACTTAGGTTTTTCCATCTATAAAGTGAGAATTTGGCAATCAATGAATGTCAAAGCACTTTATACATTAAAAAGAAAAAAAAACTGTGGATAGGTGTATGTGTCCTTGTTCGATATTTAGGTAAGGGGATATACACTTTAGGGTCACTGCCAAGAGAGAAGAGCCACAGCAACTGTCCCGTCTCATGAGGAAAAACATTTTTTCAAAAGTGGCAGAAAAGTTATGTTTCAGGCTCTGACCACTGGGGGGCTCCAGACTCCAGATTCCTGGGCCCCAGGCTAATGAGGAAAAGGGAGTCAGGTACAAGTTGGGGAATCCAAGAGGGTTGACTGGTGACCAAAACCACCTATACCCCTAACCCTGGCCACCAAGCTTGTGGTACTGGGGGCAGGCAGTGTAGTGGAGAGGTGTTTGCATGCTGGTGCCAGCACTAGCTCCCTATGTCATGTGGGCACACCCCTTGTCCTCTCTGTCTCACTGGCTTTCCTACAATGACAGGGCCCTCCCAGCTCTGACCTTCTGTTCAGCTTTACCAATGGGCCATCCATCATCTCTGGAAGCCTCCCAACAGATGCCTATGATCCTGCCATGAATGTTTGTCCTGCCAGAGGCACACCACTGCCCCTGTTCTCCTGGACTTGTTCCCTTTGCGATGACTCCCCAAGCTTGGCCAGGCTTGTGGATCTCCGTCAGAGCAAGAGGGGGAGGCCAGCAGAACCGGGGGCTCCACCATGCACACTGAAATGGGGGGCTGGACTTGGGACTCTTCCAGACCACAGCCTTTCTGTACCTTGTTTTTGCCTTGGGGCCTATCTTTGATCTGAAATTACATCCTCAAGCCTGTGTGTGGAGTCAGACTGGAGGGAAAGCAGGCAAACTGGGATTCAAGTGGCTCTGCCACTTATGAGCAAGTCACTTTGCTTTCCCAGGTCTCCGTTTCCTCACGGATCAACAAGGAGAATAATCTATTTCACAGGGTTAAGCCAGATGATGGATGTGAAATTGCTTTGTGAACTGTGAGGTACTAGATGTTAGTTTTTACTTACTGGTATAGAAAGAACAAGAGTGACAAAGTCATTCCTAGGTCTCCTTTTAAATTCCTCTCTGTAGTTCTACCCAGCCCACCTAGAGGCAGCAGGGTACATGGAAACATATTAGGATACTAGCATTCTGCTCACGTTGGCAAGTTCCCTTTTTTTCTACAACCAGTTTCCTCACTTGTTAGACGGAACTAACCCCATCCTCTCTCTCTCAGGGCCAGTAAATTAAAGGCTGTGAAGTGCTCTGAAATCTATGAAGCACCAGACAAATGCAAAGGTTTCCTATTATTCATTAGTATTATTTTGGCATTGTCCACACACATATGACATTATCTAGAACAACCTTCACCCACCCTTAGAAAGCCAGAGAGTAGGAGGAGGTATCTGCAAAAAATGGATTAACACTGGAAAATTTTGTTTTAAAATGAAGCCCCATCAGCACCCTAGAACAGACCATTTAGAATAGCAGGGTTTCTCCTTACTGGTCCTGCAGTTCCCTGGAAAGCCAAGAAGATGGGTCCCCCAACTCCTGGCTCTGGGTTGGATGCTGATGGGCTTTGCCCTCCTGGGAATGGCCAGACAGCCTCTGAGGTCCTTCTGGCTCCAAAGTTTCCTGATTTTTTCCTCCTTTAAGGGAGACATGGGAGGTAGGGGTAAGGGTTTGTCCAAGTGCATGTGAATTTAAAATGAAAAGGGTTACTTAAAAGTCCCAAATGTTATCAATGATCCCATTTTGTACAGTAAAATGTTCCTGCACCCCTGCCCCCAAAGGGGCTGTTGGCCCAGCCAAAAGCTAGGTGCAGGGGACATGGCTGGGCAACTTGGGCTCCTGGCTGACACTAGCAGGGCCTCCTGACTTAGGGGTTCCTCTTCTCCCATGAGAGCCCATGCCTCCTGGGCCTCATCCTTGTCCCCTCTCTCTTCTCAGGAGGAGGGGCTTTTGTCCTAAAAGCACAGATCCTCCTTTTGAGCCAGCCCACTTGCTCCTTCTCCTAGGGCTGGAGTCAAGGTATAGAACGAAAGTTCCAGATGTCTTCACAGAATTTCCAAATGCTATTTCTCCATTTGCAATTTCTGTTCCTGCCATCTGGCCCCATGTGACCTCTGCCCAGTCTTCAACCCCCCTTTGGGATCAATGGAGAAAAAGAGCAGAAACAAAAGCCCAGAGACTGTTCCAGAGTTCACCAGGTATGAGTGCTGCTGACTTAATTTCTACAAAACCAAGCCAATCCATCTCTAGGCAAATTTTTGTGGATAACATGCCCCTAGGTGGGAAGGCTGCATTTAATGCTAATTTACTGCCAGATCTAGGGAAGTTCTTTCATCTTTTCTGAGCCTCAGCTTCCTCATCTATCAAACAGGGGAATGGATGAAATGATTGCTAAGGTCCCGTCAGTTCCATGAGTCTATGAAATGTTTATTGCTATTGCTTTTCCTTCACTATCCTGACCTTCAGAGCTGCCAGCACCCACCTGGAATGTGGTTCCTTCACTTTGGCCGTGAGTGGCACAAGACAACCAAGAGCCCCACGGACAAGCTGGTGAGCCCTGGCACCGGGAAGGGCAGAGGGAAGGGAGAGAAATGTCATAGGTTCCCACTCTAATCAGGAGGAAGCATCTCATCAGAGTGGGCCCCTGTGGACTCTGGAGCCAAGGTCTGGATTACATAGGGCATCTGGCCTTCCAAGGCTTTGGGAGGCTGGGATACCATCGCCCTGCAGCTGCTTGGCAGGTCTGAGGTCAAAATTACGTTTTGAGGAAGTGCCAGGTCAGTTAACAACACTGTGCAAATCAGAGGGTCCAGGACCAGACAATTTGGCCAGAGACCTTACAAATCAAAGCCAGCAGGCAAGCACCTCTCTCCCCTCTTCCTTCCCCCAGAGCCCTCCCTCCTCCCACCCTCCCTCAAGTTCTCCCAAAGAAAGAATCTGGTTTTCCCAGGTTCTCATTAAGCTGCTATGAACACTCCTACCTAATCAGGTGGTTCTGTTCTTGGTCTGTTGCGATGGTTCTCAGAAGTCATTTCCTTTGTGTCAGGACATGCTAACGTCCTAAACTAATCTTGCTCCGGAAAAATAAAGAAACAATCTCCCAGAGATGTAACCTGCTCAACAGCTTTGAGTTCCTACCCTGGACCCAAGGGTCACATGTGTTATGCTCTTCAAAGGAAATCACACCTTCAGCTGAACCATTGCAATAAACCCCACTCTCTGCCACTAGACTAGGCTCCCCAGGGACTGGATGCTTGGGGAAGGAAGAGCAGAGAGGATATGCTTGGTCTGGAGGTGGGGACAGAGCTGGAAGGGTAGCGGCTAAGGGGACACTAGGGAGAGGCAGGAGATTAGAAAAAGCAGCTTTTACAAAAACCAAAAATAAAAACCAAAACCGTTAAAGATGCATAAAGTGACCCTTGCACTTCCGTTGTCTCTTCTTGCAAATAGAGGTGGTGCTGCTAGGGAACTGCTCCAGCACCTGTGTAAGACTTGAGTAGTTGCATACAATGTGAGAATCCAGATCTGAGGAAGGAAGGGAAGAGCCATTAGTGCCCGTGATATTCCTGTCAGGCCATTTCAGGAAGCCACTGGATCCCCTCCCCTCACTGCAGGATCCCTAAATGGAGCCCTCTGTGCCTCCCTAGTGGAGCTGCCTGCTTCCCGTCCAGGTCTAGAGCTCCTGGGGGAGGTAGAGGGTAGGGGAGATCAGGAAGTAGGGCAGAGGATTTAAAAAGATGATGTCCCTGGAGCCCTGTGTTCCACTGGCACTGCCTCAGAGCAGTCGAGGGCAGTAAGGAAGTTGATGGGTGGGGGGCGACGGGGGGTGGCCCAAGGTCTCCAGCTCCCCCATGATAGCTAACATCTGATTAAGATTGCATCTGAAGAATGGGGCCCAGAGTTAAAGGAAGTCTGGAGGCTGTAAGTAAAGAGCACAGAGTTTAGTGCTAGAGGACTGGAGTTCAAGCTCCAGCTTATTTTTTACTGGTTAAGTGATGTTGAACTATGCATTTATCTGCAAAACAGAGCTAATAATCCTCATTTCACAGAGCTGTTCTAAGGATTATGAGATAATGTATGTAAAGTACCTAGAACATATGGAAAGTGACAGCTATCATTAAGGGTGATATTACTGAACTCAGAGCAGGAAAGCACCTGGTAACTGTCACTGGCCCCTGCCGCCGACACCTGTGCTTTGCTAGGGGCGATTCTAGTATTCGGTCATCCCCCTACCTCTCCCAGCCCGGGCCCTACTCACTTGGATGGGCTGCAGGCTTTACCAGTGTGGGGGCACATAGCTGTACGCAGGGGTCCCTTGGGCCCTGTATGTTGGCATGGACACAGGGTGTGCCCCAATCGCAGTGTGCTGGGGTGCAGTCAGCAGGGTACCTGAGCATCCAGAAATAAAAGGAAACCCAGTGAGGCCGTCCCAGGATGCTGGGATGAAGAGGATGAAGCCACAGTCTTTCACACAACTGCTCCCCAACCTGGGCCCCCCACCTGCTCACAAACTACCTACCCCTCCCACCTTGCCAGGCTTCATCTCCTTAGGGAAAATTTTGCTGATACTCCAGGACAGAGTCAATCACTCATCTTCAGTGGCCTCCTTCTACTCTTTTTTGTATGCTTCTCTCAGTCTACCGAGTGGAAATTGTTGGTTTATATGGTTGTGTTTCCCACTGGCCCCACTGTTCCTAAAGGCAGGGTTCTAGTCTGATCTGTCAGTAACTGGTCCCCAGAACCAGAACAAAGGCTGGCACCAAGCAGATATCCGATAGTTTGCTGACCTGATCTGGGGAATGAGGCCTCCATAACTCCCTACATTAGGGGCCACACAAAACCCCAAATCTCACCCCCAACCCACTAGACCCCTATACTCTCTTCTCTCAAGTGATTCTTTAAAAGTTGGATCTCTAAAAGTTATCCACAATCCTCTTGTCATCTCATGCTCTTCTTCTGAATGTCAGCACATCCAGAGACTTCCCTAAACCTGCTCCTCTGGTGTCATCTCCTCCTCCATCCTCAAGGTTCCTGAAGGGCAAGGCTCTGATATGATTTCCGGAGTAAGCCCTCATGCCTTATAGAATTAATTACTGGACAGGGCCTTAAGCTTCTGCCTGGTCATAACAGGCATTAACATTAACAATAACATTAGCCCCATGCCCTCCCTTCTGGAACCCTGCTGCTACTAGAGTATTAGTGCCATCATCCTTCCTTTAAATGGCAGCCTCCCCACTGACCTACCTGCTTAAAGCCTCTCCCATATAACTGTGCCTCCACCCTGCAGCCAGAGAATGTTTAAAGCAAAACCATCTCTCCTCTGCTTAAACCCCTTTGCTAGCTCCCCATTACCTAAAGGCATTCGGGCCTCCCCACTTTAGCTTTGCTAACTTCCAGCTGCCCTTCCAACTCCACACCCCTATTTTCTAAGGGCCTTGGACCATTTCCATTGTGTGAACATATCATGTTCATGTTCTTTCCACCTGGACTGCCCTTCCCTCTTCCATCTCTCTGGTCAACTTCTGTTCACACTTTAAGGCCTTGCTCAATATGCCCTCCTTGGTGAAATCTTTCTCATTGCTGTGGACAGAGTTCCCAGAAATCCCCAGCACAGAATTTCTCATGCTATGTGACACTCGATTCTATGACTGTGTCCTCCAGTCTGTCATGAATTTCTGGAGAAGGGGGATGGATGCTGACGTAGATGCTGCTCTCACCTGCTGACATTGCCATGGTGGTGCCAGCTACCATGCCCATGGCCACACCATTGGTCCGGGGGGCAGCAACAGGCGCTGGGTAGATGGCGGAGGGAATGCTGTTGGGCTGGACAACCGTGGTGTGGTGGATGACGTGGGGCTGGGCAGCGTACACCGGCTGTGTGTAGTAGGCTCCCTGGGGGAAAAGAGGCTGAGGTCACACAGGCTTTTTGGAGACATCGAGTAGGATATAGGGAGAAGGGAGGGGGAGCCTGTTCCTCCCAGACCCTATGGGACAGGGCCAGATAAGCATGGACCTAGAGATATAAGGTCTGGGCCCCAGCTGGGACTCTGCGTCTGTCTTACTACATGACTCTGGACAGTTCAGTATTGGGCTCAGCTTTTCGTTATGAATTATGAAAAATAAGGCTCTGACCCTGTCCTGCTTTGCTCCTAGGATTGCTATGATTATCTAATAGGGTAACAGCCTTTAAAATGTTTGTATCTTACTACAGTGTGCTTCTACGAGCTGCCAAAAATGTAAAGGCAGGGACCACAGTCAGTGAGTGAGGATATGGATGGAGCTGGTGAATCCAGACCACTGTGTCACACATATGAGGAATTTCCAGCGGGGCAATCACACTGGTGCGAGTACTACCATCTTACCCACTGGGAACTATCACAAATGCAGAGCATTTCCCCAGATGTCTCTTACTATTTCCCTTTAGGCAAAGAGGTGCGGATGGAGACAGCTGTCTTAGGTGACTTTCCCCAGCCTAGATCATGATGCTTCCTGCTGCCACAATCCACAGGCCTGGTGACCTTTGTAGCTAGTAGACACAGCCCCTTGGGTCATCTTAATCCAGAGCTTCCCCAATGCCTCTACTAACAAATGACAGGAGCCTCAGAATATGGGTTTATAACTGCACAGGTCTGAGAACATAGTGCAAAGCAGCCTACCACAAACCAGAAAAATGATCTCCAGCCCACTGTTGTTGTTGTTGTTTTTTTTATGTTTATTTCTGAGAGAGAGAGACAGCGTGAGCAGGGGAGGGTCAGAGAGAGAAGGAGATACAGAATCTAAAACAGGCTCTAGGCTCTGAGCTAGCTGTCAGCACAGAGCCCGAATGTGGGGCTTGAACCCACAAACCATGAGATCATGACCTGAGCCGAAGTCAGATGCTTAACCGACTGAGCCACCCAGGTGCCCCTGTTCTATCTTTCAAGTTTCACATTCTACTCTAGAATGTAGCTGTTCGTTAAATCAAAACATGTTCCCCTCACTACTTAAAAACCTGATGCAGAACTGTCACCCCAGAAAAACTGTGCCATGTGGTATGCTGGAGGCTCATATAATCCCTGTCATAGCCATCCCCTCAGAGTACACACATTCTCTAGCTGAAGGAGCCCAGATGGGGACATTAAGGCACTGAGAGAGAGAATAACTTACTCAAGGTCACAAAGGGACTGATGACAGAGCCTGAGAACTTATCTCCTCCTTGTTCATAGACTTTATCGAGGAAGGGAGGTGTGGGGGTTAGGGAGAGAAGCCCAAGACACATGGGGTCTCATCCTGACTCAACCAATAGCTCCCTGTGTGACCTTGGAGAACTCACTCTCCCCTCTGGGTCTCAGCTTCCCCACTTGTATGAAAAGGAATGGAGAGGGGTGCCTGGGTGGATCAAGTCAGTTTAACATCCAACTCTTGATTTC
The DNA here is from genome assembly GCF_003009895.1 of Hyaena hyaena. Lineage (NCBI taxonomy): Eukaryota > Metazoa > Chordata > Mammalia > Carnivora > Hyaenidae > Hyaena > Hyaena hyaena. Next base: position 527,459 of record NW_024081479.1, on the reverse strand, counting down.
AGCTCAGGTCATGAACTCTTGGTCATGAGACTGAGCCCTGCATTGAGCAACCCACTGGGTGTGGAGCCTACTTAAAATTCTCTTTCCTTCTCCGTCTCCCCGCCTCGTTCTCGCTCTCCAGAGAAAAAGAAAAAAAAGGAATTGAGCTAGATGATTTCTAGGAGCCCCTGCTGCTTTGATATTCTGGGCTCTGTTCATCTAAATGGCTTCATGCATCAACCCTCTAGGGGCTGAGGTGGGGTGAGGGAGTGTGTAGACTACAGGGCTACTGTTTCTATGATATAACAGTGACAACTGGCCAAAGCCATGAACTTGTCTTCCCTCTGTTCCTCACCCACTCCCATCCCTCCTAGGCTGGTCAGTCATTTACCTGCAGAAGTGGTGGGCCCAGGCTTCCGCACGCACCTACCTGGGCATACAGATTCTGCTGGGGATAGGCACTTCTGATTGGATACATGGCCGTCTGATAGGGGTTGGGTGATGGGGAGTAGGGGGGCGGAGCAGTATTACTCTGGGTCGGTGGGACCTTGTATGGTGTCCCCGCAGTATATCCTGTACCAAGGCAATAAGAGAGACTTCAGTTAGTTGACAGAACATTGTCAGAAGGTAGCAGGTCCCAGGTACGACTCCCCAGACAAGGATGGGCTGATTCCAGGCTGGAAACACAGATGAGAAGAGACAGAGAACAGGGCTCCTCCCACAGAGCCCTGGCCCCAGAGGCAGCTCCCTCAGTCCTGGTGCACAGGGTGCATGAGTAATTCTGGCATCTTGTGTTTTTCTGGGTCTCAGGGGTATGACATATAAAATAAGAGGCTGGAACACAGATGATCTCCTAAGGGACCTTTGCAGCTCAGACAATCTAGGATTCTGTCTACATACCGTGAGACAAGCACGTACACGCAGACAGGAGACCCTCTGCCCACTTGCTCTTTATTGCACTCTGTCTTCTTGCTTTTCTGTCTCTTCACTCAGCAGCCCAGGGCGTCTTCTGCTGCTGTTTCTCTTTGGTTTTCTACCTTACTCTCTCTTTTTTTCCCCTCCTTATATCTCTCTCTTTTTGGACTTTTCTCTACCACATTCCCCTTCTTTCCTGAGAGGTTTAAGGTGAAAACCCCACAGAAAACACCATTCAGACCCAGCTCTTCCCCTTGCTCCTGGGGCTTGGAGGAGAACCACCTCTGCCTGAAGGCCTGAAGTCAGGGGTCATGAAAGTTCACATCAACCAGAAACCTATGACCCAGGGAGCTCACAGTCAGCCACTCCATCAAATTGTGCTGCCTTTGACTCTTCTGGAAAATAGAGTCACATCCTATGTCCACGGAAAAACCTGAAACATAAATCACTCAGGAACAAGACTGTGTACTTACAGAACACAAAATGAAATGATTCTACGGAAACCAAGTGATCAAGTGATCCCCAACTCTCTTACTTTATACAACGGGCTCAGAAAGGGCAAATGGTTTTAGAAACTGCTCCTTTTTTCTAAGTTGAAGGGACAGTGCCAGGAGACCTTGGCTCTGGATCTCCAATGGGGTGTTGCTGGGGTTTCTTCCCTGTGCTTCCCATCCTGGCTCAGTCTGGTTGGTACATCACTGACCTTCTCTGGGCCTCAACTCAGGTCTTTCGCCTACAAGATGCTCATTAAGGACTATCAGCAACATGGTGCTGATTCTGCAAGAAGGGACTGGGGAGCAGAGTGGAGAGGGGTGCTTTATTGGAAGAGAACAGATCTAGGCTACAATTCGTGCTTTTTCCCCCAATTTGGTGTGACTATTGTCAAGTCTCTGGGCCTTAGTTTCCTATTTTGTTAAATCAGAAGGCTAAGAATGAAGATCTCTTCCTGAACTAAAATCCTATTTTTCTAAAGATCCTAGGTCTCTTCTATCCTAACCTCAAGTAAAAGCAAGCTGCCATAAGGTCACAAATCTCTCTCCATCCACAGCACTGGCTTGGCATCCCCCAACCCCTGCTGAGGTACTCAGTAGGATATGAGAGCTGCTATTCAGTTGCCACAAAAGGCACCACCAAAAGGTATCCTTGTCCTCTTCCCTGACATCATGTCACTTACTTTTCCATCTGTAGATTCATAGTTTATTCCATGAAAAACTGGCTTTGTGATCAAATACATTTGGGAAATACGTAGCAATGAGGATGAAGTGGAAAGCATACGTTCAGAAGGTAGCATCGTGAAAAATGAGAAACTAGACATGGAGGTGCGAGTCAGCTGAGAGAAGTTTGGAGCAGATCCCTCCAAGTTTCTAGATTGTGGCACTAATTATGATATGTGGTCAAGGCAGGTGAAGCAGATACTGCAGGGACAGAGAGAAGTAAGTCTAGGTCTGTGATATCTACAAGGAGTCACCTGAGGGGCACTTCACCTTGGAGGCACAGTTTTTTTTTTAATCTATAAAACAAGGGGGGGTTGTCAAAATGGGTATGTCCCAAGACTGTGCAATGGACTATATGATTCTGAGGGATTTTAATTATTGTTTTTAAAAAAGAGTGCAGTAATGTAGAATAAATAGGTTTGTGTTTTATTCTATGACCCTGAGAAGTTTTAAAATGAGAGGATGAACTATGAATCTCCAAGATAGGGATTAGCAGGAGACTACTTACAAATTTAATTTACCACTGAATATTTTATTCACACTATTAACATTTAAAACAGGCAAACTAGGGGCGCCTGGGTGGCTCAGTTGGTTAAGCATCCGACTTCAGCTCAGGTCATGATCTCACGGTTCGTGGGTTCGAGCCCCATGTCAGGTTCTGTGCTCACAGCTAGCTCAGAGCCTGAAGCCTGCTTCAGATTCTGTCTCCTTCTCTCTCTGACCCTCCCCTGCTCACGCTGTCTCTCTCTCTCAGAAATAAATAAAACATTAAAAAAAATTTTAAAAATAAAAATACAAATAAAACAGGCAAACTATAGGGGCACCTGACTGGCTCAGTCTGAAGAGCATGTGACTCTTGATCTCAGGATCATGGGTTTGAGCCCCATGCTGGGTGTAGAGATTAGTAAAAAATAAACCATAAACTTAAATAAATAAATGAATAAATAAAACCTGAAAAATACAGTTTTTATAACTACAACTTATTTTGGTAAGTAAAGTTTTATTGTAACAGCCATGTCTATTCATTTACTTATCAACTATGGCTGCTTCCCTGCTACAACGGTAGTTATGACAGAGACCATATGGCCTGAAAAGCCTACAATATTTATTATTTGGACCTCTATAGGGATAGTTGCTCAATCCTGATTTAAAGGAATAAAAGAAGGTTATGAGGAGTCTTGTCAGAGTGACGAAGGGCAGAAGGACAGGATACCCTTGAATCCTAAGATACTTGTCTCTGAAAGCTATACAGCACAGAGTAGTGGTTATGAGTAGTCTGGAGCCAGACTGACTGCCTGGGTCTGAACTCCCACCCTGCTATTTGACAGCTGTAGAAAATAGCAGTCTCCTCATCTGTAAGTGGGGACAACAGTACCTATTTCATAGGGTTGCTGTGGTAAATACATTAATAATTGCAAAGCCCTTAGAATAGTGTGTGACACATTAAAAGCACTTCATAAAGGTGAGCTATTCTTCTTCTTCTCTCTCTCACTGTATAGAGAAATAGTAAGCTTGCCCTGGGAGTGTGCAAGCAGAGACTGGTATGAAAGACCACAATAGAGAGGTTAAACTATGACTTCCATTGTGTGATCCAACTTGGAACACAGACTGCAGGGTTTTAAGATTCTAAAACTGTATGGTTTAAAATACCATGACTTTGGGGTGCCTGGGTGGCTTAGTCGGTTAGGCGTCTGACTTTCACTTAGGTCATGATCTCGCGGTTTGTGGGTTCGAGCCCCGCGTTGGGCTCTGTGCTGACTGCCAGCTCAGAGCCTGGAGTCTTTTTCAGAGTCTGTTACTCCCTCTCTCTCTGACCCTCCCCTGCTCACGCTGTCTCTCTCTCTCTCTCTCCTAGAAATAAATAAAACATTAAAAAAAATAAAATAAATAAAATAAAATACTGTGACTTTATGATTCCTTAAAGTTAACAAGCCAACGATGCTGGCAACTTTCCTTTAGGCTCCCCAAGAATGTGCTCTGGAATTTCTATCCCCAAGGGAAGCCTGCACTACCCCTCTATGCCCCAAGGACAACCACCTTACAAAGTATTGAGATTATCTCTCAAAGGAAAAGAAAAAAGCTCTAAGAGTCTGCAGGAGAGTTTGGTTTCCAAATCTAAGAATAACTTTGTCTGAGACTGTTTCCCTTTCTTCATGTTATGAAATGAGACACACATATACTCAGAATACAGATCAGCAGCCAAAATACCCTTGGCAGCCAAAAAGATGATGCTGCATAAGAAGGCCTTGCTCATTTGTCCAGACAGTTTGAGAAGGAAGAAGCAGAGCTAGAGATCATTAAGCTCAACACAGACGTTTCACAGATGAGATGACAGATGGCTGAGATGGAGCAACTGCTCTCTAGGACTCAGGACTCAGTGCTCCTTCCTCCAGCTACAATGGTTCTCAAGGTTTCCATCTTTGTCCAGAGGCTGCAGAAACTGCCTGGGCTCTGTCAGTGAGTGACGTAATTCTTCTCTCAAGGAATACCCTCAGGTGGCCTAGATAGTATCAGAAGGCATTCTAGAGTTGATATTCTGTCTCTGAGTATTTCAGTGAGACTTTTATGAGAAAATCATTGCAGTGGACTTTCTACAACTAACAGTCCTGTCCATACCACTGAGGATTAGAAATTCCCCTGAAGCTGTAGTCTGGGCTACCTTGGGTAACGCAAAATTAAGGATTTATTACTCTGTGCATCTAAGTAAAAGAAGCTATTGGGCTTGATCCAAAATAAAACAAAACAAACGAACAAAAACCTGACTGATTTTGCTCAAATGAACTTAGACTCAGCTCCCTCACTGGAGGCCCTGGTACTTGTGAATGGTCTTCTACCTAAGTCTGAAGGTCACAGAATTAGGACTTTGAAATTCTATGCCTTCAAGACATTAGAGACTTGCATCTTGCATTCAGCTTTCTACATTTCAAATGAAGAACCTGTAGCTGGCGGGGGGGGGGGGGGGGGGGGGGGGCAGCGACCTTCCCCAAACTGCACAGCAAATCAGTACAGAGCTGGGCTCAGAGTTCAGGGCTTCCCATGCCCTGTGCAGGGACTCCTTTCTGAGTTACAGGTCTATGCAGTCCAATCTTGGACATCTGGCATATTGCCCTTTGTGTCCTCATTTCACTAAAGGCAATATTGTGACAGAAAAAGGGAATTAGATCACTAGAAATCCCAGCTCTGCCTTATGAAAGAGGCTTGGTTTATGAGGCCCGGTTCTTTTTCTCAGGTCCCTTAACTATTAAGTTTGGGGTCCATCAAACAGAAAAATAAATAGAGTCTTCACATTAGTGAGATAAAACTGTTCTAGCCCTCTCTTCAATCCTTCTGCACTATCATAAATCTTTTTCAGCTGGTGAGCCCCTACTACCTTCAAAGGCATTGATCCTTACATCAAGGATGCCTTTTAGACTAATCAGTTTATTGACCATCAGATTTACATGTCTGAACAAAGCTCTATGTCTGAGTCTTGCCTTGACCCCTAAGTCTCCTTGTTGGTACAGACAGTGTGGAATAATTAGGAGGGAGACCCAATTACAAACTGAATTGAGTTTCTTAAAGTGTCCTGAATTTTCCGTGGCATTAGAAGCCACAAAATCTATGTATCAGGAGGAAGTCTGGTGGGCGTGGGAGGGGCAGGAGAGCCCACCTCTATTTAAAAATTCCACACACTACTGGCTTAAAGGAAAAGGGGCACATTTTGGGTCCTTTCCAGGGACTATGACAGTCTGTGAGGGCAGTGGGAGGTAGCTGCAGGACATTTCAGTGGTACTTCAGGAAGATTTCAACACAGGAGAAGGTGAAGCCTTCTAATATTCAGACATTATCACTGTAGAATGGGTTGCCTATGGAAGGAATGAATACCCTGGAGATACGTGAGCAAAGGCTAGCTGGTCAACTACGGGCAGGGTAGCTAGAAAGGTCCCTGCTGGCGTGGTGGATATTGAGTACACAGCACCCTGGTGACAGAATCAGGAGTCTAAAAGCTAGACAGAACCTTAAAGATGTCCTAGTCCAGCCCCATTATTTTACAATTGGAAAAACCAAAGTCCAAAGCACGGACATAAATTATCCAAGGTTACACAGAACCAAGTCTAGAATCCAACTCTTCTGGTCTCCATCCCAGGCCTCTTTCTGCTACACTGTAGTAGGTGTGTCCATATGCATGTACAGTCATATGTGTGGGTTTAAGAGAAAATATTTATAAATAACCCCATTTACATATATGTTCATTCAATTCCATCTGAGGTACCTGGAAAAACTCCCTACTACTGCCATCCTTCTCTTAATGAGTACTATTAATATCATGAAAAAAGTCAGTAAACTTAACTTGAAACTTAAACCTGAGTGATCGGTTTTTAGTTGTGCTGCTTGCTACTTGGATGGCATTGGACATAGTATCTTTCTGAGCCACAGCTTTCAAACCTGAATGAAAATCCACCATAATGCGACTATAGTGTAGATTAAATGAGAGGGTGATAATGAAAGCAAATTCTCCAAAAGGTGAAGAGTTATGTTATTTAAATGTAAGTTGATGATGACATCTAAGGGCAACGGTAACTAAACTAAGGAGAAGATAACATTAGGTATTTAAAATAAAAGAAAAAAATGCAGCATGTTCATCTAATCCACTTAATAGGTTAATAATTTACTGAACTACAAACTATCAGGCTTTATCTGCCATATCTCTCTAAGGGTATTGCAAGCCCCTGATGGCACAACTTAAGAAAAAAGCACTTCCCCCATCCAAAGCCAGCCATTCCTCTTTTGGACAGCTCCAACAAGGCACAAAGTCTTCCTTATATGGAGTCAAAGCGCTCAGTAACTTCTAAACATTGGTCCTCATTTTACCCAGGAAGCCATCTTGTATTAAAACTCAGGTGTAGGGGCGCCTGGATGGCTCAGTCAGTTAAGCGTCCGACTTCAGCTCAGGTCATGATCTCAGTCTGTGAGTTTGAGCCCTGCCTCAGGCTCTGTGCAGACAGCCAAGAGCCTTAAGCCTGCTTCTGACTTTGTGTCTCCCTCTCTCTCTGCCCCTCCCCACTCACACTCTGTCTCTCCCTCTTTCTCTCAAAAATACAGAAACATTAAAAAAAAATTAAGTATCATGTGTGAAGGTGAAACCATTAGTCACTGCACTAAACGTCAAGATGAATATAACCATTCTGATTGGCCAGGTGGTTTCTGTCTTCCCTAAGGACTCCCTGTACATACTTGCTCCCACGGTGTAGCTTCCACTAGGAGAGTATTTCCCATGCAGAGGGCAATTCTGCCTCCCCAGGAGATATTTAGCAATGTTTAGAGATATTTTGGTTGCCGTAATGAGGGTTCGCTGGCACCCGGGGGGCTGAGGCCAGGGATTCTGCTAAGCATCCTACAATGCACCAGTTAGCCCCCTACAACAAAGGATTTCTATCTGGTCCAGATGTCCATAATGGCAAGGCTGTGAAACCCTGTGCTAGCTAGAGCAGCCCACTCTGTCCAAAGGTCCACCGGCCTTCAAATGTGCTCTCTGTTCTTTCCCTTAAAATGTAGTCACAGTTCTTCCCTTATCAAACTTGTTGGCCAAATGCATACTTCCTCCTCCCTCCCTCACTGCTTTGTGTCTCCCCAAAGCTGGGTACATGATCAAAGAGGATGACCTGCCCTGTATGAGGAAGGTCAATTTTTTATGTGGGTAGGAGAACCTCTTGAAACAGTGTCTTATAAGGTCAGTTTTAAAAGTTCCCTTTCCTTTCTTCCTAAGAGACAAATCAGTCCCAACTAAGGGGAACAAGGAAAGGAGGAGACAGGCTGTATTTACTGAAAGCCGCAGAGGATGCTTGGTAAGTTCGGTTCTCGGTCCCGGTGTCCACTGGGAGGTGGAAGGTACCTTCAGTACCACAGGAAGATGAGTTCTGTGGCCAGGCCTGTTTCATCAGCAGAGTTGCTTAAGGGAAGACACAAGAATGGCATTAGGCAGAAATAAGAAGTGGGCACCACCAATCACAGACACAAAGCAAGGGTCTTGTGCTGGATGGAAACATATAACCCAAGGGGTCCTGTTCAGACACACAGGATGGTTCAGCCTTTCTGAGATGGGTGAGTGGGTTGGGAGGAGTGCTGAAGTGAGCTTCCAAATGATTTGAAACCAAGGAAATCTGAGTTTACACTAAGAGAGCCAGAATTTTCTACCCACTACCAAAACCATGAAGATGCCTAAGAATACCACCTCCTACTGACATTCTGGCCTAAGGCTCTGGGATATTCCTTAGCTGCTTTCTTATTAATATGTAGCAACTTGGAGCCTTTGACTATGTACTGGGCCACATCAATTGAGTCCTCAATTTTTATGCCTGAAATCTCACCTGGGGGTGTATTTAATAAGTTGTTTTCAAAGAGAGACCTCAAAAGAATTACCATGTCACATGAACCTTGCTGGACTGCCAACTCTTTCAAAGGGAATGAGCTGTGGCAGTTCAGAAAGCACAGGCTGTATGGTGGGACTCTTCCTGCTCCTTCTCCTGCACACCCAGCTGGAACCAGAGAGATAAGCCTCTTGCACACCCTTTATACCTCCTATTGATGTGCTGCTGGTGCCCCACGTTAGGTATCTCCTCATGAATTAGAGATGATCTACTGGGCCTTTAAGAAATTATGTTAAACTTGGGGTAGGTGTAAAATAGAGATGAGGCCCAGTCTGAAAGAAATCTGCAGGCTTCCCAGGTAGACCTAAGGCTTAACTTGAGAAATTTGAAGGATGATGCTTCATATGATCTAGAAGCGGGGAATGACTCAAAAAACTTACCTTCATGGTATCCTGTGGGGAAGGAGAGAGGAAAGAGGATTTCAAAGGGGGGAAAATGCCTAACTTCTTTAGAGATTTTGCTTGATATACTTTTTCCTAGAGGAGAAACCATTCTTGACCCAAATTTCTATTTAGAGTAGGAAGAACGATTTTAATAGTATCTTTTCGAGTATACTCAAATAAGATCTTGGATAGGAGAGGCTTTAAAGAACATTAGCAGGATGTGGGGCTACAGTGGCAATAGTTGGGTACACTTGAAACATTTTAACAATGGGCTAAGGTGAAGCAGGGTGGCATGAGAAGCGTGCCTGTCCACTCTGATTCTGCCAGGGCAAGGACAGCCCACCTCTAGAGAGGTCCCATAACCCCTCTGCCCATCCAGGTAACAGGTAATGCCTCTGGTTCCTTCAGTCTTGGGAGTACTGAGGCCAGAGGAAGAGGTCAAGGACCCTGCTGTTTCGCTGAACTAAGGCTAGAAATGTAGCTGTTCTAGGCTGACTCTGCACTTGCATTAATGGCCCGCAATATATACAGCAGATGCTGAGAAATGAGAAGGAAATCATGGGCAGAAAGTGACACTAAAAGGAGAATTCTTGCATAAGAAACGGAGACCTAGAAGAATTGCGTGCAGAGTCCAAAGCCTTTACTGGACATCAACGCATGGCTCTGCAGACAATACAGGAGGAGGGCAGGCAATTTTAAACAATTACCTTGAGTTTCCTTTCCCCAGGGTTGGGGCAGGGGGTGGGGATTAATAAAGGATCCAATTAGTGTTGAAAAATCTTATCAAGATGTCTCCAAATTTAGAACCTGCTGTTCAATGTGGCTGGAAAGCCCTGGTCACTCTAAACTCCCTAAAAAGTGAAACATGTAGTTCTGAGAAGACAGATGTCCTCAAGACCCTATAGAGCTCCATCAGGGAGCAGGAGGCCTAAATTCAGCCACAGAAAACTTGGATGTCCTGTTCCAGTCCAGGTTTTTCCCCCCAGGTCGTACATACTTCACCATAATTTTCATCATAGGCCAAAAGTCTGACATTGGTCTGAAGGACTGCATGACAGTTAAAGTAAATCAAAATTAACCAAAGAGTAACTGAAGCCTACACTGCACTCAGCACTGAGGGGAGCGCCACAGTGGACAGGAACACTTGTGGGTCATGGTCACTGCACACAAGGTATTTATGGGCCAGCTGGGGATGCAACACAGCCACACGCCAACCAGAGAGTGAACAAGACAGCATTATGCAACATAAAATAACATTCCAGATTAACCAGGATAGAAGCAAGTGCGACTGTGCCTTTGATGTCTTATCTAACTGATCAAGTGAACTACACTATATATGTTCTGAAGAAGTGAGTATTTTCTCTGGTTTTATTAAAAAAGAAATGAAAACAAATATTCGTGTGTTCTATGTTTCTCTATATATTTGAGTACTTTAATTGTTTAAAACTGGACAAATAGTAAGACTAAAAAAAAACAAATATTAGCTGTCAACTTGACTTCCTCATTGGTTAGTTGTACTGTGCCACATGATCTTCCTCTTCCACGTAAAATTCCAAATTTTACCATTCTATTGGTAGCCATTGAGAGCTCAGTTGTGTGATAAAGGCAATCCAACTGAAACTTTAGAGGCACAGTAATAGAGGAGGCTGCTCTGACAGGCATGCCTGCTCTTGGGTGCCATGAAAGGAACCAACTCCTAGAAATGTTCTATATTTTGAATTAGGTGGTAGTAAAATACAAATGTATACATATGTCAAATATTACTGAGCTGTACACATGAGACTAGTGCACTTTATGTACTACTGTATATGTGTTATTCTTCAATTTAAAAAGGAGAGAGAGAGAGAGAGAACACCCTTGGCAGTGAAGGGCCATGGCCCAGTCACAGCATGCTGCCCACATCCAGGTGCTGGGTTGTTCACTTCCCTGGATACGGGGCCCTCATGCCCTTTGACACTTTGAACAATCTGTTAAGCACACTTACAAGGATGAGAGGCAGCAAGGGACCATCATCCTGAATAATGCAGTAGGTCAGGAAAACTAAGTTCTAGCCTGGGCTGTGCCACTTACTAGCTGGGAGACCTTGGGCAAGTCACCTCATTTTTGTTTTGTTGTCTCATAACAGCAGTAATAATTTCTCCCTGATCACTTCAGACTGTTGATGTGAGGATCAAAAGTGAAGCATCATCCAGTCTTACAGTTTCTAATTCTGACACCTGCTTATCTTCCATCCCCACAGTTTATGGGCAGCTCTAATTTAAGTTCTCATCAGCTCTTAACTACCGCAACTGCTTCCTCATTGTTCGGTTTTTACACTTGCCAACTCCAATCTCCAAACTGCAGTCAAGGGACATTTCTAAGGCCTAAACCTAATCACAAAATCTCAAGAACACTCCATGGTTCTCCACTGCCTACAGGCTAAGGCTGAACTTCTTATGTGGCGTTCAAGGCCCCTCATGATCTAGCCCTATGATCTCTCTAGACTCTCACTGTTCTCACTTTCCAACCTTACACTATAGCCACACAAACTTTATTATTTCCAGAATATGCCAAGGAGTGCCAGTGTATTTTTGCTCACTGTTCACTCTTCTTGGCCTGTCTTCCCCCCAAATGCCACCTGATAAAAATTTATTAATCCATCAATCATGAGCTTACCTCTCTTATGAAGTCTTTTCTTTTCCCCACCCTTTGGCCACAGCCCCTTCATATATCCCGTATGGTTCGCTTCCGTGAATCTTAGAAGCTCCTGAACTTGCTGGCTTGTCTGTTTCCTCCACTAAACTGTGAGCTCCGTTAGAATAGGGACCTTGTCTTACTAGTCTTTATCTCTAAAGAGCCAGTGTAGGGTCTGGCACACAGCATTCTCTGAAGAGAAGAGCTCTGCACATACTTTTTAGTATTTCTATTTCAGATGGTATAACTAGAGGGGTGAGAAAGCATGAGAACTTGTCTCACTTTTTATGGAATCTTCTGTCCAAGTTCATAGATCCTGGGGCAAACAAAAAATGAACTCTCCATTAATGACAAAAGAAACAGGTCTGTGACTAACAAACACTAAAATAATAAAATTATAAGAGGATAGACTGTTAGCATTTAGAGGGACCTAAGGGATCATCTGGAATAGAACACTATCTATGGCTTGGAGACATTAGCGAATTGCCCAAGATCACCCAGGCCACAGCAGTGGCAAGGAGAAATTTTCACAGCTCATCTCCTGAAAGATGCGCCATCCACAAATTCATTATTCAACATCTAAATAATTCACAGTTAAAAGTCGAGAAAGTGTGCAGAGATTTTAATGAAAACATTGTCCTGAGCAGCCCAGGTGAGGGTAGTAAAAGCGGCAAGTCCCTTCCATGGTCCCTTACTGTCTGTGACAAAAAGGACCTAGTCCAGTTTCACTGCTGGGACCCTCACAGGTGCCCAGAAGTTCCCGTGGTGCGTTGGGCCTGGAGTCCACACTGCCCACTTAGTTAGCACACTTGGCCCTCACCTCTCACCATCCAGGAAAACGCCCTGAAAATGAGCCAGAGCTCAAGATTTGGGCTAAGGGAACAGATTGTATCTAGTCAACCAGGTCTTTCAAACATGTCAGACTGCCAATGGAGATGGAAAATCTGACCCTGGGGCAGACTGTGTTTTGGGGTTCTTACAGGCGTAATCCAGGGACTCCTCCACAGGAGCCACCACAAAGGCAACAGAGGGGAGCCGTACAGGCTGAAGAATTTTGTTCACTTGATCGTTTGAATTCAGCAGTCAGGTTAGGGTGAAAGTTTCTGACCTAGGTCAGATGGGACCCCGGAGGTGAGGAAGGGGAAAGACGCCTTTTAGTGCCATGATCCTTCATCGCTGCCCTAGGGGACGGTGCATGTGTGTCTCCAACCCATGATTTTGCACCATCAGACATGTTCCTGCATGCTTTAGGAACTGCTGCTGAGCCACCTGGGGGAGCCCAAGCCTAAGGGATGGGATTTGGGGAGGGAAGGAGATGGAATCTATTGTTGTTACGAGGTAACACATTCATAGGCCATAATACAGATGAGGAAAAATAGCTCTCCTACCATAAGCTGAATGCAGGAACTGAAACTCTGTTGGATAGAAATGTTAGTTGAAATTACCACTAAGAATTTGTGCAAAGTAGTACACATTGCAGTTACAAAAACAGACTGTCTCAAGATAGCAGTTTCCCCCGGGCTACGTAAGAAACAGTGAATGCACAGGGCGTGAAGTGCCTCTATCCTGGAGAGAAAGACAGACTTGCCATCCACTGAGGAGAAGAATCTCCTTGATGCCATGGCAACTTCCAGGCATCTGACCCAAGTTCGTGCTCTTTGCACTGCAGAGGGACTTTGCACATGACAGAGGCTTTGTGTGTGAGAGGAAGTAAAGGTTCAGGGTTCAAAATCATCACATTTGGCCTCTGAAGAGCTTTCTGTAAAGCTTCGGAGGGCTAGGACCAATGCAGAGGTACTTCATCACTTGAAACTTCTGGAGGATTGAGGTGCTACAGGGGGGTCTGGGTTTGAATTCCAGGTCCACTGCTTTTTAGCTGTGCAACTTTGGACAAGATATTTAAACTCTGAGCAAAACCGGAGGCAGGATCACACAAGACTAAAGCAATAATTAACATTTGTGACATCACTCAGACGGTGCCTGGAATATGGCAGGTGTTCAGGAAACACAAATTCCCTTCCCTTGCCCTTCCCCAAGTTTGTCACATGCAAAACAGGAACAATCTGTATTTGTACTTCATAAAGTTGCTATGAAATCAAATGACACAGTAGGTGAAAATGGTTTATAAACACATCTCTTATGAGGAGGTATTTCGTTTCTATCTATATTAGTTATTCTATTCATCCTTTTCTTTCATTTTCAGGTCAGATTACCAATAATGTGATACATCCTTTGGTTTTCAGATTCTGAGAACGAGTCTCAGTTGGCTCCTGCTTCCTGCAGAGCCAAACAGTTCTTAAATAAGATCCCTGAAGTCATTAAGAGCTTGGGGAAAAAAAAAAAAAAAACTCCCAAGTACCCACACTGCTTTCAGAACCAATGAAAGAGTGAAATGTTTCCCTGTATCCTGAACAGATGACATCTTAGAGTACTCAGAGCTGCTAAAAATAGCTCTCTCTGAAGCAACTTCTTGGCCTCCTTGAAGAAGCTGAGAGAAATTTAAGCCTGAGAGCCTGGCTCTTTGCAGGCTTCTACCCCACAGGCATCTCTCAGCATCACGAATGGCTCCTTCTGGCAGGAAGCTGAGAGTAACCTACACCGCCCTCTCTGTCCTTGAGCTGGCTCTTCCTTGGCAGGAACTCCCCTAATGTAATCAGGAGACCTGCTGAATGCAGAGGCCGGCCTCTGAAAATATGAAACAGACCAGTGAGGTGTGTGTGTCTAACTCCAAAGGAAAGGGATCTGCCCAAGGTCACACCAAAATCAGTAGCAGAGTTAGGGGTATAACCCCAGTCCTTCCAACTCCTAGTTCGGGGCTTTCTGACACCACGTGGAAATACCATGCTCTACAGTGGACTGCATGGGTTTCTAAGGAAATGGTCAGGCTGCTTTAGTCATAGCTTAGAAATATGGTGAAATTTTGAAAACACAAATTGGGGAAAATCAAGTTAGATGTGGGCTGATATTTGTTTGTTTCAAAATTAAGACTTAATCAGTACTTTATACATGCTGGGAGCTTTCCAATCTCTCCCCTTTTTTTCCCACAGTCCCAGGCTCCTTCTGCATGTTTTCTCTAGTCTGGTTGCTCTAGTTTCTCTCTGGCCAACTGCAGAGCACATGCAGGTATGGTGGCAGGATGCCTGAATCCCAACTTCTCTAAATTTCCCACTTGGAAAATGGGAATGACGATAGTAATGACTTCAAAGTTTGCTGTGATAGAAAACAAGTCAATATCCAAAAGGGTTTAAAATAGTTCCGGTGCATAGGAACCATTCAACAAATATTATCTGTTTATTTTTATTCTCTGTCCTTCCATTTTCTCGCTAAACTAATCTTCAAACAGTTTCACAAACCAGCACCATATGTTCTGAACATTATGAGAAAATGCCCCAGTGCTGGAAATTAGAGCCTTGATGAATTCACAGCCTCCACCCTCAGTGGGGCCTCCTCTTACACGACTGTGTCACCTGCTGGTGACACCTCTTCTCCTTCCAGTAAGGCTTTCACATATTGACCTCTCTCCTTAAGAACCCTCCCTCTATCCTTGCTAACCTCTCAAACAGCAAATCAAAGTCATTAGACAAGAACTGTCCACTTTCCACTGGACAATGTATTCTAAGCACATCCATCTGTGACCCTTCCTTTAGCCTGAGAAGAAGAGCTACCCTCCTGCGTGAGGCAGCCTACTCCATCTGCTCCCCAAAACAAAGAAGAGAACAGCTCTAGATCTCCCTCCTCAGCATAACCTCCTTCAAGGCCTGGCTCTATCTGGCAGCCCTCCTCCTGCCTCTCTAACTTGTCCTCCCCACTTGCTCCTTCCCATCAGCACTTCCTTAATCATGCTCGCATCTAAAACACTGGCTCCTTTAACCCCACCTGCCCTTGTTCTCCTTTCCCCCATAGCCAAGCCTCTTGTAAGCAGGCTCTATCTGCTAACTCTGCTTCTTCACTCCCAGCCACACCATCTCATTGCCTCTGCTTCCGCAGGTCACTGGCAGCCTCCTGACTACAAACACAACTCACCTTCTTCATTCCTGACCTTAGCTGACCTTTTGCAACTACTCACCCCATTCTGTTTTAGATCAGATAGTTTATGAAGCCAATTCACAGATCTCATAGCATTTAAATTTAAATCATTTCTATATTGGGAGATACTTGATAATCAAAACCACTGGAGTTTTTAAGACAGATCTTATCCCATTTGATTAAATCTTTTATCATAGTTAATTTCTGTAGCTTATATTGTTTCTGCCTATTTAACATTTTTTGAAATATGTATCTTACTGATTAAAAGTTAATATAGAATAAACTACTGATCCTGAGATAGAGATTTTTAGCTTGTGGGTTACTGCTACCCTCACAAGCTCTTTGAGGTCAATGACTTTAGCTTCCTCAAGTCTGAATCACAAGCAGAGTCTTCCAGACTGCCCTGAGCATAGCAGGGCCAAAATAAATGTCTGTGGAATGACACACCTATGTAAGGACTTTAGGGGTTAATATCACTTATTTGCATAAAATAGTGCTTTGTATCCCCAAAAAGAGGGGGATCACAGTATGTGTGTTAATGTGTATGATTACAAAATGATCCCTACTTTACAATGGGACAACTGAGGTTCAGAGAGGTCAAGTGACTCTAAGGTTGTTAATTGAGGAAGTGACAGTCAGAACTCACATCTAGGTCTTCTGACAGAGACCACGTTTTTCTCTTACTTAAATATTCCAGAAGAAAGAGAACAATGGTAGGATGAGTGCTGGACTGGCACAGAAAAGCATGAGACCAAAAACTTGAGGATCTGCCAAGGGTTCTAGTCCATATGCTATTGCTGCATCATTGAGTAACTTGGACAAAACACTGTTTATCTCTGGATCTCCCGGGTCCAGAGAAGGAGTTGAACTGGAAGATCTTTAAGGTCTTTCAAACTTTTTAACTCTACAATAATCATTACTAAACAAGAAAATGGGGGTATGATTACGGCATTTAAAGCCTTTCTAAATCTGGCCCTTGGACATTTGTAGTTCAGATTCTTCTATTATCCCTGTCCCTACAGTGAGCTTCAACCACTCCCACATCACCACTCCTTTGCCCAAGGTTTACTCTGCCTAAAACGTCCAACTCTTTACATGTTTTAAAGAATGTCTCCTGCTTCTCCCTCAGGTCTCTATTGCGAGAGCCCCTGTGAAGCATCCTGTACCCTTTATTTACACTGCACAGCTATGAATCTGTTTATATGCCAACTCCCAAATGAACTAGAAGTTATTTTAGGCAAAGATGGCTCTTTTTCTCTATTCTAGTGGGAGGACATTCGACCAATAAGTACTTGTTGAGTAAATGAACTTACTTAAAACCATCTACATCCCTGAGGTAAGTAGCACATTTCTCTGAGAGATGAGTTATTTTGTCCAAGGCCTCACAGCTAGTGAGGTGAGTAATCAGGATTCAAACCCAGGACTTTCTACATGGAGCATCACCAGGCCCTCTCTCCAGCCCCTTGAGTGATAATGCACCCGCTAAGTGTGAGGGTTAGTATTGGTGGTAAGACCTCTGCACTGCTCCTAGCCCAAATGAGAACTTTATTTTTTTTTTTTTTTTTTTAACATTTTCAAATCTATTTCGATCTCTATCCAGGAATGGATAAGATAAAGGATGCTAGGCTTTTGTTATTTTTGAAAAACAGGTTCCTTGCCTCAGCTTGAAAACCAGTTCTTTATCCTCTGGTGGCAAGTCTCTCACTCTCTTCCAAATCCACACCCAGGAAGTCTGGGGGGGGGGGTGCGCGCGCGCGCGCGCGCGTGTGTGTGTGTGTGTATCTGTGTGTGTCCCAACAGCAGCCTTAGGGGAAAATGAGCAAAGAGTTGCTTTGGACATTGTTTGGGAGAGCAGAAAAGGTTCTGTGAGGAGGATGCATGTCTTAGATATTCCAGCAGAGATGAGATGGGCCAACCTTAAATCCCAAGGAGAATGGAGGAGATTCTAGTCCCACCCCAAACCTTAGGCTGAACTGCCCCAGTTCCCAGAGGGAACTCCCAGGAGAAATCAGGCCTGGATGGACTGAGTCCAGAGCAATTAAGGACAGAGAAAGGGTAGCAGGTGGGTTTGTTTTTTACCAAACAGAGCCCCACCTCTCATCCCAGGCACACTGCTGTCTCCACTTTCTCCTTACCTGGAGCATAACTGGGGCTATTGGTGGGGTATAGGCTGGGATTGTAGGCAGGGGCTGCTGCCGGGTAGGCTGTAGGGTAACCTGTGAAGAGACAAAAAAGCCCCAATTAGTTGGACAAGAAGAAAAGGAAACAGAATCCAAGTCCCAGGGTTGGCCTGGCCTCTTCATGGGCCTTTTCAGATGGTATAATGTGACCTTACCAGCTTTTCGCCTCTTGAGTAAAGTCACCAATACCACAATCCTAATACATGCAGATTTTCTTTTCTAAAAAATAGCACAAGAAATGGAGCTCCTGGTGGCTCAGTCCGTTAAGCTTTGGCTCAGGTTCATGGTTCATGGTTCATGGGTTTGGGCTCTGTGTCTGGCTCTGTGCTGACAGCACAGAGCATGGAGCCTGGTTCAGATTCTGTCTCCCTTTTTCTGCCCCTCCCCCTACTTGTGCATTCGCTCTCTCTCAAAATTAAATAAACATTAAAAAAACAGTACAAGAATTTTATGTCTATATACTCACCATAAAAAAGAAAAAAAATGGAAACACCATTGAAGTGTATGTGGTAAAAAGTCTTGAGTTTATTCTCACATTCCTACTGCAACACTACTCCCCAGAGGTAGTGACAGCTATTCTTCCTGAAAGTTTTCTATACACTTTTACACACACATATCCAGTGGTGCTCTGGTAAATATTTAACAACTGGCTTGAGGGGATTGAAGTGGACTCTATTTAAAGCATTTGCCAAGTTCCATGGTAAAAATACTCCAACCATGGCCAATTTCAAGCTACCAATGTCACTGAAGGAGTAGCTGGGAAAAGATGCTCACAACTGGCTCTAGAGAGCACACACGAGCCAGATCCAGCCTGTCACTACATATTATATATAGTTTTTAATTTTTAAAGGATTTTTTAAAAAGTACAATCTACTTTCCAATGTGAGGCTTGAAGTCACGACCCCAAGATCAAGAGTCACGTGCTCTACCAACTAGCCTGTAGGGAGCCCCTTTTTTTGGAAATTTTTACTGGGACAAAATACATATAACATTTGTGATTTTAACCATATAAGTGTATAATTCAGCATCATTAATCATGTTCTAAATTTTGTACAAACATCCCCACTATCTGTTACAAAAACTTTTTTTTTAATGTTTTTAGAATTTCCTTTTATTTATAGAGATCAAATATAAAGGTACAATTATTTGCTTTGAAAAGAATGTTATTAAAAATAGAAATATTCTTTTTTTAATAATAGTTTATTGTCAAGTTGGTTTCCATATAACACCCAGTGCTCATCCCCACAAGTGCCCTCCTCCATACCCATCACCCCCTCTTCCCCTCCATCTGCCCTCAGTTTGTTACAAAAACTTTCTAATCACTCCAAGTTCTATACCCATTAAGCAATAACATCTCATTCCCTCTACCCATAGCTCCTATTAACCTCGATCTACTTTGTTTCTATGAATTTGCCTACTCTAGATATTTTATATAAATGGAATCATATACTACCCTTTTGTGTCTAGCTTCTTTCACTTTAGTAGAATGTTTTTGAGATTCATCCATGTTTAAGGATGTATTGAAACTATATTCCTTTTTAAGGCTGAATGATTCTCCACTGTATGTATATGCCATATTCTATTTACCATTTATCTGTTGATAAGACATTTGGGTTGATTCCACCTTTTGGATATTGTGAATAATGCTGCTAGGAACATTGGTGTGCAAGTATATGTCTGAGTCCCTGTTTTCAGTTTCTTGGTATATACTTAGGAGTGGAATTGCTGGGTCATACAGTAATTACATGCTTAGCTTTCTAAGGAACCACCTAACTGTTCTGCATTGTGGCTACACTATTTTATATTATCAGCAATGTATGAGGATTCCAATTTTCCCACACCCTCACCAACACTTGTTACTTTTTTTTATTATTATTATAGCCATTCTAGTAGGAATGAAGTGGTGTCTTGCTGTGATTTCAATTTGCATTTCCCTAATGACTAATGATGTTGAACATCTTTTCATGTGCTTATTGGCCATCCATATATCTCTATGGAGAAATGTCTATTCAAAATAGTTGCCCACTTAAAAAACTGGGTCACTTGGTTCTGTTGTTGGAATTTTAGGAATCTTTTATATAATCTGGATATTAAACCTTAATCAGATATATGATTTGCAAATATTTTCTCCCATTCCATGGGTTGTCTTTTCCTTTTCTTGACAATACCTTTGATGCACAAAAGTTTTTAATTTTGATGAAGTCCAATTTACCATTTTGTTTTGTTGCTCATACTTTCGGTGTCATACCTAACAATCCATTGCCAAATCTAAGGTCACGAAGATTTAACCCCATGGTTTCTTCTATGAGTTTTATGGTTTTGACTCTTATATCTAGACTATCAATCCATTTTTGTAAAGGGTGTGAGGTAGGGGTATAGTTTTATATTCTACTTTTCCTCTTTAACATTATAAGTATTTTCCCATATAATTACATATTCTTCAAAAACATTATTTTAAATGTCTTTGTGACATTCCATTATGTAGATATATCAAACTATTTAACCATTACTTTGTTTTTAGATGTTTAGGTTGTTTGCAAATTTTCATTAAAATAAAGCTATGAGAACAACCTAAATAATTCTTTGATTAAATCTCTGATTATTTTAGGAACAATTCTAGAAGTGAGATTTCTAGGTAAAAAGATAGTGCTATTTTTAAAGCTCATCCATTCAACAAATATTTGAGTATTTACTCTGTGCTAGAAACTGTGATGCCTGTGCTTACGGAGCTTATATTTTAAAAAGATAGGAGAAGGCAGTAGATAAATAGTAAATATGAATAAACACAATCTAAAGTGCTATGGAAAAGAGAAAAATGGCAGAGTAGAGGGTGTAAGAAATGCCAGAGTGTTGGAGGGAGGGCACTGCCGCACTGAATGGCAGTAATAAGACATTGAGAAGGTAAGATTTTCAAAAAGACTTGAAGGAAATAAAGTTAACCAAGCAGATGGCTAAAGAAAGAGCATTTCAGATGAAGGAAACTGTACAAAGCCCCTAAGTAGAAAACCTATGGGATATGTCCGAGGAACAGCAAAGAGGCCAGTATGGCTGAAGTGGAACAAATGGGGGGAAGTAGTAGTAGTAGTAGTAGTAGTAGTAGTAGTAGTAGTAGTAGTAGTAGTAGAAGAGGAAGTCAGAGAGATAAAGGGCTGGAGAGTTCACATAGGGCCTCATAGTCCTATTGAAAGGACTTCACTTTCTTTCTGAGTGAAATGAGAAGACATCACAAGGGTTTGAGCAGAATAAAATCATTTCACTTTCGTTTGTAAAGGGTCATTCTGATTACTGTGTTGAAAGCAGACTATAGTGGGGGCAGTGCAGAGAAGCAGAGACCAGTTAGGAGGCTATTGCAAACTCCTAGCAATAGATGATGGACCTCAGATCAGGGCAAAATCAGCAGAGGTGATGAGAAGTGACATGCTAAGAGTTTTCGCATACTTTGCCAAACTGTTTCCTATCAATTTGTACTCGCACTAGCAGTAGGTAAGTGCCTGTCTCACTGCTCCCTGCAGCTTTTTAATGCTCATTGGTATTTTGACAGACGATGGAAAGCTGATTTTAGAAGTCAAAGATTAAATCCCTAAATCCCTAAAAGCTTCTTTGGGATTTGTAAATACTGCACTTTAATAATGTATCTTTGTTAATATGCCTTTCCCTAAATCTTTTCCAAGTCCAAAGAAAATTCATCTCATAATATCCCTCAATCGTTTTCCAATTTCAGAACCAAGGTGGATAACTTGTTGTCTCTTAATTAGCATCATGGAGATCTGCCACTTATCAAAAAGAAAGTCAGGGGTTTAATCTGGGAAGCAAAGTGACCCAGTCTCATAGCTGAAATCTATATTCAGCTTCACGTGAGAGGATTGTGAGGCTAAGGGTAATCATACCCCTGTTTTGCCATTTCAGATGCCTTTTACTTTGGGGGGCAATTATAGGATCTCCCTTCAATGTTTCCAAGTTGAATTATTTTTCATTCACTTGAATTTGACAGATATAAGATGGCAGAATAGGACGAGATTTATTTGATCCTCCAACCCTGTTTGTTTTATAAATGACATCCTCAGGCTAAGAGGGGGAAAAAAAGGAACTTAGGGTTACAGAACGCTGATGCTAGAATGTACTTAAAGGCCATTTGGTTGACCCTCACATTTGGGTTTAGAGCCTCCTCTATGACACATTCATGGGATCATTCAACCCAGCTCTTACATTTCTACCGATAGCAAACTCTTTCCTTTCCTGAGACCCCTACTGCACTGCGAGACTGCTCTGATGGTCTGAAAGTGACTTTTCATACTTCACGGAACTATATAGGTAGGCTCTGCCCTTCATAACAGAACGAATTTGAAGATACATGCATCCCCAATTACAGAACATATCACACTGTAACATCAACGGTATGTTTATATTTCCTGTCCTGCTCACTCTCCCCAAACTGTAAGCTCCCTGAAGACACAACTATGTCTTATTTGCTTGTATATAATAGCTCTTGGTTAGTTTCTCCTCCCCACTCTGTCAACACACCACTCCCCCCCTCCTCTTCCCTCAGCCTGGACATGAAGCATCTGAGTTTCTCAAACATAAGTTGGTGGTGAATAGTCTCTGTGGCCAGAAGAAAACCTCTTCCCAATTATCAACTTTCCCTGTCTAGAAAGGGCATCGAAGGTAAGCTAGGCTTCCTCCATACAACTTTCCTGGTTTTGTTTTATTTCCTTGACCCCAACTGACATTATTCATCTTGCTGCTTCTGCTGCTGCTGCTGTTGGCATCTCTAAAGTCTAGCACAGATAAGACAGAAAATAGGTACCCAATGCAGAGATTACCAGGTTGGGGTGGTGGTGTTCCTGGAGCTACGATAGATTTATAAACAAAACAAACAAATTTAGCAGGGTCCCTAGCTTTGAGAGAGTCACCAACTTCTGAGGGAGAAAGATGGATAAGTGGATAGTTAGAATGCCTCCTGAAAAGTGCCATGATAAAGGTAGAGCGTGGGCAGAGAAGGGGCCTTCATTAACCAACATTTTTTAGTATCTACTATCTGCCAGGGATTATGTAGGGCACTAGGTGTCCCTAGATGTGGATAAGAAAGGGGAAGAAGGACATTCCAGGCAAAACCATGAGGGCAGCATTTTGGGGGCATCCATAAGTGGCTTCATTTTTATCTTCCTTGGCTCTAAGAAGCAGGACTGATGGGGTAACCATACCTGAGGGGGAAGGTTATGTTGAGGGCTTGAGCTCATCATTTCATCTTCTTGTAACCATGTCTCCCTTTATAGTGGATGGCTCTAACTTACCTTCCTAGTTATATTTGTCACTATGTCTGAGTTTCATACTGCTAAATGAGACTCTTCTCCTCAACTCCTGACATATAGTATCTAACTGCCTACTCAACATCTCCATTTGTATGCTTGCTAGACTATCAAGGCTATCTGGTGAGTAGTTAAGAGTATGGTCTCTGAGGGGCGCCTGGGTGGCTCAGTCGGTTAAGCGTCCGACTTCTGCTCAGGTCATGGTCTCACGGTTCATGGGTTTGAGCCCCGCGTCAGACTCTGTGCGGGCAGCCAGCTCAGAGCCTGGAGGCTGTTTCAGATTCTGTATCTCCCTCTCTCTCTGCCCCTCCCTTGCTCACGCGCTCTCTTTCTCTCTCTCAGAAATAAATTTTTAAAAAATTTTTAAAAATAAAAGAAAAAAAAAAGATGGTCTCTGGAGCCACATCTAGACTTAGGTTTGTATCCCAGCAACACCACTAACTATTTATACCCTCTCTGTACTTGAGTTTTCCCATCTATAAAATGGAATTATCAGTTACCTAATAAATTACTGTAAGTTTAAATTAGTTAAGACCTCAAAGCACTAGGAGCCAGGCAAATAGTTAAGACTTCAAAAAGTCAGCTATTATTATTTCAAACTTATACTTAAAAATAAATTTTTACTTTCTATCCTCGTATTCCCTTTTTTTTTTAATGTTTTTGTTTTGTTTTGTTTTGTTTTATTTATTTCTAGGAGAGAGAGAGAGACAGTGTGAGCAGGGGAGGGTCAGAGAGAGAGGGAGTCACAGACTCTGAAACAGGCTCCAGGCTCTGAGCTGGCAGTCAGCACAGAGCCCGACGCGGGGCTCGAACCCACGAACCGCGAGATCATGACCTAAGCGAAAGTCGGACGCTTAACCAACTAAGCCACCCAGGCGCCCCGCTCGTATTCCCTTCTAAACCTGTTCCTCTGCAGTTTTCTCTATACCAGTGAATAACAACTCATTCTTCCAGTTCCTCAGGCCAAAAACCTTAGTTCATCCTTGACACTTCTTTCTCTCCTATCCACACCAGGAAATCCTTTCAGTTCCACCTTCAAAATATATTCAGAATCTGACTCTCTCTCATTGACTATACACTTCTTTCCATATTACTGCACTAGCTTCATACTTGGTCTCCTTGCTTCCACCTTTGATTCTGTGCAGTCTATTTCCCACAGAAGTCAGAGTGATCCTGTTAAAACATTAAATCAGATCATGACACTCCTCTCTTTGAGCCCCACAGTAGCTTCCCATGACAATCACAAGGAAATCCTTTTAATGACCTACCTGAGCCTCAACCACTTCTCTAAACTTCCTCTCCTACTATCTGCCCCCATGCTAATCTCCAGCCACATTGGCCTCATTGCTCTTCTTAATGTGTCAAGCATTTTCCCATCTCAGCCTTTTACTCCTTGTATTCTCTCTTCCTAAAACTCTGTTCAAAGGTCACTTTATATTCTTTCTAAAATAGTACTCTCGGGGCGCCTGGGTGGCTTAGTCGGTTAAGCGTCCGACTTTCGCTTAGGGCATGATCGTGCGGTTCGTGGGTTCGAGCCCCGCGTCGGGCTCTGTGCTGACTGCCAGCTCAGAGCCTGGAGCCTGTTTCAGAATCTGTGACTCCCTCTCTCTCTGACCCTCCCCTGCTCACGCTGTCTCTCTCTCTCTCTCTCTCCTAGAAATAAATAAAACATTTAAAAAAAATAAATAAAATAGTACTCTCAACTTTCATTACCCTCTATGCTTCTTACCCTGCTTTGTTTTTCTTCACAGCACTTAACCTGATATACTGTATGTTTACTTGTTTTGGGGAGACCGTCTGTCTCCCATCACTAGAATGTAAGTGTGGGGCACAGTAGCATTTGCTGGTATGTGACTATTCCCTGCTGGAAATCTCCTCCTAGCACACTCCACAGACACTCCCTTTGACTCTCAAAGACCCAAGTGAGCAGAATGCATTCCAGGTCCTGGTCTCCCAAAGCTACCTGAATCTATGGAAGCTCATCAGGGGTAAAGACACTGAGTTCAAATAATACACCATATACATTTCTTCCATTGCTCATACAAAACACATTTTTTACACCTGTGATTTCATTTGAGACTCAAAATAGCACTAATGTTGGGGCACTTGGCTGGCTTAGTCAGTGGAGTACGTGACTCTGGATCTTGGGGTTGTGAGTTCAGACCCCACATTGGGTAGAGAGATTACTTAAAAATAAACTCTTAAAACAAACAAACGACTAATGTTATTTCCCCCATTTTGTAGATAAGGAAACAGAGGCTTGGAAGGTGAACTGTCTTTTTGGATAAGATTTTTCAGAAAGTCAGTCGTGTTACTGGAAAGGGAATCCTGAAAGCAATAATGCCTTGGAAGTTTGCCCCTTCTGTACTTATGTTCTTTGAAGGTCAAGAGTAAAGAAAATAAATGGAAAAAATGAGCTTTTCTCCTTTGTATCCCAAAAGCTATAGTAGTGATCAGGTTTCCTGGGATTATGATGTGTACATTTTAATTGCTTTATAGATGTCAATACAATCTAATCCCTTCTTGTTGTCACAAGGATTAGGACTGAAGAAATGTAAAGCTAGTATTTATTAAAATGGAAATTAGAAATTAGTTTTAAGAGAAATCAGAGGACTCTTCTTCCTTTTTTTTTTTTTTTTTACAAATAGTTTATTGTCAAGTTAGTTTCCATATAACACCCAGTGCTCATCCCCACAAGTGCCCTCCTCCATGCCCATCACCTCCCCCTTCTCTCCACACCCATCAGTCCTCAGTTTGTTCTCAGCATTCAAGAGTCTCTCATGGTTTGCCTCTCTCCCTCTCCCCCACTATTTCTCCCCTTCTTCTCCCCTATGGTCCTCCGTTAAGTTCCTCCTAATCCTTCTATATGTGCAAACATATGGTATTTGTCCTTCTCTGCCTGACTTATTTCGCTCAGCATAACACCCTCAAGGTCCATCCATGTTGCTACACATGGCCAGATTTCATTGTTTCTCATTGCCATGTAGTATTCCATGGTATAGATAAACCACATCTTCTTGATCCATTCATCTGTTGATGGACACTTAGGCTCTTTCCATGTTTTAGCTATTGTGGAGAGTGCTGCTATGAACATTGGGGTACATGTGCTCCTATGCCTCAGCATTTCTGTATCCCTTGGGTAAATTCCTAGCAGTGCTATTGCTGGGTCATAAGGGAGTTCTATTGTTAGTTTCCTGAGGAACCTCCACACTGTTTTCCAGAGGGGCTGTACCAGTTTACATTCCCACCAACAGTGTAGGAGGGTGCCCGTTTCTCCACATCCTCGCCAGCATCTAGAGTTCTCTGATTTGCTCATTTTAGCCACTCTGACTGGCGTGAGGTGGTATCTCAGTGTGGTTTTGATTTGTATTTCCCTGATGAGGAGGGATGCTGAGCATCGTTTCATGTGTCTGTTGGCCATCTGGATGTCCTCTTTGGAGAAGTGTCTGTTCATGTCTTCTGCCCATTTCTTCACTGGGTTGTTTGTTTTTCGGGCGTGTAGTTTGGTGAGTTCCTTATAGATTCTGGATATTAACCCTTTATCTGATATGTCATTTGCAACTATCTTTTCCCATTCCGTTGGTTGCCTATTAATTTTCTGGGTTGTTTCCTTGGCTGTGCAGAAGCTTTTAATCTTGATGAGGTCCCAACAGTTTATTTTTGCTCTTGATTCCCTTGCTTTTGGGGATGTGTCAAGTAAGAAGTTGCTGCGGTGGAGGTCAAGGAGGTTGTTTCCTGCTTTCTCCTCTAGGGTGTTGATAGTTTCCTGTCTCACGTTCAGGTCCTTTATCCATTTTGAGTTTATTTTTGTGTATGGTGTGAGAAAATGATCTAGTTTCATTCTTCTGCATGTTGCTGTCCAGTTCTCCCAGCACCATCTGTTAAAGAGGCTGTCTTTTTCCACTGGATACTCTTTCCTGCTTTGTCAAAGATTAGTTGGCTGTATACTTTTGGGTCCAATTCTGAGTTCTCAATTCTATTCCATTGGTCTATGTGTCTGTTTTTGTGCCAATACCATACTGACTTCATGATGACAGCTTTGTACTAAAGGCTAAAGTCTGGGATGGTGATACCTCCTGTTTTGGTTTTATTCTTCAATATTACTTTGGCTATTTGGGGTCTTTTGTGGTTCCATACAAATTTAGGATAGTTTGTCCTAGTTTTGAGAAGTATGCTGGTGCAATTTTGATTGGGATTGCACTGAACGTGTAGATTGCTTTGGGTAGTAATGACATTTTAACTATATTTATTCTTCCAATCCATGAGCATGGAATGTTTTTCCATTTCTTTGTGTCTTCTTCAATTTGTTCATAAGTTTTCTATAGTTTTCATCATACAGATCTCTTGTATCCTTGGTTAGGTTTATTCTTAGGTATTTTATCGTTCTTTGTGCAATTGCAATTGTGAATGGGATCAGTTTCTTGATTTCTCTTTCTGTTGCTTCATTGTTGGTGTATAAAAATGCAACCGATTTCTGTATGTTGATTTTGTATCCTGCAACTTTGCTGAATTCTTGGATCAGTTCTAGTAGGCTTCTGGTGGAGTCTGTCAGGTTTTCTATGTAGAGTACCATGTCGTCTGCAAAAAGTGAAAGCTTGACTTCTTCTTTGCCAATTCTGATGCCTTTGATTTCCTTTTGTTGTCTGATGGCTGATGCTAGGACTTCCAGCACTATGTTCAACAACAGTGGTGAGAGTGGACATCCCTGTCGTGTTCCTGATCTCAGGGGGAAAGCTCTCAGTTTTTCCCCATTGAGGATGATGTTAGCTGAAGGCTTCTTGTAGATGGCTTTGATGATGTTTAAGTAGGTTCCTTCTATCCCGACTTTCTCTAGAGTCTTTGTTAAGAAGGGATGCTGTATTTTGTCAAATGCTTTTTCTCCATCTATCGACAGGGTCATATGATTTTTATCTTTTCTTTTGTTGATGTGATATATCACATCGATTGATTTGCGAATGTTGAACCAGCCCTGTAACCCAGGAATGAATCCCACTTGATCTTGGTGGATAATTCTTTTTATGTGCTGTTGAATTTGAATTCCAAGTATCTTGTTGAGGTTTTTTGCATCTGTATTCATCAAGGATATTGGCCTGTAGTTCTCTTTTTTTGCTGGATCTCTGTCAGGCTTGGGAATCAAAGTGATGCTGGCTTCATAAAATGAGTCCGGAAGTTTTCCTTTGATTTCTATTTTTTGGAATAGTTTCAGAAGAATGGGTATTAATTCTGTTTTCAATCCGGTAGAATTCCCCAGGGAAGCCATCTGGCCCAGGGCTCTTATTTGTTGGGAGATTTTTGATAACTGATTCGGTTTCCTCACTTGTTATGGGTCTGTTCAGGTTGTCTATCTCTTCCGGTGTGAATTTTGGCAGTGAGTGTGTGTTTAGGAATTTGTCCATTTCTTCTAAGTTGTCCAGTTTGTTGGCATATAGTTTTTCATAGTAGTCCCTGATAATTGCTTGTATTTCTGAGGGGTTGGTTGTAATCAGTCCGTTTTCATTCATGATTTTGTCTTTTGAGTGCTCTCTTTTCTTTTTGAGAAGCCTTGCTAGAGGTTTGTCAATTTTGTTTATTTTTTCAAAAAAACCAACTTTTGGTTTCATTGATCTGTTCAACTGTTTCTTTGGTTTCTATATTGTTTATTTCTGCCCTAATTATTTCTCTTCTTCTACTGGGTTTGGGGTGCTCTTGTTTAGGTGCACTGTTAGATTTTGTACTTGCGCTTTTTCTAATTTCTTGAAATAGGCCTGGAGTGCAATGTACTTTCCTCTTGGGACTGCTTTCGCTGCATCGCTTAGGGTTTGGACTGTTGTATTCTCATTTTCATTTGTTTCCATATATTTTTTAATTTCTTCTCTAACTGCCTGATTGGCCCATTTGTTCTTTAGTAGGGTGTTCTTTAGCCTCCATGTTTTTAGTGGTTTTCCAGACTTCTTCCTGTGATTGATTTCGAGTTTCATAGCATTGTGATCTGAAAGTGTGCATGGTATGATCTCAATTCTTTTATATTTATTGAGGGCTGCTTTATGTCCCAGTATGTGATCTATCTTGGAGAATGTGCCATGCACACTTGAGAAGAAAGTGAATTCCATAGCCTCAGGATGTA
Source organism: Hyaena hyaena (assembly GCF_003009895.1). Taxonomy (NCBI): domain Eukaryota; kingdom Metazoa; phylum Chordata; class Mammalia; order Carnivora; family Hyaenidae; genus Hyaena; species Hyaena hyaena. The sequence continues at coordinate 498,273 of NW_024081479.1, read as the reverse complement.
GAGTTCTAAATATATCTGTCAAATCCATCTGGTCCAATGTGTCATTTAAGTCCATTGTGTCTTTGTTGATTTTCTGTCTAGTTGATCTGTCCACTGCTGTAAGTAGAGTATTAAAGTTCCCTGCTATTAGCACATTCTTATCGATAAGACTGTTTCTGTTTGTGATTGTTTTATGTATTTAGGTGTTCCCATATTTGGTGCATAGACATTTATAATTGTTAGCTCTTCCTGATGGATAGACCCTTTAATTATTATATAATGCCCTTCTTCATCCCTTGTTACTGTCTTTACTTTAAAGTCCATTTTGTCTCATATAAGTATAGCTACTTCAGTTTTTTTTTTTACTTCCTGTAGCATGATAGATATTTCTCCCCTTACTTTCAATCTGAGGGTTTGTCTAAAATGAGTTTCTTGTAGACAGCAAATAGATGGATTTTGTTTTTTTATCCATTTTACCACCCTATGTCTTTTGATTGGGGCATTTAGTCCATTTACATTCAGTGTTATCATTGAAATATATGGGTTTAGAGTCATTGTGTCATTTGTGGGATTCATGCTTGTGGTGTGTCTCTAGCATCTTGCAACCTTGCAATATTTCCCTCAGAGAGTCCCCCTCAGGATTTCTTGTACAGCTGGTTTAGTGGTGAATTCTTTCAATTTTTGTTTATTTGGAAAGGTTTTTATTGCTCCTTCTATTCTGCATGACAGGCTTGCTGGATAGAGGATTCTTGGCTGCATATTTTTTCTGTTCATCACATTAAAGATCTCCTGACATCCCTTTCTGGCCTGCCAAGTTTCATTAGATAGGTCTGTCACCACTCTGATAGGTTTCCCTTTGTATGTTAGGGTCCTTTTCTCCTTAGCTGCTTTCAAAATTCTCTCTTTGTCCTTATATTTTGACATGTTCACTATATGTTGTGCAGAAGATCAATTCAAATTACGTATGAGGTGAGTTCTCTGTGCCTCTTGAATTTCAACGTCTACTTCCCTCCCCAGGTTGGGGAAGTTCTCTGCTATAATTTGTTCCAAGACTCCTTCAGCACCTTTCCCTCTCTCTTCCTCTTCTGGGATTCCTATGATACAAATATTGTTCCATTTGATTACATCTCTGAGCTCTCAAACTCTTCTTTCATGTTCCTAGATCAATTTATCTCTTTTTTCTCAGTTTCTTCTTTTTCCATAATTGTGTCTTCTAACTCACTTATTCTCCTTTCTGCCTCTTCAATCCATGCATTGGATGCTTCCAGTTTATTATGTATCTCATTTATCGCATTTTTTAATTCATCATAACTATTTTTAAGCTCCATGGTGTTTGTAGCCATAGTTTCTTTGATGTCCTCTATTCTTTTTTCAAGCCCAGCGATTAATTTTATGATTATCTTTCTAAATTCTTGTTCAGTTATGTTACCTATATCTGTTTTGAGCAGTTCTTTAACTGTCAACTCTTCCTGGAATTTCTTTGGAGGAGAGCTCTTTCGTTTCATCATTTTGGTTAGCTTTCTATCTCTTGTTAGTTTTAAAAGCTTGTTATGCTCTCTGCACCTGTGAGCGCTGCTGCACCAAAGAAGGCACTTTGACTGTCCAGGGTCTATCCGTTCAGAAAGTGTTCTTTGAATGGTATCTCTTGTTGAGAACTTGGTTATTTTATTTTCCGACTTGTAGTGGTATTTGGGACTCTCCACCATGTGGACTTTGGCTTGTTTCTTGAGGTAGCCCTGGTGAAGAAAACAGACAGACAAACACACAGGAAACAAAGGCACGAAACAAAGGCACAAAATTGCACAGACAAATCCAACAAAAACACAAACCGAAAGGGAAAACGAAAAAGTAAGGAGAAAAGAGGGAGGAGGGAAGGCAAATAATAAAAAATAAAAATACACACAAAAAAAAAGAAAAAAGAAGAAACCCAATAGACAAAGAACAGTTTAAAGCATATAACCAGATTTCCCAGCTACAAATAAATAGCCGGGTGTATGCAGTGCTGGTTGAAGAGCATAAAGCAAGAGAGAAATGACAGGGCGGGGATGAGGTGAATTGGAAATGAAATGAGCAGGCAGAGGAATAAGAAGCTTTTTTCAAAGAGTGAAAGAGTGGAATACGGTTGAAGAGGTGAAAGAAATGATGATGGTGTTAATCACAGAGACTATATAGTCTGATTACTCCAGAGACAAAGAGATGAAAAGGTAGGTAGGCTTAGAATTTACATCTAGAGAACTTTTTAATGGAAACAACTTGACCAAAAATCTGTCACAGAATTTTGAGACCCATTAAAAGAAAAGTTTAATGAGGAAAAAAAAAAAAAGAATTTACATCTAGAGAATGGATTAAATGTGACTGTTTAAGCAAGCCAGTGACCAGACTTGGTCTTGCTCCGGCTCCGGTTTAAAAAAAAAAAGAAAAAAGAAGAAGGAGGAGGGCAGCTCTCTAGCTGGGATGGGCGTGGTTTGATCCAATGAGTCCCTTGGGAGTCCTGCCTTGGCGGGAGAAGAGTGGGGGCGCTCCAGTCCCTTCTTGAACCAAGTGCTGCAACTCACTTTTTTGGATGTGTAAATTCCCTGTGCCAGGGGCACAGCCAAGGTGGGCAGTGCTCTATATCCCAGGCCAGGCCTCGTTTCCAGATCTCAGTCCGCGTGCCCCACTGAAATTGCGGAAACACAAACTTGCAGGCGATCCTCTCAGGGCAGTCCCAAGCCTCTGGCTCTGCCCCTGGGGATTGAGCCAGAAGCGGCTGCTCCAGTCTCCTCTAGGTCGGGTTGGCGATCGAGGAGCAGTTTCATCCGGGGGTCGCCTGGGACGAGTGCGGCCCGCCTAGGGTCAGCTGGAGAGCAGGAAACCGGGTGCCTCTGTGTCTCCTCGCCCAAAACACAAACTCGCGGGCAAATCTCCAAGTTGTAAGCCCTTCGCCTCCCCTTTAGAGATCCAGCCGAGCCAGAAGCACAAAGGTGCGGCCACTGTGCGTCCCCCCTCCAGGTTGAGCTGGCGCGCCAGGAGCAATTTCCCCCAGGGGCACCTGCGACGAGTGAGTCCCACCTAGGGTCAGCTGGAGAGCAGGAAACCGGGTCCCTCTGTGTCCCGAGCGGAAGTTTTTCTGTTCCCCAGCGACAGGGACAGTGTCTTGAGCAGTTTCGGCCATTCTCTTTCCCCTCTAAACTCCCCGCAGAGGGGAATGTCCCAGTCCCTCTGTGTCTCTGGTCCTGGACAGATTTTATCTTCCCCAGTTCCCACTCACGCTAGAAGGTTTTCTCAGCGGACTCTGTCTCCTTTTTCTCCCAAAGTCCTGGATTCGCTAAGGGTTCCTATGGCTTCAGGCCTTCTCCCTGCGAGATATGGGAGTGAGTGCAATGTACAGAGTTCCCTACTTCTCCACCATCTCCCCTCAGAGGACTGTTTCTGAAATGACTTGATCTTTAGAAGTAAGAAAGAAAGAGTATCAAAAGGCTAGTGGAAAACTAACTCCCTGGCTTTGGAAGACAAAGATGATTATGCCTTTGTGAGCAGGGGACACTTATGCAATGAAGACATTTTAGGTCTGCAGCTCAAGATGAAAAAGAAAAAAACATCCTCACCCCCACCCCTACTTCAAGGCCAGGTGACCAAAACCTAAACAAACAAAAAAATATTTAATTCTCTCAAAATAAAAAAGAGGGCAAAAGGAAGAATAAAATTTTGAAACTGTAGTATGTTCTGAGCAGTATGTCAGGCCTTCTTTATCTAATTTAATCTTCATACTAACTCTGTGAAATACCTTAGCAATACCATTTTAGACATGAGGATACTGAAACCTAGACTTATCTTAAATAGCTGGTAAACAGAGAGTGGAGACAGAACCCAGGCCTGCTGAGTGAGACAAAGTCCATTTCTACCAACTTCCCTACCTCTCCTCAAAACATGAGTTTACTCAATGCAAACTTTGGGATTTGGCTGCCTCTCCCTCCCAAGTTTTAGCTTCATAATGTGGGAAAACAAAAAGTTATTCAATTTGGTCAAAGGTGTTTCAGTTACCCAAAGCAAAGCAAAGCAAAGCAAAAAAGCTATTATTCCCACTAAGAATACCAACATAAGTCATACTCGTGCTATTGAAAAGCTTCATGTAGGCATTGAATCACAGAGTTAGAAGAGGTATTAGAGGTGATTGAGTCCAATTTGCCACCCAGTACAAGAATACCCTTTATAATGGCCCACACAGCTGGCCACATGGCCTCTGCTGGCACACTCTTCTAATGATGATATGCTTAGAAACCCTTCAGGCAGTCAAAGCTCCTGCAGGAAAGCTCTGAAAGTTAAGAAACTCTTCACACTAACAACCTGCCTTATAAGGTATCTGACTCTGAAAAGCTTCCAAGCTACTGGTCTTGGTACTCATAGAATATGTCTGTTCCTTCTGGTCCAGGACAATCTTCTAGAGATATGAAGATATCAGTTATTCTTACTGAATTTTCTCTTGTCCAAATCCAACAGACCCAATTCCTTCAACCTCTTCTCCATCCTGATTGCCCACCTTCAGCCAGACTTCGATTTACAGATCCCCTTCCCTTAAAGCAAGTGAGCTTTCCTCTTGTCTTGTTCTGTCTTTTGATGATGGGTTTTCTCCCATTTAAAAAAAACTTGGGCACCTAGGTAGCTAAGTTGGTTAAGCATCCAACTTCAGCTCAGGTCATGATCTCATGCTTCCTGAGAGAAAACAGTTGACAGCTCAAGAGCCTGGAGTCTGCTTCAGATTCTGTCTCCCCCTCTCTCTGCCCTCCCTCACTTGTACGCCCTCTCTCTCTGTCAAAAATAAAACATTAAAATTTTTTGGAAAAAATGGACATAACTAGGTGATGTACAGTCAGTGAAGGCCGAAAGTAAATTAATCCAGATTTCTTCATCATTATCCATCAGCATAGTTAATATCTAGCAAATGCTTACTATGTGCTAGCAGGATATAAGGTTCTTTACATAGGAACTTAAAGTTTTATAGGGAAATAATTTAGGTTACTTAATCTATAGGTAATCTATATGACATAATCAGAGAATGTCAGAGTGTTATCAGAATGCTGAGGAAGAAGTGAAGAACAGGTCTGGGAAGGCTAGGAATGGCTTGTTAGAAGAAGGAATATTTGAGTGGGAGCAGTTTGTCAGAGGTGTGGAGGAGTGGGGACAAAGAAATATATATTCCCTTCATGCATGATGGCATGAAAGCGGATGCCACAGTAGGGAAATGGCAAATGGCTTAGTACGGTTGGAGTTTATAGTGTGTAGGGAAAGGCAACAAGAAATGAGGATAAAAAGGTAGACTGAGAACAGATTGTGAAGGGATATGAATACCAGGCTAAGGGATGGAATTTATTTCTCAATAATAAGAATCCACTGGAGGACTTTAAACCAGGAGTTTCAGATTTGTGTTTTACCTACTCCAGCAACAACTGTGGATGGGTTCAGAGTGGGTGAAATCAGAGGAAAGACCAGATAGTCTGCAATTGCCCAAAGGCAAGGCTAAAACAGTAGCAATGGGATAAAGAAAAAAAGGGGCAATAACAAAGATGTGTAGACACAGCCTACAAAATACCATCCTGATAGCAAAACCTCACTTTTCCTGCTGTGAGGCGTAAGGCTAAAAAGCAAGATGGGAAATATTCTAACTGCAGGTTTTATAGACTTTTTGTTGCTTCTTTTCTCTAATAGGAAGAAAGAAAATAAATCAAATGGACTCTTAAATCTGTTGGCTCCAGAAAACAGCCCAAATCTGATTTTCTTTCTAGCTGGGTGGCCTGGCTGAGAGTGCTATTCTGATGAGACTGTGGTTAGTCTAGGCAGATAGCGGTTCCCCAGGGCTAGCTCTGGACCTGCCCACCAGACTTGAATCTGAGGGAGCCTAAACACTGGATTCAATGCCTACCCACCCAGGCTCCCACAAGTGAGCCCCAAGGAATTGTAAGGGTGGGAAGTAAGGCAGTGTTCTTCCCAGTTAGGGCAAGGCAACTCCCTCTGAGAAATATCCAGTAATCCAGAAAGAGGAAATATCCAGTAATTAATTGTGCTCTGACTTGTGTTGTATCATCAGGAAGAACTTACCCTTTAGTTAAAAAGCCAGTAACCTGTGTGGGTCATTCATCCTAGCTGAACCCTAGAAGAAGGAGGCTGCTAAAACCAAAGCAGGTTTAACATGGCATGCCTTCAGTGCAAGAACAGTACATCAATTTGAAAAGAAAATATGTTACAACTAATAATAAAATTGTTCCTTAGGTTAAGTACGTAAGGCCAAGTGTGTGCTGTTCCTGAGGGGAAAAAATTCTTTTACAAATCTTAACAGTATCTCCAAAGCTCCCTATCTACCAGTATAGGGTATGGGAGGAATTTTAACAGAAAGCAGATGGCCTATTCTGTCTCCATCTCCACTCCAGGAGTGTGCTGCTGCTTTTTTGGGGGGTAGGGGGGAGCATTTATGAAGGGAGGTCTCAATACTTTATAGATTATTTGGTGAATGATTCCTACACTCCCTGTATTTATTTTCTAAAAAGAAATAAAAGATGAAATTTTGCAAATTGATGATTTAGTCCATAAATTCCTTTTCCTCCCAAGTCAATTATCTCTTTTATTCTATTATTCAGTTCTTAAGAGATCTGGTAAGGGAAGATCTTGTTTAAATTTAGTAAAATATAGTGGAATATTTGTTTTTTCCATGTGAAGAAAAAAATTATATCCCCACCTCATACTTCTCCAATTCCAGAGAGACCAAAAACTTAAATATTAAAGCAATAACAATGACAACAAAAACACTTAAAACTATTAGGAAAAATAGAATCTATTTTGACCTTGGGAATAGAAAGTATTTCTTAGATAAAATCAAAAGAAACAAGCCACAAGAGGTTGATAAATTTAACTCACTAAAATTTAAACAAAGTTAAAAAAAAAAAAGTACATAGAAAAGATATTTGTAACAAATGTATCCAGAATAAAAAACTCATATTTAATCAACAAGGAAATGAAAATAGGCCTATAGAATCTAACCACAGTATTCACAGAAGAAATCACTCAAATGACTAGGAAAAAGGAGGAGAAGGGGAAAAGATGTTCAATCATATTAGTAATCAGCAAAATGCAAATAAATGGAATAAAATATTACTGCATACCTGTCAGATTGACAAAAATTTTTAAGTCTGACAGCTGCAGGTGCTGGGAAGGATCTAAAACCATAGGAATCAGTAAAAGCATTCTGAAAGGCAATTTTGCAAGGCCAAACAAAGATACACAACCTAGCAGTTGGGAAACTGGATTTTTGAAATGGATCTTATAAGGTGGCGGGATTCTGGCAGGCAAAGATAAGAGGATTGACATCCAAACAAAACAAAACAGAAAAAAAAAACAATATAAACAAAGTCAGAGACAGGAATCCATTTGAGGAATGACAAGACTGTTCTCTAAAATGGCTACACCATTTTTTACATTCTCACCAGCAGTGTGAGAGTTTTCACTTTCTCCACATCCTTGTCAACACTTGTTATTACCTGACTTTTTGATTATAGCCATCCAAGGGATGTAAAGTGCTATCTGGTTGTGGTTTTGATTTGCATTTCCTGATAATCATGTAGAAATCGTTTTCATGTGTTTATTAGCCACTTGTCTATCTTCTTTGAAGAACTATCTATTCAAGTTCTTTGCATATTTCTTAATTGGGTTACTTGTCTTTTTATTATTGAGTGTTAAGAGCTCTTGATATAATCTAGATGCAATGTAGATCTAGATGTCTTATCAGACAGATGATTTGCAAATATTGTACCCCCTTCTGTGGGCTGTCTTTTTCTTTCTTGATGATGTCCTTTGAAACACAAAACGGTTTTCCTTTCTTTCCTTTCTAAAAAAATTACTCTTTTATTTATTTTTTTTTACTTATTTTTTAAATGTTTATTTTGAGAGAGAGTGCACACAAACAAGGGATGGGCAGGGGGGAGTTGGAGAGGGAGACAGAGAGAATCCCAAGCAGTTCCATGCTGTCAGTGCAGAGCCCAAAGCAGGGCTCACTCATGAACCGTGAGATGATAACCTGAGCCAAAATCAAGAGCTGGATGCCTAACCAACTAAGCCATCTAGATGCCCCCAAAACTTTTTACTTTTGATGAAGTCCAATTTATGTATTTTTTTTCCTTTGGCTGTTTGTGCTATTGGTGTTATAGATTTAAGAAACCACTGCCAAATCTAAGCTCAAAGATTTACCTCCAAGCTTTCCTGTGTAAGTTTTATAGTTTTAGCTCTTATATTTAGGACTTTGGATCCATTCTGAATTAATATTTGCATATCATGTTAGGTATTTCATTCTTTCATATGTGGATATAGAGTGTCCTAGCACCATTTGTTGAAATGATTATTCTTTCTCTATTGAACTGTTTTTGGTACACTTGTCAAAAACTGACCATAAATGTGAGCGTTGGCTTCTGGATACTCAATTCTATTGCATTGATCCATATGTCTATCCTATGCCAAAATCATATTGTATTTATTACTGTAGCTTTCTAATAAGTTTTGAAATTGGGAAGTGTGGCTCCTCCAACTTTGTTCTTTTTCAAGACTGTTTTGGCTAATATGGGTTCTTTGAATTTCCATGTGGATTTTATTAACATCTTGTCAAAATCTGCAAACAAACCAGCTAGGATTTTGATGGGGTTTATGTTGAATCTGTAGATCAATTTGGGAAATATTACATCATAAAAAACATTAAGCCTTTTGATCCATGAACATGGGATGTTTTTCCACTTGTTTAGATCCTTAGTTTCTTTCAACAATATTTTGTAGTTTACAAAGTATAACTTTTATACTTCTTTTGTTAAATTTATCCCTAAGTATTTTTATTCAATTCATTGGCTGTAACTTCATAACGCTATAAATGGAATTGTTTTCTTAACTTAATTTTTGGATTGTTTATTACAACTATAGAAATACAATTGATTTTTTATATATTAATCTTGTATTCTATAACATTGCTGAACTCATTTATAGTTCTATCAGTTTGGGGTTCCTCAGAATTTTGTACATGCAAAATTGTGTCAAATGCAAATACAAATACTTTTACTTCTTACTTTATCACCTGGATGACTTTTTATTTCATGTTCTTGCCCAACTGCCCTAGTTAGATCCTCCAGTACAGTGTTCAACAGAAATAGTAAGATTGCACATTCTGTCTTGTTCTCAGTGTTGGAAGAAAACCATTCAGTCTTTTAAAATTAAATGTAGTATAGCCATGGGTTTTTCATAAATGTCCTTTGTCAGACTGAGGAAGTTCCCTTCTATTCCTAATTTGTTGGGCTGTTTCTTTGTTTTGTTTTGTTTTAATCATTAAAGGGTATTGGCATTTGTCAAATGCTTTTTCTGTGTCTACTGAGATATGTGGGTTTTGTCATTTAACCTTTTAATATGGTGCACCGCACTGATTGATCTTCCTATGCTGAATGGATCTTGCATCCCTGGAATAAACCCCACTTGGTCACATTGTATAATATAATCTTTTTGATAACTTATTGGACTCAGTTTGGTAGTATTTGTTGAGGACTTCTGCATTTATATTCAAATGAAATACTGGTTCTATAGTTTTCTTGTGATGTCTTTGTGTGGTTTTGGGATGAAGACAATATGAACTAGTCTTACAGTAATTAGAAGTTGTTCTCTGTTTTTTGGAAGAGTTAGTGGACAGTTAGTGTTAATTCTTATTTAAATGTTCATCAGAACTCACCAATGAAACTACCTGGTTCTGAGCTTTCTCTGTGGGAATTTTTATTACTAATTCCACTTACTTGTTATAGGTCCATTTAGATTTTCTACTTCTTCATAAATTAGCATTGATAGTTTGTGTATTTCTAGTAATTTGTCCATTTCACCTAGGTATCTCATTTGTTGGCATACAACTGTTCATAGTATTCCCTTATAATCGTTATTATTTCTGTAAAGTCGGTAGTTAAGTCTCCTCTGTCATTCCAGATTTTATTAATTTGAGTCTTCTCCCTTTTTTCTTGATCAGTCTAGATAAAAGGTTGTCAACTTTGTTGATCTCTTGGAAAACAATATACTTTTGACATATTGATATTTTTTCTATTTCCTCCTTCCCTCCCCTCTTTCTTTTTCCCTTTCCTTTCTTTTCGAAAGAAAGAGATAGAGAGCACATGCAAGCAAGCAGGAGAGGGGCTGAGGGAAAGAGAGAATCTTAAGCAGGCCCAGCGCAGAGCCCAACATGGAGCTCAATCTCACAACCCTGAGATCATGACTTGAGCCAAATCAAAAGTCAACGCTTAACCAACTGAACCACCCAGACACCTTTGTTTTACTATTTTTAAATTTGATTTCTGCTCTAATCCTTATTATTTCCTTCCTTTCCCTTACTTTAGGTTTAGTTTGCTCTTTCCTCCCCCCCGCCCCCCATGTTAGGGCAAAAAGTCAGGTTATTAAATTAATTCTTTGTTTCTAATGCAGGCATTTACATCTATAAATTTCCTTTTAAGTACCACTTTAGCTACATCCCATAAATTTTAGTGTTCCACTCACATTTATTCATTCCAAGTATTTTCTAATTTCCCTCGTGATTTCTTCTTTGACCCACTGGTTATTTAGGAGTGTGTTAATTTTCATATAACTGTGAATTTCTCAAATTTCTTTTATTTTTAATCTCCAGTTTCATTCCATTGTGGTTGGAGAATATATTTTGTATGCATTCACTACTTTCAGTATATTGAGAGTTGTTTTATGGCCCAGCATATGGTCTATCCTGAATGCTTCACATGTACTTGAGAAGAATTATATTCTACCACTGGACTGTCCTACAGATATTTGTTATAGTTGGTATACAATGTTGTTCAAGTCTTTCATTTCTTTGTTGATCTTGTGTCTGTTTGTTCTATCCATTATTGAAAGTGAGGTACTGGCAGTCAGCAGGATGCAATGGTCAAAGAAAGTGAGGTACTGAAGTTTCTAACTGTAACTGCTGAATTATTTCTTTTGCTCCCCATTTGTGTTACCTTTTGTTTTGTGTATTTTGGGGTTCTAATGTTAGGTGCATATATAACCATTACATCTTCAGGCTGGGTTGACTGTTTGTCATTATAAAATATTTCTTTTTATCTCCAGTAACATTTTTTTGGTTTGTTTTAAAGTCTATTCTGTCTGATATTAGTATAACCACTCTAGCTTTCTTAACAGTTGCTATTACATTATCTTTTTCCATTCTTTTACTTTCAGCCTTTTTGTATCTTTCAATCTAAAGTGGTATCTCTTGTAGACAGTATATAGTTGGATCCTGATTTTTTAAAATCTAGTATGGCAATATTTGCCTTTTTATTTTATACAGAGCAGATTCGATGAAGGCATTGGAACAGCAGGCTGTGTTGAAAATTGAGTAAAGATGTTGACAGTAAAGGAGAAGAGAGGAGATGACAGCCTAAGGAGGTAAGAGGATCCATAGGAATTGTTTTTGGAAAGGATACATTCCTTCTGAGAGTCAGGAGAAAGAATCTCCTGCTCTGGCCCTCTTATGGAAGCCATCATAGTCCAGTGGGAAGAACAGGAGCTCTGAAGGGGGGCAAATGTGGATTCAAAAGTCCACTGTACCACTAATCAGACATGAAATTGTAGGCAAGTCTCTTTACCTGAGCCTCAGGAACACAGGGTTATCATATACTATATGGTAGAAAATTAAGACTTAGAATGCAAAACACCTAGCACAAAACTTGGTACAGAGTAGTAAGTACTTCAATAAGTGTTAGTTCCCCATCCCTATCCCTTTCATTAAAAGTTCCCTAAATGGTCTTATTTAATGAAAATCTTCTAGGTCCTCAATCATGTCCCTTACCTCCTGCCTTTCCCACTCCCTTACATGGCTCCTGGTGATTAAACCTATTGTTGCTTGGCCAAACACAAACTGGACAAAAGCAAGGTCCTACCTAGTGTGGCTTTTTGTGGAAACATCGGACCAGTCACTATGCTTCAAATATACATTATTTTTTGTGTACTGTTGTGTGTTTATGTGTACTTAACAATCTTTTATGAATTATACAAAATTTTTAAAAAATAAAAATTTTGTCTCTTTAAAAAATTTATAAATAAAAGTATCTCCACATTTTTGCATTTTTCTCATTCATTTTCAGCCTATTATTTCTGCTTTGTACTACTGGTTAATAGTGGGAGTTAAAGAAACCTAAGAGTCTGTCAACAGGGCCTTGTTTGAAACAAATCTAAATAATCCAACAACTCAATAATGTGTACATATTTTAAAAGCTCTAGAAAAAAGAAAAAGATATACCAAAATGTTAACACTGACAGTCTCTGGATCAGGAGAATTATGGATTTTTTAATGTTTTTTTCTTACATTCAATATTTCCTGAGTTTTCTAAAATGAGTACACATTGTTTTGGAAATAAAGAAAAACAACAGAAACCACAAAATGCTTATATTAATGGACACTTAATCTCCTATTGGTTAGACATTTCATCTGTTCCAAATAACTGCTATTCACCTTTCAGGCAGAGACAGGACTAGAATTCAGATACTCTGATTTTCCAGCTTTATGTAAAAATGTCTTAAAAACTCTTTTTGGGCTCTACAGATTTAAAAGACTGATGTTCCTAGAGACTTATGAGCTCACTAGTGAGGTCCTAAAGGAAGTAGGTGGAAAATGGTATAACACACACCAGGACTGGGTTTTCAAATAAGCTGAAATATGGAACATGTCTTCAGCCAAAGATCCCCCCTCAAATGCTACCATTGCAACATATTTGTTGTTTAGAACTGTCACTAAAGTACTGTGTGACCTGGGTAAGACCTTTATAATCCTTATCAAATTCTGAATCTCTGTTTCTGTGTCTACAAAATGATAACAGCTACTGTTAAATGAAATCTCCCATATTTTACAGATGAGAAAACTGAGGTTCACAGTTACGTAAGTGACAAGATTGACACCAGATCTATCTAATAAAGAGGAATAAGGGCAAAGAAATAGTGGACTCTATTTTTATGAGTTACTTTATTTTTCCTTTTAACACTCAAAAGGCATCAAAAGAACTTTCTTCGTATAATGCAAATGATACTGTACATTATTGGACTGAATTGGAAGGTGCATTGAATTATGATTAACTCATGGCCTCATTCTAACAGCTGAGTAATTAGATCAATCTAATCTTCTGATTTTTATTGCTTATTTTATTATGGCCTATAATCAGTTGAAATTACAATGGCAAGTTCAAGAGTCTCACACAAAGGCAACATGCTGTAACAGGCAATGATGCTGTAAGCTAACTCTGAGTAGCTGGATGATCCCAGGCAAGTTATTTAACTACTCTGTACCTCAGTTTCCAAATATGTAGAATACGGATAGCATTATCTTGTCCCACCATTACCAACACCAATCCCAGCACTAGGAAAAAGGGGGATTCCCCAAAGGTTATGAGGAAATTACCAGAGAAATTATAAGGAGAGCTCCCGGACATATGCTAGCCCTAGTTCTCCTGAGAACTCAGTGAAAGGCATAACCATGCAATTGGTCACCTAAGTCAGAGGTGACTTCTCCTTCACTTCCCAAATCCAGTATCAAGTCCTAAATTATTAATTCCTATTCTACAAATACTGAATGTCTACTGTATGCCAGATACTGTTTTAAAAATGTTTCAGAAGTATCCTTTCCTATCCATCCCAAATACCACCCTTAGTTCAGTCTCTCAACTGACCTATTTTAAGAGTCTCCTAACTTGTGTTCTAACCTCTGTTTTCTTTCCCTCTAATCCATTCTCTGCACATATCCAGAAAGATCTTTTGAAAATGCCAATCTATCCTTCATACCTAAAACACTCTGGTGGCCAAGAATAAAAGTCCCAAAAAGTATCCAAACAAGGATAAAGATATTGCTACGGATAAAGCTGCAAAGTTCTTAGCATGGCATAATAACCCTCCAGGTCTCCTATCCATCTAGATGTCCCATTTCCCTTCGTGGCAACCCTAGCCTGGCATTTTACATTTTACCAACACCAAACCCAAAGCTATTCTAGCATACTCCATTTGACTGTTCTGCTTCCAGGTCACTGTTCAGGAATGCCTTCAATGCTAGATTGTCCTTCCCTTGCCCTTCACCTTATTTCATTCTTCAGAAAGTCTATTTTGACCTTCCTTCCTCCAGGCTAAGTAGGGACCCCTTCTGACTACCCTCCACAACCAGCTTTTCTTATAGTTCTTATCAAATTATATTTCCAAATACTTTTTCTCAAATTCTCATCCCCCAATTTTGTGGACCTAGTATCAGTCCTGTAATAACTCCCTAAGTTGTGGTTCTCTCTGTCCTTATATGTCACTGACAGGGGTTTCTGCTTGGGCTCTCACTGTCCAAACCTATTTTTTTTCAGTTGCCTTCCCTCTCTATTCACCAAGTGTGTGGCCAGTGCCCTGGGTCTGCCAAGGCAGACTCATCAGACAACCTCCATTTCCCTGCTGACTCAACTCCCAGTGCAGAAAAAGGAAGCATGGAATTTAGATTCAGATACAGGCTCTAATCCCAGGTTCACCGTTTCAAACTCTAAATTCTGGCACGTTATTATTTCCACTCACAGAGCTTCTGCCTCCTCATATGTAAAATGGGATAATAACAATCACTTTATGAAGTTGAAATAATATTAGTAATAAAACAATATTATCACTTATTATATGTTAAGTATTATGCTAAACACTTTACATTAATGCCATTTAATCCTCACAGCTCCTTCATAACGTAGGTTCTTTTACTATCATTATTGTATAGATGAGGAAACCAACTAGAGAAGCCATTTACTTGCTGAGGCCCCTGTGGTAGACCATACGTGAGCTAACATAATGCTCATTTCCAGCCCCCTCTGCTTTTTGACTATGAAGGCTGGCAAAGCTTCATAAATACTCATTTTTCCAGCCTTCCCAGAACTTACAATTAGCCAAGTGGCCCAATTCTGTCCAACGAGATCTACACATAAATCTCCTGAGAGAATCATGGGGAAGCCTCTGCTTTTTAGTAAAAGGACAAACATTACTGATGTTCCTCTATACCCCCTTTTTCCTCCTTCAATATCAAACATGATGCTTACAGCTATAGCAGCCATCTTAGAGCAAAAGGGAAAAGACAATGGGTGTCTGGGTGGCTCAGTTAAAAGTCTGACTCTTGATTTCGGTTCGGGTCATGATCTCACAGTTTGTGGGTTCAAGCCCTGCATCAGTCACTGTGCTGACAGTGAGAAGCCTGCTTGGGATTCTCTCTTCCTTCTCTCTCTCTCTCTCTCTGCTCCTACCCTGCTTGCTCTCTCACTCAAAATAAATAAATAAACTTTTTTAAAAAATGGGAAAAGCCAAGGGAGTCACAGAATACTGGTCCTGAAATCAATGACCTAATAAATCAATGCCATCAGTCATTGACCTCCAGACTTATACTTTGTATAAGTGGTACAAAGTAATCAAACAGTGGAGCTAAGATTCAAAACTAGGCAGTCTGAATAATTAAGCTATAAGAGAAACACATAACATTGGACTTCTTAGGGAATGGGTACTGAAATGATGAAACGATTAAAATAATTATCTGTCATTGAGCATTCTTCCTCAAAGTTCCAAGCTCCTCTGGAAACTCAGGATTGCCAGTAACCTAAGATCACAAAGTAGCTGCTCAAGAATAGGCCACCACTTTGGACACTGTGCCCAGCCCTCTTGTCTGCATTTCTGAATTCAATTCTCTCATCTCAGGGTCTACCCCAAGGAGGGAAGTGGGAAGGAAGGTCTGGAGCCAGGTCTCAGATACTCATACCTACTTATCTCATGGTACCACAAAGCTTCCGGGCCTCCTACCATGCACGCATAAGAGGACAGAGCTCAAGGAACTCAGCATAAACTCAAAATCATGACAGCACCTGTGGTGACAGTGAAAGCCGAAGTCTCTCCCTGGCAGCCAGAGACCTTTGGAGGTAAGAAGTGTGGTTTTGTAGCTTCAACAAGACCACGACTGTTGATTTTTCTGCCTCTTTTCCTGCTGAGAGCAGTAATAGCAAAAATCTGATTTAGACACTTAAATTCAAGTACCTTGCCCACCAGCAGAGCAATTTTAAAGTAATCACACTTTGACCTCACCCAACATGAGTCCTTTTAAAGCCAATTTTAGGGGCCAATTATTTAGTTTTCCTAAAATGTGCAAGGAAAAAGATACAATTGCTGGCTATCATGCTGGAGGCTGTAGCTTCTATTCTGATGTCCAGGGTTAAGACTGCCTGTCCACAGACCTCCCAAAATGTCTGAAAAGGGGCCAGCCACCCATCTGCTACAGTTGACACATGATCTCTGTTTCTAAAGCTGTTTAGAACTCAAAGGGCATTTCCCAGAGAAATTACGGCATTAATGATGGCAAGATTCCTAGATAACTTCAAAGAACTGGGAGAGAAGAAAATGCCATTTATTGAACAGTTACTAGGTGACAGACATGAGCATCAGAATCATTTAGGGAGCTTGTGAAAATAGCTTGCTGGGAACCACCTCCTGAGTTTCTGATTCCAGAGGTCTGGGGTAGGGCCTAATAATTCTCATCTCGAACAAATTCCTACACCTGGGACTATACTTAGAAGCCACTGATATAAGACAAAAATCAATAGGTTACAGAGACTTTGGAAACCCACAATTTGGTCCAAACTCCCAAGCTTTTTTCACAATACACCTCATAATAGCAATGACAAGGGATGGATAGGTACAAGGATGGAGCATATAGAATGTGAGTGTATACTAGGGAAATGGATAGACAAATGAAAACCAGATAATTCTTAGATAGCATTGATGGTAGCTTAGGAGCTGTCAGTGGGTTACAGGTGAATTGAGACACTGATTCTGCAAGCACTTCGGGTGTCTGGGAAGGAAGTAGGGCGTAGGAGCTCCCGCATAGCCTTGTCTGTTTATCCAGAGTTCTCTACAAATACCATCACTTTCTGTGTGGAGGTACTGGTTTAGAGCTAACTGTGTATCACTGCTTTAGAGAAGAGTTAGGACAAAAACATTTATTCCAAACTCTGAGGTCAGATATTAATTATGCTAGGTAGTTTAAGGGAATGAGTTAGCGAGTTGTTTTAATGAAAGAGAGCTAACAAAAATTTACAGATTAATGCCCAGAATGTTAGAGCTGGAAGGGGAATTGCTAAACAACACATCTAAGTCCCTTAGCCTGGATGGGAAGGAAAGGCAAGAGAGATGGGCAGGCCTTGTCCAGTGTCTTGAGTCATTAGCAGCAGACCTGGAACTCAGCTTCTCCTCGTGCTTCCAGACTTAGTTCCATGCCTGACCTCTCAGAAGGCTTTCCTGATACAACCTCTGCCAGAGTTGTGCCCCCTCCCACTTATTCACCAAGTTTTCATAGCAATCTGTACATCTATTTATTAGGTTAGACCCTTGGAACATAGTGGTACATCCCGTTACAATGGCATTTATTTCAGAGTACTGTAACTGTCTCCTTACATGTCTGAGCCTGTCCCCTTCTTAAATCTGTGCTGGCTAAGGTGGGGAGTCCATCGAGGGGCAATACAAAGGACACACAGTCACTGTATGTATAGGTCTTCACAAAGCTGATAATCTCACATTTTGAAAAATAGAGTGTATAAGAAAATTAGAAGGTCAGAGTTCATCTTGAGCTGTTCATTTAGCTCCTTGCTGTGGCAGCAGAAGCCTTTTTGTCAAATAAAACCTCATCTGGAAGCCTCATATATAAAATGGGCACGAACAGATCTCTACTGGGGAGAAAGGGGCATGCACTTGGCTTACATTTCCCTTTAGGAGCTCCTAAGGCAGCTTGAGGAGCAACCTCCTAATTTTTTGAGTGAGGAAAGTGAGCCAAAAAAACAACAACTATTTTATTCTAGGTCTTCCCCCCATTCAGCATAAGATAGAGGTCAGAATAGAGTCTCTAAAGCCTGGCAAAACTAATTAAATCCTTTACAATCTTGGATAAGTCATTTATGCTCCTTGTCAGTTTTTTCCTTGTCCTCTAAATACAGGGTTTACGAGTTTGCCTTTGATGGCTGAGGGGCCAGCAGAGGCTTGCAGCCGTGGTCCAACCTCCCTGGGCTGAAGTTTATTCCAGAGAATTTAAACAAACAGATGAATGGATAAAAAAAATATGACAGATACATTGTATGGGATATTATTCAGCCATAAAAAGGAATGAAGTTTTGATACATGCTACAACATGGATGAACCTTGAGAACGTTATGCTAAGTGAAATATACCAAATAAGAGGACAAATGTTATATGATTCCACTTACGTGAAATATTTCAAACAGGCAAATTCATAGAGACAGAGATTAGAGGTTTACAGGGGCTAACGGGAGGGGGGAATGGGTAATTATGATTTCATGGACACAGAATTTCTGTTTGGGATGATGAAAAAGTCTGGAAATAGTGGGGATGGTCACACAACACTGTAAAGGTACTTAATGCCAATAAATTATACACTTAAAATGGTCAAAATGGTAATTTTTATGTGTATTTTGCCACAATAAAGCAAAAAAAATTTTAAGTCTACTTATATTTTGCTTCAGGTAGCACTTCAAAGCTACATGACCTTGGGCAAGTTACTTAATACAGCTGAACCTTATTCCCACATATGTATACGATAATAGTTCTCCCTTGTACGGTTATTATGAGAATTGGAGACAATGTCTGTAAAGTGCCTGGCACTGCACTGACAGTCTTTGCTGGTAGTTATTACTATAACACTCATTAACAGCAAGAATAAGATTATAATTAATACAAACATAATGATAAACAACATAGTCCAATGAATATTTAATGAGTAACTAACCACTCTGTTCTAGGCATAGGAGGTACATGACTGCTGCTCAAAGAGTTCACAGTCTAAAAAGACATGAAATAAATGACTAGCTACAGAACACAGGAAGCCAAGAAGTAGCAAGGAAATAATAACCCAACACCACCAACAACACTTCTTTCTTCAGGGAAAAAGGTTGATCTTTTCTACAGAAGTAGGAAATCATTTTGTGATCCAGGAAAGTTAATCAGTCATAAGCAAACAGCAAATTAGTTTAAAGTGCATGATTCTTGCCCAGACAGGATTTGATCCATCTGCTTTTTGTGTTGACATCACACATTATGTATCAGAGCCAGACACACTCATTTCTTGTGTTCTCTCCAAAACCCAGAGAGCCTTTGCCTGATAGCCTGGTGGAATACGAAGAGCATCAGATTTGGACTTGGAGTCCAGTAAACCTAAGCTCTAGCCGTGGCCTTGCAATTTACTAACAGCGTAAAGTCGTACATGTTTATTAACCTTTCTGAGTCTTCAACTGTAAAATGGATTCTTTTAAAAATTTTTTAATGTTTTATTTATTTTTGAGAGAGAGAGAGAGAGCACGCAAGCAGGTGAGAGGTGGAGAGAGAGGGAAACACAGAAACTAAAGCAGGCTCCAGGCTTCGAGCTGTCGGCACAGAGCCCAACGCAGGGCTCGAACCCACCAACTGTGAGATCATGACCTGAGCCGAAGTCAGACACTTAACTGGCTGAGCCACGCAGGCACCCATGTAAAATGGATGTTTTAATAAAAATTTCTAGGGGCACCTGGGTGTGCTGACAGCTCAGAGCCTAGAGCCTGCTCCCCTGCTCGTACTCTGTGTGTGTCTCTCTCTCAAAAATAAACATTAAAAAAAAAATAACAAAAAATAAAAATTTCTACCCATAGTACTGTTGTAAGGACTCAATGAAATTACAAATGGTAAAAAATTTTCTAAGTTGTAAAGTATTGTACCTCTTATTTGGTACCTCAGGAGTTCTGTGGGCCCTGTTATCTCAAGCTTCAGAAGATATCTGTCATTGGTGAGTCAATTTTTGTTTTTAAAAGTCAAATCTGGCTTTGTTAGCAAAGATGCCAAGACCCAAAATGAGCCTGTCCAAAGTTGACTATACAGATATTAGGACATTTCAGGACAGCTCTTCCTTGCTAAGAAGCTCAAAGGAATCGTCAGACTTCAACTATCATTGTTTGAAAAGAGAAAATTGGCTATAAACCAAGTTGTTTCCTCTGAACATCTGTGCTGTGTCTACATAACTCATAAGTATCTCCCTATTCCATTTGGTCCATCCAGCGGGGTTGACCAGTCACAACAAATTATCCAAATTAAACGTTCTGGGCCTCAGTTCATTCACCTACAAAGCAAGAACAATCTCTTCCACATTGGCTACCTTTCCAAGACTCTCCTTGCCATAGCAGAGGGCTACTAACTTCTCTCTCTCCTTCTTCTTTTCTTCCCTTCCTTCTTTCAAAATTCAACGAGTCTATTCTGCACCAGTCCCTGTGCCAGGTGCTGGTGATACACATACACACCTTGAGATATTGCAGTTCAGTTCCAGACCACTGCAATAAAGTGAATGTTGCAATGAAGTGAGCCAAATGAACTTTTCTGTTTCCCAGTACATATAAAAGTAATATTTACACTATGGTATAGTCTATTAAGTATGCAATAGCATTATGTCTAAAAACATGTACAAACCTTAATTAAAAATATCTTATTGCTGATGCATAGGGGCACACGTACCCCAATGTTCACAGCAGCACTCTCAACAAGAGCCAAAACATGGAAAGAGCCTAAGCGTCCAACAACTGACGAATGGATTAAGAAGATGTGGTTTATGTATACAATGGAATACTACATGGCAATGAGAAAGAATGAAATCTGGCCATTTGCAGGAACATGGATGGAACTCAAGGGTGTTACGCTGAGTGAAATAAGTCAGGCAGAGGACAGACACCATATATTTTCACTTATAGGGGGATTAGGAGGAACTTAACGGAGGACCATAGGGGAGAAGAAGGGGGAAAATAGTGGGGGAGAGGAAAGGAGGCAAACCATGAGAGACTCTTGAATACCGAGAACAAACTGAGGGCTGATGAGGGTGGGGGGGGAGGAGAAGGGAGGTGATGGGTATGGAGGAGGGCAGTTGTGGGGATGAGCACTGGGTTTTATATGGAAACCAACATGCCAATAAACTATTAAAAAATAAAATTAACTTGTGGGGATGAGCACTGAGTGTTATGTGGAAACTAATTTGACAATAAACTATTTGTAAAAAAAAAATAAAAATAAAATTAAAAAATATCTTATTGCTAAATATATAAACCATCATCTGAGCTTTCGGCAAGTTGTAATCACCGATCACAGATCACCATAACAATGTAATAATGAAAAAGTTTGAAATGTTTTAGGAATTACCAAAATGTGACACAGAAACGTGAAGCAAGAAAATGCTAATGGGAAAATGGTGTCAAGACTTACTTGTCTTAGCCACAAACCTTCAGTTTGTAAAAACTGCACTATTTGCAAAACATAATAAAATAAGGTATGCCCATTATGATGACTAATAACAAAACAATGGCTACTAATGCTTTACTATCTAATAACAGCATAACTATATGCCAGATGTTTTACACATAAGTGTCTTGGACATTAAAAAGCAGCATAAGGTAAATAGAAAGAGAACTAGTTTAGCTGTCAAAGTTCTGGGTTCTACTTCCAACTTTGGTATCTGTCAGTCCATCTATCTAAAAAATACTTCGTCAATATTCATGACATGCCAGGGGCTGAGTACTCGGGATAGAGAAGTAAATCAGATACTGAATTCATGGTGAACTGTAATAGGTGTTATCCTTAGGCATTTATGAGACCTCAGGTTCCTCACCTAAGAGGATTGGACCTGATGATCTCTAATGAAATTATAGCTCTAAATAAAAACACAATACCAGCCACCATTTGGAGTAAGAATACAGATACATAAGATTAGCAGGAAATGGGCTGGAGGGATGTGAATGGTCAGGTCATAAAAACCTTCTCTTGCCAACAGACACATGAAACGATGCTCAGCATCCCTCCTCATCAGGGAAATACAAATCAAAACCACACTGAGATACCACCTCACGCCAGTCAGAGTGGCTAAAATGAGCAAATCAGAGAACTCTAGATGCTGGCGAGGATGTGGAGAAACGGGCACCCTCCTACACTGTTGGTGGGAATGTAAACTGGTACAGCCCCTCTGGAAAACAGTGTGGAGGTTCCTCAGGAAACTAACAATAGAACTCCCCTATGACCCAGCAATAGCACTGCTAGGAATTTACCCAAGGGATACAGAAATGCTGAGGCATAGGAGCACATGTACCCCAATGTTCATAGCAGCACTCTCCACAATAGCTAAAACATGGAAAGAGCCTAAGTGTCCATCAACAGATGAATGGATCAAGAAGATGTGGTTTATCTATACCATGGAATACTACATGGCAATGAGAAACAATGAAATCTGGCCATGTGTAGCAACATGGATGGACCTTGAGGGTGTTATGCTGAGCGAAATAAGTCAGGCAGAGAAGGACAAATATCATATGTTTGCACGTATAGGAGGATTAGGAGGAACTTGACGGAGGAACAAGGGGGAGAAGAAGGGCGGAAATGGTGGGGGAAAGGGAGAGAGGCAAACCATGAGAGACTCTTGAATGCTGACAAAAAATGAGGACTGATGGATGTGGGGGGGAGGGGGGGATGGGCATGGAGGAGGGCACTTTGGGGATGAGCACTGAGTGTTATGTAGAAACTAATTTGACAATAAACTATTTGTAAAAAAAAAAAAAACCTTCTCTTGCAAGCTAAGGAGTCTGCACTTCAACCAAAGGACAATGAAGTATCATTAAAGTGTTTTAAGTACTAGAGAACCCTGCAGGCTCTGCACTGACAGACAATCAGATGGCTAACAGGCACATGAAATGATGCTCAATATCACTCATCATCAGGAAAATACAAATCAAAACCACAATGAGATATCACCTCACACCTGTCATAATGGCTAAAATTAACAACACAGGAAACAACAGATACTGGGGAGGATGCAAAGGGGAACCCTCTAACACTATTGGGAATGCAAGTGGTGTAGTAACTCTGGAAAATGGTATGGAGGTTCCTCAAAAAGTTACAAATATAACTATCCTATGACCCAGCAATTTACACAAAGTATAAAAAAATACAGTTTTGAGTGGGTGCCTGGGTGGCTCAGTCAGTTAAGTTGCTCAGGTCATGATCCTGCAGTTCATGAGTTCGAGCCCCGCATCAGGCTCTCTGCTGTCAGCAGTGCCTGCTTCAGATCCTCTGTCCCTCTCTTTCTGTCCCTCCCCCACTTTTCTCACCCCCTCCGTCTCAAAATAAATAAACTTAAAAAAAGAAAAGAAAATACAGATTCAAAGGGGTATAAGCACTCCAATGTTTATAGCAGCATTATCAACAATAGCCAAACTATGGAACAAGCCCAAGTGTCCACTGACTGATGACAGATAAAGAAGATGTGGTATATATGTGTGTATATATATCGCCCCCCCCCCCACACACAATGGAATATTACTCAGCCATCAAAAAGAATGAAATCTTTTGCCATTTGTTATGACATGGATGGAGTTAGAGTATATTATGCTAAGCAAATAAGTCAGTAAGAGAAAGACAAATACCATATAATTTCACTCATATGTGGAATTTAAGAAACAAAACAGAGGTGAATATATGGGAAGGGGGGGAAGAACGAGGGAAATAAAAGAGAGAACAAACTGAAGGTTGATGGAGGAACATGGATGGGAGATGGGCTAGATGGGTGATGGTTATTAAGGAGGGTATTTGTGATGAACACTGGGTGCTACGTGTAAGTGATGAATCACTAAAATCTACTCCTGAAGCTAATACTACACTATATGTTAACTAGAATTTAAACAATTTTGAGAAAAAAAAGATGAAAAGAGTTATGTGTATGGATGACAGTGATGCTTGCACAATAATTTGAATGTACTTAATGCCACTGAACTGTACACTTAAAAATGTTTAAGATGAAAAAAAATGTTTAAGATGGCAAATAATTTTATGTTATGTGTATTTTATCACAATTATAAAAAAAGACAGGACTTAGTAACTAACTTTAGAAGGCAAAAGAAAAAGCGGTATCAAGAATGACTCCTATGTTTCTGATTTGAAGTAATAGGTGAATGATGGTACTAATTACAAACTGATAAAAGGAAAAGTGCATTATAAGGAAAGATAAGCTCAGTTTTAGACATGATGCATCTAAGCAAAATAGGAGACATTAATGGAGAAGATGTTCTGAAGACAGCTGGATAATAAACTGGTGGTCTGAAGCTCAGAAGACAGCCTACAGATAGTAGCTGGAACTAAGGTGGAAAAGAAAGTGGGCTCTTAGGCAACACCAACTTTTACTGGGTGAGTGGGGAAAGGAAAAGTAGAAAGAAGACAGATTCAGGAATAGCCAGAGAGGAAGAAAGGAAAAACAAATAGAAAAATAAACAGAAAGACTACGTTGTAATCAATGAAAAGCAATGAATGAGAAAACTTCCAGAAGGGAGGAATCTGGAATGTCAAATGCTATAGAGGTGTCAAATGAGGATGTAGGCTGACAAAGTTCCACTCTATTTAACAAAAAGGAGATTACTAGCAACCACAGGGAGAAGAGTTAGTAAGAATTCTTCTTAGAGACCTATTTTCAGTCATAGGTGAAAGTAATTACGTGACCCGATAAGTCTTTTCTGAGTAGAGATTCAGTCTGAACATCAGAAAGGAGTTCTGTGTGGAGTAGTTTCACAATTTCCCAGGTTCATATAAGATCCTAATCACTATGGTGTCCAAGATAAAGCTAAGTTGGCTAGCGCAGTAAAAGCACTTGCTCTGTAATGCAGAAAATCTGGGGTCTGGTTTCTGCTATACAGTGTGACCTTAGGAAAGTTAATCCCATCACTTCATCTGGTAAATAAGAGCTATCTCCCTAGACTTGTTATAAGAAATAAATATGAGGGGGAAAAAACCCACAAAAGTTCTATGCAAAAAAAAGCTAGTTATAGTTAGTTTTAAAACCTCCATCAGGTGATCCTCACAAAGGAGGGTGAAGGGTGCAGGGCCTGGATCACTGAAGAGAAAGATACTCATTTTTAGTCCCCCTGACATTACAATGATTATTCATTGTATTTGTATGCTGTCAGCTTAATTATCAAGGTCCTCCAGGTGAAAAACTATCAAATACAAATATGGTTCTTAAATGACTGCCTTTTTTTAAGCAAAAAAAGCACTCTACAAAAAAAAAAAAAAAAACTGAAAAATGATAATGAAGTCTTTGAAAAGGTCAATTTCCTAGCTTTCCAACCTTGAGGGTCATGTGTTTTGTTGGGGTATTTAAAGTATTTCAACAGGTAATTGCTATGTGCTGAAAGCAAGAAATTCATTTAGGGCCCAGCACAGGAGTCGGGGAGAGCATGTGAGCTGGTATGGGCCAGCAGAGGATTGAGAAGCAGCCAGGAGAGGATGTAGGATGAAACATTGATTGTTGCTCTGTGGTAAAGAGACAATGAATACACAAACCCGAAATGGGGAGACCCAGACCCAACACTTCCTGCAAAACACTTCTCAGTCTTCTCACCTGTAAAATGATGGGTTACTTTAAGAGGTCCATCTGTTGTCATATTTCAGAATTCTTTCTCATTGAGTTTTGGAAACTTCACTCCAAGTCAATGGCTGGCCCTATTACATTTATTACTCTCTGCTATCCTGTGAAGAATAAATTCCTAATAGTTTCCCTTGCCCCCCCCTTTTTTTTCAGATGATGTACTGAGGACCAGAAAGTTTAATAATTTATCTAACATCATACAGTTTTTAAGTGGCAGAATCAGGCCTAAATCTAAGTAACTCTTTACCCCATACTCTTTCCTCAGGAGAGATATAGTTTTTGCTGTGCATTATAACAGCTATTAACTGAACACCAAGTATGAGCCAGCCATGGTGCCTCACACTTCATAAACATTTTCATGGGTCTGGAACCAACCACCTGTATAGATCATGATCCTACTTTAGAGTTGAGGAAAATGTGATTGAGAAAAATTAAAAAACTCACCCAAGGTCCTACAGCTAATTAGTGGCAGAGCCTAGAGTCCACCCCAGATCTGATAGATTCCAAAATCTGTCTTCTTTTCAGTAGATCTATTCTAGATTTCTGGTGATGCTTGGACATTCTCATCATCGGGATTTTTTTTTTTTTAGTTTTTTTCTTTACAGTTTATTGTCAAGTTGGTTTCCATATAATACCCAATGCTCATCCCCACAAGTGCCCTTCATCATGCCCATCACTCCCCTTCCCCTCTCTCCCACCCCCATCAGCCCTCAGTTTGTTCTCAGCATTCAAGAGTCTCTCATGGTTTGCTCCCTCCCTCTCCCCAACTATTTTTCCCTTTCTTCTCCCGCATGGTCCTCCATTAGTTTCCTCCTAATCCACCTATATGTGCAAACATATGGTATCATCATCAGAATATTTTAAGAAAGAAGGGAAGGGAAGGAAGAGGAGGGAAGAGGAGGGGAGGGAAGGGGTATGAAGAATTATTTAGGTCTTGTCTACATTGCAAACTTCTAGTAGAGAAATGTTTCTGAAGCCTTTCAGAAAAAGAAATGCCCCATTCTTTAAAGAGCCCCCCAGAACAGTAAATCTAGGTTAAGGGCATTTAAGTGTTCACTGTACTTACTATCTTTATTTTATTAACCAGCTCAGGCTGCCATAATATAATATCACAAACTGAGTGGCTTGGACACTTATTTCTTACTCTCTGGAGGATGGAAATATGAGATCAGAATTCCAGGCCAACTGGGTTATAGTGAGGGTTCTTTTCCTACTTTGCTAATGACAGCCTTCTTGCTATCTCCTCACATGGCAGAGAGCTTTGCTGTCTCTTCCTCTTCCTAAGAGCACTAATCCCATCATGAGGGCCTCATCCTCATGACCTCAACTAAACCTGATTATCTTGCAAAGGCTCCATCTCCAAATACCATCACATTGGGAATTAGAGAAGAGTGTCAACATATGAATTTGAGGGGACACAAATATTCAGTCTATAACACTATCTATGTTTTAAGTGTCTTAAAGTATATGAACACAGTATATTCTCTGAATTCTCTTTTCCAAGATGCACAAGGAGCTAATTATAATCACTTCATAGGACTGATGCAAGCATAAAAATGTTGTCTCTAAAACACTGAGCTCGGTTTTTGGCACACAGTAAGCACTCAGTAAAGGAGCTTTAAAAAGGAGGTGAAAATATCATCATTTGGCTAGAAGGCAGCTGTTCACTGAAATATACTGTATTGCTGTATACCATAATTTACAATAGGAAATATATATTTGGTTTTCATCCTCATTCTTGGCACAGAGCTCCTAAAACCACTGGAATTTCCTAAGTGATAAGAGCCATAATGGTATCTTGATATTCACAACAAACTCCTTTCAACCGCACCTGTTTATGTTAATGAGTGACATCTGGAAAGCAATACGGACCTGTCTGCCAGGAGAACCAAAGATGTGATTGGAGAGTTGGAACTTTCAGTCCCACCACCCTGACCTCTGGGGAGATGAGATGAGCTGCAGGTTGAATCAACTGCCAATGGCCAATGGTTTAATCAATCCTGTCTATGTGATGCAGTCTCCACAGGAGGAGGAAAGGACAAGATTTGGAGAGCTTCCAGGCTGATGAACACATGGAGGTTCAGGGAGAGTAGCACGGTCTGGAGCTTCCATGCGTGCTTCTACATTCCTTGTCCTAGGCATCTCTTCCATCTGGCCTGTTCTGAGTTATATCCTTTTACAATAAACCAGTAGTCTAGTGAGTAAACTGGTTTCCTGAGTTCTTGAGCTGTTCTACCAGATTAATTGAACCCAAGGCAGTGGTTCAATTAAGTGGTTAATTAAGGTTGTGGGAACCTCTGACTTACAGGCTATCAGTCAGAAGTACAGGTAACAACCTGGACTTGCGATTAGCATCTGAAAAAGGATAGCATTGTGGAATTGAGCCCCCAACCTGTGGAATCTGATGCTAACTCCAGGTAGATAGTATCAGAATTGAGTTGAACTGTAGGATACCTGACTGGTATTGGAGAACTGCAATGTGTGAGGAAAGAAACCACAAATTAGAACTGATGTCAGAATCATAATTGTGTAGTTATATTTTATTTCCCTCTCAGATTCCACAGAGAATTTCAAATCAGGAGTTTTTCCATCCTGTCTATTCCATCTGGCCACCTCAGAGGCAGATGATACCACAAGGAACTTGACCTTCCACTTTTGCTTCTACTGCCCTCCACTAGCCTACCCCAAATTGCTGGCAAGGAGCAGGCTTCTAGCTCCTCAAAGGTAAGGCTCTCTAGTCCTAGAAACTGAAAAAAAACAACCCTCTCACCTAGCTTATCACTGGGAACAGTAAAAGGAGTACATATTTAAAGACATATCAGCTTACTATAACAGGAATACACTTTGAAATCATAAAAACCTGGTATTTTCTCATCTTTTAGAAGCTCTATATATACGGGCTGAGTCTTATGACCTGAATTAAACTACCAATTTCTTTAACAGTAAAAGACGATCCTATGGGGTTTGTAACTAATAAGAAAAATTATAAAAAGTACTTATCATGTGTTTGCCAGATGATAATACTCTTTAACATAACCATTACTGTTACTAACAATAACAAATGTTTACTGTAATGCATTACATTTGGCATTTGTTTATAAATTATCTTACTTGGGCTTTCTATTTCCAGCACTTATGGAGAAGATAACCTGAAAATCTACTTACTACATAACACCTTGAAAAGCTGGATAACAAACAGTTCATGTCATATAACAAACATAAAAAGAGTTGAGATTTTAAGAAAGAAAAAGAAATCCCCAGGGGTGAAAAACTGAAGAAGAAACTAACTCTCATAGCTGATGTTGGCCCGTACAATTAAAGGGCTTGCTTTATTTTGTCACTGGAGGTGGGAGACCAGGTACTGTGCCCTGGAGAGGCTAAGGGAACTCAAATTCCCCTCCCAAAAGCTGGGATCTTGGAGGAATCATATTGTCAGTTAAGAAGGGGGGCGGGGGGGCAAGGAGCACCTGGGTGTCTCAGTCGGTTAAGCATTCGACTGCAGCTCTGCTTATGATCTCACGGTTCATGGTTTGAGCCCTGTGTCAGGCTCTGTGCTGACAGCTCAGAGCCTGGGTCTCTCTCTGCGCCTCCCCTGCTCACACTCTCTCTCTCAAAAATAAATAAACATTGAAAAAAAAACTGACTCAAAAGTACAGAGACAATGGAAGCTTAGCTTTAAAAAGTTTCCTGAAAAATTTGAAACCTTGGCCTGTGTGAAGTCTGAACTTATTCTATTTGTGTGGAGTTTATTCTTCCCATGTGGTCTTAGAATCTAAAGCACAGAAATTAACTTAAAAACACAGTTTCAGGCTTAGAAACAAAGACAATCCTCACTCTCTCCCTCAGGGGGAGTACTCATTATCTCATTTAATTTTTACTACTATCCTATGGAGTAATATTATTCCAGTTTATAAAAGAAACTTTAAGGGAGATTAAGCAAGGTTAAGCTACGTTAAAGTCACCTAGCTATTATCTAACAGAGCTGGGATCTGAATCTGGTTGTTGTTCATTGAATCAAAATACATTTACCAAGTTCTACACTATGTGCCAAGCAGGAAAGGTCCATTTCCTTTCCAATATATCACACTGCCTAATCTTTTTTGAGCAAATCAATAGATAAGCGCAACTATTTTCTTCTTTCTTGAGTTTAGCAAGTCAGTGAGAATGAAGACAGCCAGAATCACAGGAAACCCATAGGATTCTCCTGGGCTCTGTCTGCCAAAGCAGCTAAGTCCTTTCTGCCAAAGAGACTTGGGTTGCTGAGACACTAAAGAGGGAAGAAAAAGAACAACTACTGCTCGGTTGGTCCTGGTTATTGGAATTAATTTCTTAAACACACAACAATGTTAGTATACAGTAAATATTTTCAAACAGAAATTTCAAAATATTATTAATGTTAAGTAGGGATAATAAGGTTGTTGTGATAAACACAAACATATGAAATTGAAATTTAGTAATAACAGCTATAGTTGTATCAGGCTCAACATTCAACATATTTGAATGTTTTTGAGTTGTCTCACATTGAGAAAATCCTGATTTACCAACACAAGTAGCTACAACTATTGGTGTTTTTTAAAAATTAACATGCATTCTTAGAAGCTTAAGTTAAAACACTGATCATCTTATTTGTATGCATACTTTATAAAAATAGTTCTAAATATTTTTTAAAAATCAAATCACATATTTGAGAAATTTCTGAAGCACCTTCTCAGTGTTCTTATAGAGCAAAAGGATGGAATAATTAGACAAAAGACCCAGGGAACCCTCTAGTTTCTGTCTAGGAAGTTAAACAGGATACACAGTAAAGTGCAAAGTTATAAGAAGGAACCAATACATTCTGAAATTCACTGCCAACGACTCTCTTCTGGGACAAAACTCTCTACCCCTACTTTCACCTCCAATCCTGCCATGAAGACCATTATTAATCTACTTTTTGAGTGTCATTTCCCACTTTTCCCCTTTTCTTTTTTTTAATAAAGATTTTTTTTTTCTTTTTTCAGTAATCTCGTACCCAATGTGGGGCTTGAACTCATGACTGAGATCAAGAGTCACATGTTCTTTTGACTGAGCCAGCCTGGTGCTCTCCCACATTTCCCCTTTCCTACTCCAGCTAATCACAAGTACTGACTGTAACCTGACCATACCTTCTTAATTCCCCTTGCGTTTATTCATACTTTTACCTTCACCTTAGATTTATACTCACTGTATTTCTGAAGGCCCAGGGTATGCTAAGCACCATGCTACACAACCTAAATACATTTTCTTACTTATTTCTATTACCATATATTTTACCCATCTTTATTTATTTATAAATAATAACATTTTTAAGTGCTTACTTCATGCCAGATATTATATGCTCAGTGCCTTACCTTAGTTCATTTAATCCTTATAACAGCCCAAATCAAAACAGTATTGTACTGACACAAAAGTATACACATAGATCAAAATGGAATGAAATAGTCCAGAAATAAACTCATGCTTATATGGCTAATTAATCTATGACAAAGGAGGCAAGAATACACAATGGGGAAAAGACAGTCTCTTTATAAACGGTGCTGGGAAAACTGGACAGCTACATGCAAAAGAATGAAAATGGACCACTTTCCTAAACCATACACAGAAATAAATTCAAAACGGGGGCGCCTGGGTGGCTTAGTCGGTAAAGCGTCCGACTTTCGCTTAGGTCACGATCTCGCGGTTCGTGGGTTCGAGCCCCACATCGGGCTCTGTGCTGACTGCCGGCCCAGAGCCTGGAGGCTGTTTCAGTCTGTGACTCTCTCTCTCTCTGACCCTCCCCTGCTCACGCTGTCTCTCTCTCTCTCCTAGAAATAAATAAAAAACATTAAAAAAAAAAAAAGAAAGAAAGAAATTCAAAACAGATTAAAGACCTAAATGTGAGACAGGAAACCATAAAATTCTTATAAGAAAACATAGGCAATAATCTCTCTGACACTGGCCATTGCAACATTTCTCTAGATATGTCTTTTTTTTTTTTTTAATTTTTATTTATTTCTAGGAGAGAGAGAGAGAGAGACAGCGTGAGCAGGGGAGGGTCAGAGAGAGAGGGAGATACACACTCTGAAATAGGCTCCAGGCTCTGAGCTGGGAGTCAGCACAGAGCCCAACGCGGGGCTCGAACCCACGAACCACGAGATCATGACCTAAGCGAAAGCCGGACACTTAACCGACGAAGCCACCCAGGCGCCCCTCTAGACATGTCTCTTAAGGCAAGAGAAACAAAAGCAAAAATAAATTATTGAGACTACATCGAAACAAAAAACTTTTGCACTGTAAAGTAAACCATCAACAAAACTGAAAGACAATCTACTGACTGGAAGAAGATATTTGCAAATGATATATCCAAGAAGGCATTAATATCCAAAATATATAAATAACTTATGCAACCCAAAACCAAAAAAACCCCCCAAATAATCCAATTAAAAATGGACAAGAGATCTGAAGAGACTTTTCCAAAAACATATAATGGCAAAGAGACACATGAAAAGATGCTCAGCATCACTCATCATCAGGGAAATGCAAGTCAAAACCACAATGAAATACCACCTCATGCTAAAATCAAAAACTCAATAAAGAACAAGTGTTGGTGAGAAAAAAAGATCCCTTGTGTACCACTGATGAGAATTCAAACTGGTATAGCTTCTCTGAAAAACAGTATAGATGTTCCTCAAAAAATAAAAAAACAGAAATAACATATGATCCAATTATTCTACTACTGTGTATTTACCCAAAGAACACTAATTTGAAAAGATATATGCACTTGTATGATTACTGAAGCATTTTTTTGCAATAGCCAAATTATAAAAGCAACCTAAGTGTCCATTGACAGATAAATAGATAAAAAGATATGGTGTGTGTGTGTGTGTGTGTGTGTGTGTGTGTGTGTGTGTGTAATATTACTCAGCCAGAAAAAAGAAGATTTTGTCATTTGTGACAACACAGATGGACCCAGAGGGTAATACAGTAAAGTAAAATAAGTCAAAGACAGACAAATATCCCATGGTTTCAGTTATACGTGGAACCTAAAAAATAATTAAACAAACAAACAAAACGTAGAAACAGACCTAGAGAACAGACTAATGGTTATGGTTGCCAGAGGGGAGTTTGATGGGGGATGCAAAATGGGTGAAGGGAAATGGGAGACACAGCGTTCTAGATATAAAATGAATTAAGTCACAAGGATAAAAGGGATAGCATAGGGATAGTCAATGATACTGTAATAGTGTTGCATGGTGACAGATGGTAGGTACATTTGTGGCAAGCATAGCACAACAGATAGACTTGTCGAATCAGTATGTTGTATACCTGAAACTAAAGTAATATTGTGTGTCAACTACACTTTGATTTAAAAAAAAAACACCTAGAATAAAGAATAAGTGGTAAGGGAGGGAAGGATGGAAGGAAGGAGAAGGAAGAAAAGAAGGAAGGAAGGAGGGAAGGAAGGAAGATGCTAATACTATTGCCCTTATTTTATAATGGAAGTACAAAGGCTCTGGAAGGTTAAAAAAATTTTGCCAGAGGCCAAGTAAGGGAAAGAATGATTCGAGGAAGAGTGCTGTCTGAGCTCAGAGCTGAGTTCCTAATGAACAAGGTGATGCTATCAGGGGACAATGGCAGTCCAGACAGAGGGACAATGTACACAAAGAGAAAAGTAGGAAACAGCTTGGTATGCAGTTCAGGGAAAAGATCAGACTTCAGGATCAGCAGACCTGGGCTCATATATCTATATTTGTTTTTGTTTTATGGCCTTTTATTGTGACTATGGTTTTCTCAACTGTGAAATGGTGATAAGAAGCTGTACCATGAAGAACTGGTTTAAAATTAAACATGATATGTGGCAGTATGCATCACAGGGCTAGGCCCATGGTAGGTACTCAATAAATGTTACTTCTCTTTCTTTCCCCTAGTTGACAATTCAATAACCTTAATTGTAAGAATGTCATTTCCATCTCCATTGAACCCCAGACATGTCTCTCTCTTCTACAAGCTCCCAAGCTTTATAACCAGGGCCTTTGGAGGCACAGTATACCAAAAGTCATTCAGCAAGTTATTTGGTAATGTCCTTAGCCACCATTTTTCAAAATGAGAACTATCCTCACAC
This sequence comes from Hyaena hyaena, assembly GCF_003009895.1. Lineage (NCBI taxonomy): Eukaryota > Metazoa > Chordata > Mammalia > Carnivora > Hyaenidae > Hyaena > Hyaena hyaena. Next base: position 464,680 of record NW_024081479.1, on the reverse strand, counting down.
CACTTACCTGTGTAGGCCATGTTCTTAGGGTTGCCATAAGGAGCCCCAGGCTGCACGGGGCTATAAACAGGGTTCATTGTGGAAGATTGAGGATCCTGCAGAAACAAAGAAAATAGCACTGATTACTGATTGCTCATTTTCCCTGACATCAGCTTCCCTTCTATAATCTTTATATTCACAGAGAACAACACGGTATAGCACAAAGAAGCAAAAAGCCATTTGTTTGTATCTGGCCCTATGCTATACACTTTTCTCGTTATACAGACGAAGATACTGAGTAGAGAGGTGATACAACTTGCCTAATGTCAACACAGACCTTTTGGCTTTTAGTTCAGAACCAGACCCACTAACCCACATATGACTTTACCACTAGTATACTGTGTGGCAATGGTAAAGTCAAATAACTTCCCCTCTTTAGACTCTGATCCTGATGTAAAATCAATTAGTTTAGGCTCTCTGAGCTCTTTTCCAATTCTAAGGATGCCAGTCCAGGAGTTGGGAAAGGATGCACTTCTACTGTTCACCAGGGGAGCGCAGGAGCCAAATAATGAGCACACAGCCTATTAGAAAGTCTACACAGCAAGTGTCTCACCAACGCTTTGCACCTGCAGAGGACAAGATACCAGTTACTAACAGATTTGGGAAAAATAGAAATTTACTGCCACGAATAATTTTAATGAAAGACAAGGAAACACAGCCAAGATCTCTTTCAAAATTTATTCAACAGAAAGAAACTTGGAAATTTGTGTGCAATAAGTATCACCTGCACAAGTGCTTTGTTAGTTACCTTAATGAAGCACATTCCCCATTCTGATTAATGGAAAAATCTGTCATTAAACTCTGTTTTATAGCCAATTTGTCCCACCTTGTTTAGGGAACCATCTCTGACACATAGGCCAATACATGCCTGAAAAACTTGTCTCTACAAATATATTATTTACACTTCATAAAAATCAAACAATTATCTCCTAACCAGGCTCACATCATGGATGGGCAATTTTTAGGTCATTAACTTCTCTTATAGGAAACAAGTCAAATGTCAAGACAAGCAGTCAACAGCTGGCTTGATGACAATTGCTCTGCGATTAATTAAGTCTCTCCAGGGTTCTGGAATGAGAGGTGGAGTAAAGATGGGTTCCCAAGGAGAGGAAAGCAGGGCAGTCAAACAGGCAAAAAGGAAAATGCTACTTGTCAATTCCAGAGGCTAGAACTTCCTGAAAGGTACCCAAACGGGCAGCCCTGGCAAATGACCCCAAGGCAAGAGACTAAACTACTACCAGTAAATGAACTGAAAAACAACTTAAGGATGAAAGTTACAAGATATAGATAGATAGATAGATAGATAGATAGATACAGAGAGAACATATATATATATATATATATATATATATGTTTCAGCACAATTTAAGGAGAATATACCCTTGCAGCCAGAGTTATCTAAGAATACGGCCAGGTAACATTCTCTCTAAATATAACTATCTTTTTTCTTTTTTTTAATATTTTTATTTATTTCTAGGAGAGAGAGACAGCGTGAGCAGGGTAGGGTCAGAGAGAGAGGGAGATACACACTCTGAAATAGGCTCCAGGCTCTGAGCTGGCAGTCAGCACAGAGCCTGACGCAGGGCTCGAACCCACGAACCGCGAGATCATGACCTAAGCGAAAGTCGGACGCTTAACCGACTAAGCCACCCAGGTGCCCCTAAATATAACTATCCTTAACAGGTACTAGGAGAATTAAGAAAGATCTCCAAATGTCAAAATACACTACCAACTGTTAGGTAGCGCACACATGTAAATGATGATGGTGATGATGTGATGGCAGCAACAACACAGAAGACAACGTGTACACTTTTCCTGCCTTAGATCTCTCCTCAACCCAACTAGTTCTCTGCTAAATAAGCTGCGGTGAGCAAGACTGTTCAAGTGCTAAGCAGCGCAACTGGCCCTATAAACATCCGGTGTTCTCCTAATAAGAAGGTACTCCATGTTGCTGATTGAGCAAGGTATGAAATTGTTTTTCATAACCAAAGAAACTCATCAACTTTGGAAATGGTCTCCTGCTGCTCCAAAATGAGGGCCACAGCCTCAAAAGGAGATCCTGCCTGGGCAGCACTCCACAACATGGATTCCAAGCTCAACTGATGACTGACAGAAAGGAGATATGCTATGGGTTCAAAATTTGGATTAAGAATGTGACAGCCACTTCTGGGGAAGCTGCTCACATGAAGAGAGGGTCCCTGGCTTTCAAGGGAAAGTCAACATTTTATAAGAGAATCCACATACTCTTAATAGTTTCAGGGACAGGCTAAATAAACATGAGTAGAAGATCACAAGCTCTATGAACAGGCAGACTTAGATTTATATCCTGGAATTGCATCCTACCAAATGAGGGACCACAGGCCACTAACCTTTCTGAGCTTCAGTTTCCTCTAGCCTCAAAATGGAAAAGATATTACATACTTTATAAAGTTGTTGTAAGGTTTTTTTTAAAAAACAGATTTATTGAGGTATAATTTACATACAATAAAATTTACCTCTTTTGGGTATACAGTTCTAGGACCCCTGGAAAATGTGTAGTCATACAAACACCACCACACGTAAAATGTAAAGCATTTTCATCACCCCAAAAAGTTCTCTCAGTCTTACTATCAATACCCTCCCACTGATTCCAGCCTGTGACAACCACCAATTTATTTTCTGTTGCTCTATATATACACACATAACAACTTTTACTTTACAGATGAAAAATGTGAGGCTGAAAAAAGGCAATGAACAGCCCAAGGTCACAAAACAAGTAAGGACAGGGTTAAGACTAGCATCCCAAATGGATCAGAGACCTAAATGAAAGAGCTGAAATATAAAACTCATAGAAAAAAGAAGAAAATATAGGCATAAACCTTTGTAACCTTGGATTGGCAATGGCTTCTTAAATATGATACCAATAGCACAACCAACCAAAGGAAAATAAATATACTGGATTAATCAAAACTAAAAACTTGTGTGTTTAAGAAGGTGAAAGACAACCCAGAGAATGAGAGAAATTTGCAGATCATATACAGTTGACCCTTGAACAATGCAGGGGTTAGGGGTGCCAAACCCCCATGCAGTCCAAAATCTGCATATAACTTTGACTTCCCCAAACCTAACTACCAAGAACCTATTGTTGACCGGAAGCCTTACCAAGAATATAGACATTCAAATAACATGTATTTTGTATATGTATTACATACTATATTTTTGTAATAAAGCAAGCTAGAAAATGTTATTAAAAAATCATAAGGAAAATATATTTACAGTATTGTATTATTAAAAAAATTGCTGTATAAGTGGACCCACAGAGTTCAAACCCATGTTGTTCAAGAGTCAACTGTATAGGATAGGGGATTTGAGGGTTTTTTGGGTTTTTTTTAATTATTTATTCTGAGAGAGTGAGAGCATAAGTGGGTGAGGCACAGAGAAAAAAGGGAAGAGAGAAAATTCCAAGCAGGCTCTGCAAAGACAGCGCAGAGACCAACATGGGGCTCGAACCCACAAACTGTGGGATCATGACCTGAGCCAAAATCAAGAATCAGACACTTAACTGATTGAGCCACCCAAGTGCCCCAGGTATTGTGTTTGTATATAAATATTTGTATTTAAAATATATAAAGAACTTTTATCTTGGGGCACCTGGGTGGTTCAGTCAGTTAAGTGTCCGTTCAGCACAGGTCATGATCTTGTGGTTCACGAGTTTAAGTCCTGCATCAGGCTCTGTACTGACAGCCCAGAGCTTGGAGCCTGCTTTGAATTCTATCTCCCTCTCTCCCTGCCCCTCCCCCAGTCACTCTGTCTCTCTCTATTTCAAAAATAAACAAGCATTAAAAATTTTTTTGAAGAAAAAAAATCTCTTCACTCAATAATAAAAAGGCCAATAACCCAATTAAAAAATGGGCAAAGGATCTGAACACACATTTCTTCAAAGAAGTTATATAAATGATAAATCAAACCAAATGAGGTATCACTTCTATACATTAGATGGCTATAATAAAAAAGATAACAAAAAGTGTTGACAAGGTTGTGAAGAAACTGGAACCCTCATACAATGCTGGTGGGAACGTAAAATGACACAGCCACTTTAGAAATAAATCTGATAGTTCCTCAAATAATTAAACAGGGTCACCACATAATCCAGCAATGCCACTCCTAGGTATATACCACAGAGAAATGAAAATGCATGTCAACATCAATGTTCACAGCAGCATTATTCATGATACTCAAAAGAGGGAAACTGGGTGGCTCAGTCAGTGAAGCATCCAACTCTTGGTTTCGGCTCAGGTCATGATCTCATGGTCAGTCGTGGGATCAAGCTCTTTATGAAGCCTGCTTGGGATTCTCTCTTTGCCCCTCCCCTGCCCCTCTCTTTCTCAAGACAAAAACAAAAAGAGGGAAAGAACCTAAGTGTTCAACTAGTGAATGGATAAATCTAATGTGATATATCCATACAGTGAAATACTTGGCAATAAAACGAAATGGAGTATTGATACATGATACATGATACAACATAGATGACTCTTAAAAACATTACATTAAGTGAAAGAAGCCAGTCACAAAAGGTCACATATTACATGATTCCATTTATATGAAATTTCCAGAATAGGCAAACCTATAGAGACAAAAGGTAGATTAATGGTTGCCTAGATTAGCTCATGACACATGAAACCTAATAACTTCTAAATCCACATTTTTTCACAATAATTATTATAATGTAACACTCAACCACACTCCACACCCACATACACCCTACTATCTGAACATTTGTTCCTCATCACTCCTTAAGCAATGTCAATCCCACCATACCCAAGAGTAAACTCAGTATCTCTCCTCAGGCCCATTTTTTCATCCTGTATTGGCTGTCTCAAAATTACTGACAATCCATCTACCTAAGACAAAAACCTGGAAGTCATCCTAAATTCCACTCACTCTTTCACACCTGATCAATCATCAACTCCCAAAAAAACCCTACTGTCCCTGTCTTAAGTTTCATCATCTCTTGTCTAAACTATTACAACAGTCCCAAGAGGTCTATTTTCCACATTCTAACCCAGTCTACCTCATCCCTGATATTCATTATTAAAACAAAGGTTGGATGGGTTATTCTCCTCGAAGGCTTTGGGAACAAAATCCAAATTCTTTCACATGGTATACAATATTCTCTATGCTCTATGGGATAGGGCTTAGGAATCTATGCATTTATGTTCCCAAGGAGATTTTGAAGCCCAAATAGTCTGAAGGCAATGCCTGAGACTCTCTTTCCCAAATGCCATTTGTCCCACATAAACTTGAGAGAGGAACAACAAATATTCCTACCTGCACCTGAATTGGGAGTGGGGCAGAAGAGACAAAATTTTCTAAAAAGTAAAATATATTGTATATCAGATAGCGGTAAATGCAGCAGAAATCTAATGAGGGTAGTCAGAGAGTGCTAAGGGGAGGGGGGGCAGTGGATTTTTTAAATGGCTAGAGAAAGTGTCACTGAGTGACATATAAGCAATGAGTAAATTGAAGAAGCAAGCCATACAGCTGAGAGGAAACTGTCCAAGTAGAGAAAACAGCAAATGCAAATGCCCTGAAGTGGAACTGTTTGAGAAATACCATGGAGGCCACTTTAGCTAGAAAGCAGTGAATGAAAGGGAAAAGAGTAGACAGTGAGACCAGACAGGTCATAAGGGTCAAATCATGCAGAGCCTTGTAGCGTAGTATTAGGACTTTGTTTTTTATTCAAAATGAGATAAGAAGCCACTGGAGTATTTGCGCAGAAGGGTGACATGATTTGACTTCATTTTAAGATTACTTTGACTGCTGATCTGAGATCAGATGGCAGGAATGCAAATGGAGAAGAAAGAAAATTAGTCAGAATGCTATTTGAAATAATCCAGATGAAGGAAAATGTGGCTTGAAATAGGGTGGTAGCAGTGGTGACAGTGGTGGTGAAAAGTAGTCATATTTCGGATATATTTTGAAGAATAGGCTGACAGAAATTACTAAAGGATTGAAATATGGAGTATGAGAGGGAGCAAGACATTAAAGATTACTCCAACGCTAACTTGAGAAATTAGAATAATAAAAATAACCACTTACTGGGATAAAAACTATAAAGGGAGCATGTTTGGGGGTAAAAAACAAATTTGGATTTGGACTTAAATTTGCAATACCTAAGAATACTACTTATAATGGTTTGATACACAATGGGCACTGTGAAAGGATTAACCATTACCAATATTATAAATATCACCTCTATTACCAGCAGCTACTATTTATTGAACATCTACCATGTGACAGGCACTGTGCTAGGGATTTACCTTATTAAGTCCCTATAAGTCTTAAAAGGTCCCAGTGATCTTGCAAAATAGGTATTTTTTCACTGTCTTATAGATAAATAAACTTAAGCCCAGAGAAATAAAGCAAACTATCCAAAGTCTCATTACTAAGAATTAAGAAAGGTCAGTTTCATATCCACGTCTGTCTGATTCCAATGTCTAAGCTACTTCCACCAGGCTAGAAGTTCCCAGTCTCCCAAACCCAGCACTAGATTGTCCTCTGGAATGGCAGGCCCTGAGCCCTTCCCTTTAACTCAGGATCCCTTGTGACCTTGATAGATCCTACTCATGGAGGCAGTTCATATCTATCTGTTGGGTCCCTGCTGGGCACACACAGTCAGTTACAAGAGAATAAAAGCACTGCCTCCCTGAATTCTACAATCTCAGCTGCCACACACTACCCATCCGACCTGATTTCACTTCTTAAGTATGAAAGATAAGTGTCCACTGTGCACATCCTGCCTAGCTATCTCTCCAGAGCCAGGTATGGAGTTACCCCTACTTCCTGGGGCTGAACCACAGCAAGTCTACATTTCTTGTGTTAGCAAACACAATTGTGCAATAGCTTCCTTCTCATCTTATTCAGAATAAAATCCAAAATCCTTCTAAAAGTCTACAAGGCCTTCTATGATCTGACTTTACACGCCCACATCTCTGATTGCAACTCCTACTACTATTCCCCTGCTTTCTCCACTCCAATCACAATGACCTCCTTGTTCCCTGAATACACCATACATGCTTACACCTCAGGATCTTTGTACTTCTCTTCCCCACACCCAGAATGCCCTTCCCCCAGGTATCCAAATAGTATACTCCCTCACTTCAATCAGGTCTCTGCTCAAATGTCACCTTACCAGAAATGACTCCCTTATCTTAACCCACCTACCTACCTAAAATAGTTCCTCCAAATGATGTTATTCTCTGTCACATCATCCTGTTTTACCTTTCCTATTGACACCTATCACTACCTGATATATTTTCTTGCCTATTTATTCTCTCCCCAAGTACTTTGTCCTTAGTACCCAAAATATTATCCAGCACAGAATGGACACTAAATACACAGTAGTTGAATGAATAATGAACCATCCTTCATGCTTCTCCAAAACACAACTCTGAAAAAAGCATCAAAGTACTTGCCACTTCTTGGCATATCCCAGTGAACTACTTGGCTTCACATCTTCCCAGTATTTATTTCTATTGTCCACAGAAGCCTCCATTGATGTTTACCTCTCCAGCTGCAAAATAAGCAGTGGTGAGCCAAACAGTGGAATAGTGTCTGAGAGAGAAAACAGAGGTCCTAAAAATTTCCCTCCTGGTGGAGCTAGCTTTCATACTCAGACTGTTCTTCAAGTGGCCTGTTGCTGCTCCCAAAAAAACACCAACTATTTCTTTCCAACCAACAGCAAAATCTATGAGCATAAAATGACAAAGGAAAAAAGCCATGGATTCAGGATGAATGCTTGGAAGTACTACATGCACAATAGGTTGCAGCATTAAAAATTAGTGTTGTAGCTTGCAAAGTACTTTAAAATTTTCAATGAATTTTACGATTTACAAAGTGCTTCTAGTTTATAAAAATTTTAACTACTATTTCACTTGATACTTTGAGGTAAACAATGCAAATTAACTTCATTTGACAGATAAAGAAATGAAAATTCAAATGTTTAATGCACTTTGGATGTACTGTACAGAAAAGAGAAAGATGGTGTCTGCCCAAAGAAGGTTATGGTCTAGTTGGGGAATTTTTAAAGTTCAATAAAAAATAAAGATGCCAAAAATAATACATGGGGACAGAAATTCTGGAATGCTTAAGCATTTGCTTATCAAACCTTCACCCCAAAAAGCAACAATAAAACTGGATAAAATTGTCAAAAGCAACCAATTCAGGCCTCTGAAAACTAACCAAAAGCATATATCAAATTGAGAAAGGGTTATTCAGGAAAAATTATTGAACCACACTAAGAACAGTGAGAATCTGTGGCATTTTAGCCTAGAGCTGCCCCTATCTCCCAACCCCCAGCTCCCTGAGAGTAATTCCGTCAGAGCAGGCCAGGCCAGGCCAAGAGGATGACTGGAGCCAGAGTGGCTGATTTAATCTGAAGCTGAGCACAGAAAATCAGCTCTGGATATTGCCTAGCATCACAATAGAGTGACAATCTGGGGAACAATAGTAAACAATCCAGGAAGGCCACTACTGGAGCCAGACTAAGGTAGGGCAGGCAACAGAGCAGATAAGCCGGAAATTTTAAAGGGCATACTGGGGAGCCAAACAGCCATAAAGGGTCTTGATGTCTACTGACTCTATGTGAATGTAAGGCCTTGAACACACTGAAAGTAAAGGCTGGTACAGAACTGTAAGTTGCCTGAAATTTGAATGCATTTCCCAAATAACAAACAGATCCATTAGCAAATGGTAGAAAATTTCCTGGCCTGTGGGTTAAGCCAATCATTGACCACTAATCTACACTGACCCAGGGGTGACTTTTAAGAAGCCAAGTTTAAAAATTAAAACAATAGTTTATAAAATGTGACCAGAGTAAACTACATTCACATTAAATAACTAAACATTCATGTTAAAAAAAAAAAAAAAAAGACCTCAGTAGTCACACACTGCAGAAGAGACAGACACTATAGAATAGTCTAAGACACTAAATAAACAAAAACATTCAGCAACAATACCCGCCCTCACCTCCAAGGGGGAAGAATCTGAATCAAGAGTTGCTACAATATATTATCTAAAACATGTAGTTTTCAACCAAAAACAAAAAATCATGAATCATGCAAAGAAACAGTGAAGTGTGCCTCATTTACCATGAAAGAAAGAAAGAAGAAAAAAAAAGTCTAAAGATACTGACTCAAGGGAGCCCAGATACTGAAATCAGCAGATAAATATTTCAAAACAGCTATTATAAACAATGTTAAAAAGAACAAAAGGAAACCACATTTAAACAATCAAATGAAAGTAGGATGATAACTCATCAAATAGAGAATATCAATATACAGAAATTATGAAAATATAAAGAACCAAATGGAAACTGTATTCTGAAATAAAATATTCAAGAAGGATTCAACAACGAATCTGGGATGGCAGAAAAAAAAATCAAACTTCAAAGACACATCAATATAGATCAATATAGATTATGCAATCTGAAAAACGAAAATAAAAATAAACTAAGTGAGTGCCTGTGGGAAACTATCAATCAAACCAACAATTAAGTAGAGTTCCAGAAAGACAAAAGAAAAAAAAATGAGCAGAAAATATTTGGAGGCATAATGACTAAAAGCTTCCCAAATTTGATTTTAAAAACAAACATCAGGGGCACCTGGGTGGCTCAATGGTTGAGTGTCCGACTCTTGATTTTGGCTCAGGTCATGATCCCAGGGTCGTTGGATCAGGCCCCGCATCTGGCTTTACACTGGACATGAAGCCTGCTTGGGATTTTTTCACTCTCTCCCCCTGCTCCTCTCCCCTGCTCAGGCTCTCTCTCTCTCAAATTAAAACAAAACATTAAACTACACATCTAAGACAGATAATGAACTCCAAGTTGGCGAAACACAAAAAATATCCGTAACTGTATACATCATACTAAAAACTGTGGAAAGCCAAAGAGAAATTTTTGAAAGTGGCAAGAGAGAACAATCTATCAGATAAAATGGAACAACAAGATTAATAGCACACTTCTTATCAGAAATAATGGAGGCTAGAGTCAGTGGAATGATATATAAAATGTGCTAAAAGAAAAAAAAGTAAACATATTAAACAAGGTTTACAACCCCCTTAGAACCACAGAAGAGCTTGAATAGCCAAAGCAATCCTGAGAAACAACAAAGCTGGAGGTATCACAATTCCAGATTTCAAGAGACATTACAAAGTTGTAGTCATCAAAGCAGTATGGTATTGGTACAAAAAACAGACACACAGATCAATGGAACAGAATAAAGACCCCAGAAATAAACCTACATTTCATGGTCAATTGGAGGCAAGAATGACAAAGGAGGCAAGAATATACAATGGCTAAAAGACAGTCTTTTCAATAAATGGTGGTGGAAAGACTGGACAGCTACATATAAGAGAATGAAACTGGACCACCTCCAAACACCAAACACAAAAATAAACTCAAAACAAATTAAAGACCTAAATGTTAGACTTCAAACCATAAAAATCCTAGAGGAGAACACAGACAGTAATCTCTCTAGTATCAGTCATAGCAATACTTTTCTATATAGGTTTCCTAAGGCAAAGGAAACAAGCAAAAATAAACTGTTGGGACTACACCAAAATAAAAAGCTTTTGCACGGTGAAGGAAACCATCAACAAAATGAAGATAACCTACTGAATGGGAGAAGATACTTGAAAATGATGTATCTGATCAGTGTGTGATGCCCAAAATATATAAAGAACTTACACAACTTGGGATGCCTGTGTGGCTCAGTGGGTTAAGCATCCAACTTCAGCTCAAGTCATGATCTCACAGTTCATGAGTTCAAGTCCCACATTAGGCTCTATGCAGACAATTCAGAGCCTGGAGCCTGCTTCAAACTCTGTGTCTCCCTCTCTCTCTGCCCCTTTCCCACTTATGCGCTCTCTCTCTCTCTCTCAAAAATAAACAAACATTATGGGGCACACGGATGGCTCAGTTGGTTATGCATCCGACTTCCGCTCAGGTCATGATCTCACCGTTCCCAAGTTCAAGCCCTATGTCAGGCTCTGTGCTGACACCTCAGAGCCTGGAGCCTGTTTCAGATTCTGTGTCTCCCTCTCTGTCTCTGCCCCTCACCCATTCATGCTCTGTCTCGCTCTCTCTCAAAAATAAACAAACATTAAAAAATTAAAATAAATAAACGTTAAAAATATTTAAAAAAGAACTTATACAACTCAATACCCCCCAAAAAAAGAAAGCAAAAAAAAATCTGATTAAAAATTGGGCAGAGGACCTGAAAAGACATTTTTCCAAAGAAGACATACAGATGGCCAACAGATACAAGATACATGAAAAGCTCAGTATCACTCATTGACAGGGAATGAAAACCCAAAATGAGATAACATCTCAATGCTTGCATGAATGCCTAGAATCAGGAAGACAAGAAACAACAAATGTTGGTAAGTATGTGGAGAAAAAGGAACCCCCACTGTTGGTGGTAATGTAAACTGGTACAGCCACTGTGGAAAACAGTATGAATGTTCCCCCCAAAATTAAAGATATATGATCCAATAATTCCACTATTGGGTGTTTACCCAAGAAAAATGAAAACAGTAACTCAAAAAGATACATGCACCCTTATGTTTACTGTAGCATTATTTATACTAGCCAAAACATGGAAACAACCTGAGTGTCCATAAATAGACAAATGGATAAAGAACACATATATACACACATACAATGGAATACATACAATGGAATACTACCCAGCCATAAAAAAGAATAAGATCATGCCATTTGAGACAACATGGATGGACCCAGTGGGTATTATACTAAGTGAAATAAGGCAGACTGAGAAAGACAAATACCGTATGATTGCTTTGATAAATGGTATCTATAAAAAAATGAGTTAACAGAAAGCAGAATCAGGACTATAAACACAGAAAACAAACTGATATTTGTCAGAAGGGAGGGTGCTGGCAGGGATGGGCAAAAGGGTGTGGAGAGGAAAGGGAGATAAAGGCCTCCAGTTATAGAATAAGTAAGTCACAGAATATACAGCAGAGCATGAGGACTACAGTCAATGATAATAGCATAATAACAGGACAGGTGATAGCTATACTTGGGTGAATATAGGATAAGCTTATCAAATCACTAAGTTGTATAGTTAAAACATCTAACACTATGTGTCAACTTTACTCAAAAATTAAATACAAATAAAAAAATAGGAGTAGCTGGATGGCTAAGTGGGTTAAGCGTTCCAACTTCTGCTCAGGTAATGATTTAGTAGTTCGTGAGTTCGAATGCCATGTTGGGCTCTGTGCTGATAGCTCAGAGCCTGAAGTCTGCTTCAGATTGTGTCTGTCTGTCTGTCTCTCTCTCTTATTCTCTCTCTCTGCCCCTCCCCCACTCATGCTGTCTGTCTCTCTCTCTCTCTCCCCCTCTCAAAAATAAACATTAAATTAAAAGATGGCACATGTGGAAACTAATTTGACAATAAACTATTTATTAAAAAAAAAAATGGCTCAGACACATAGACCAATGGAATAGAACTGAAAACTCAGAATTGGACCCAAAAGTATACAGCCAACTAATCTTTTGACAAAGCAGGAAAGAGTATCCAGTGGACAAAAGACAGCCTCTTTAACACATGGTGCTGGGAGAACTGGACAGCAACATGCAGAAGAATGAAACTAGATCATTTTCTCACACCATACCCAAAAATAAACTCAAAATGGATAAAGGACCTGAACGTGAGACAGGAAACCATCCAAACCCTAGAGGAGAAAGCAGGAAACAACCTCCTTGACCTCCACCGCAGCAATTTCTTACTTGACACATCCTCAAAAGCAAGGGAATCAAGAGCAAAAATAAACTAATGGGACCTCATCAGATCAAAAGCTTCTGCATGGCAAAGGAAACAACCCACAAAACTAACAGGCAACCGATGGAATGGGAAAAGATAGTTGCAAATGACATATCAGATAAAGGGTTAATATCCAAAATCTATAAGGAACTCACCAAACTCCACACTGAAAAACAAGCAATCTAGTGAAGAAATGGGCAGAAGATATGAACAGACACTTCTCCAAAGAGAACATCCAGATGGCCAACAGACACATGAAACGATGCTGAGCATCCCTCCTCATCAGGGAAATACAAATCAAAACCACACTGAGATACCACCTCACACCGGCCAGAGTGGCTAAAATGAGCAAATCAGAGGACTCTAGATGCTGGTGAGGATGTGGAGAAATGGGCACCCTCTTACACTGTTGGTGGGAATGTAAACTGGTGCAGCCCTTCTGGAAAACAGTGTGGAGGTGCCTCAGGAAACTAACAATAGAACTCCCCTATGACCCAGCAATAGCACTGCTAGGAATTTACCCAAGGGATACAGGAGTGCTGATGCATAGGAGCACATGGACCCCAATGTTCATAGCAGCACTCTCAACAATAGCCAAAACATGGAAAGAGCCTAAGTGTCCATCAGCGGATGAATGGATCAAGAAGATGTGGTTTATCTATACGATGGAATACTACATGGCAATGAGAAAGAATGAAATCTGGCCATGTGTAGAAACATGGATGACCCTGAGGGTGTTATGCGGAGCGAAATAAGTCAGGCAGAGAAGGACAAATACCATATGTTTGCACGTATAGGAGGACTGGGAGGAACTTAACAGAGGACCAAGTGGGAGAACAAAGGGGGAAATAGTGGGGCAGAGGGAGAGAGGCAAACCATGAGAGACTCTTGAATGCTGAGAACAAACTGAGGACTGATGGGTTGGGGGGAGGGAGGGGTGATGGGTATGGAGGAGGGCACTTGTGGGGATGAGCTCTGGGTGTTATATGGAAACCAACTTGACAATAAACTATTTGGTAAAAAAAAAAAAAAAAAAAAGAGTATATATATTTTCTCTTAATAGATTTAAAAGACAGTATATAAAACAATAACTCTAAAACTGTATTATTGGGCATATTATATATAAATATTTGATTTATATAAAAACAAGTAAAGGTGAGGTGGAACAGAATTATATTGAAACAAAGTTTCTATATTTTGCTGAAATTCATTTAGTTTGTATCTGAGTAGATTGTATGTGAAGCAGATTATAATAAATAACAATAATTTGTAATAAATTAAGATACATATTTAATTCCCAAAACAACATAGAAAATATCAGCAAGAAAAAGGAACAAACCAATGATACAAATCACAACATGAATTAACCTTGAAAATATAATGCAATAAAAGCAGCTGGAGCAAAAGATCACATACTGTATGATTCCATTTATACGAAATATTCATAAAAGGCAAATTTATAGAGGCAGACAGTAGATTTTTGGTTACCTGAGGTTTGGAGTAGGAATGGAGACTGATAACAGATGGGAGCAAGAGTTCTCTATGGTGTAATAAAAATGGTCTAAAACTGGATTTTAGTGATAGTTGCACAATTCTGTATATTTACTAAAAAGCACTGAATTGTATACTTAAGGGTGAATATTATCATATATAAACTACATCTCAATAAAGTGGTTTAAAAATACAAACTGCTGTTTCAAGAAATAGTTACGGATTTTTTTTTATAAGCTAAAAGTAATTGTCATTTAGTTCAACACCTTCATTTTATACATATGAAGATACCTTCTGTGCCAGGCTCTGTGCAAAGTGTTACAGAGATAAAAGGACATAATTCTATTCCTGAGGTATTTATAAGACAGAAACATACACAGAAACTGACAATTAAAAGCAATATAGTAGTTATTATACTGAGGGCTTAGAATTTGTAACTAACTAAAGGATGGTAGTCAGGGAAGGAATGCTATAACTACCCTACTGCAAGGTGGCAAAACACTAAGCTAAAGGATTCTAATTCACAGCCCCTCCTATACTTAGGTGTGGCTACGTGATTAGTTTTGCTCAATAAGATACAACAGAAATATCATTAGCCTTCTATTAAAGGCTACTTAAAGGGAACAGTGTTAATCTGGGGGAGGTCCTCTGCTTTCTTTACTTACTCCTTCCTGCTATCTAGAATTAGGACATAATGACTGGAGTTCATCAGCTTTCTCTTCCATGATGTAACCTTGAAAATAGAAGTTTCAAATCAAGGATGGCAGAAGGAGCTTGGGTCCTTGATGATTTCATGGAACAATTAGATCAGGCCTGGACTGCCTACCTCTGTACTTCCTTTACATGAGAGAATAAAACCCTAGATTTCCAAACTCCTGTTATTATAGACTGTTGTAGCTGACCCCAGTTCTATTTAATTGGAGGGACAGATATTGAAGATTTAAAGAACTGTCATTTGATCTGTTTTGAATGATGACAGGAATTCTACAGAAAGAGAAGGAAAAGGCATTCATGAAATTAAGCCATGAGTAAGCAAGGCAGGATGTTAAGCAGGTCTGAAAGACAGGAGCACAGAATCTAAGTGAAAACACGCCAGGGATATTGTCATCCTATACCCATTTCTTTTTGTGTCTACATAGTTCTTATGAAGAATCTCAGAAGGCCAGACTGGGCATGACTACAGGCCATTTAATGATCCCAAAGCTCTCTGAACTTCTGTTACAAACACCTGTTGCAGCTGTAATTTGCTTGTACAATTCTTTTCTTCTAGCTACATTTGAAGCACCATGAGGTTAAGGGGCCATATGTTTGTTTTATTCATTCCTAAATGTCTAGAAAACGGCCAGGCATAAAGCAGGGTGTTCAATGAACATTTATTGATTAGTCAAGATGAATGAATTAATGGGTAAATAAAAAGAAACCTTTTATTGGGAATTCAACAGCTTAATATGACATTAACTTCTTCTGACCAAATTTAAGAAAAGTCCGTTTCAGTGGGGTTTTTCCCCTAATTCTATCAATATGATGATACACAAGGAAGGCCAATTTTTATAGCAGCTGTCTGCTTTATACTGTCTGCCAAATGTAATCAAACTGTCCATTAGACTTCCACATTTTACAGTTCTGTATGTATCATTTCATCTTAGAAAATGTTTCAATTTAAAGGAGAAATGGAGGAGAACTCTGATTTCTAGGATCTGCTAAGAGGATCTCAATATCAAAAAGGTTTCCACTGTTAACAGAAAGCTCTTTTCATGTAAAACCTCAACAACCACCTCTTGTGCCTGCCTGTAACTGACATGCTCATCTGCAAAATATCACATTCTAACCACCAGAGCATTCAGTCCCCTGAACCAGCTTTAAGAAAATGGCTTTTTTTTAAATGTAAGCGATGAATCACAGGAATCTACCCCCAAAACCCAGAGCACACTGTATACACTGTATGCTAGCCAACTTGACAATAAATTATATTTTTTAAAAAAAGAAAATGTTTTTTGCTAATCAAAAACAACAAAATTGTCAAGTCACATGCTTGCAAATAATACAAAATTTCTTCTTAAGCGTTTTTTTTTTTACTAAGGGCAAACAAAATTCAGAGGGAATCTCCCTTAATTAGAATCCAAGTATCCATTAAACCTCACAAGTAGTTGGAACTTATCTGTGTCATTTCTTTGCCCCTAAAAGAGCTCATCTTTTAACGGGGAAATACCTGCATATAAAAATTACTATAATAAAAGTGCTATACTAAAAGCTTTTATTTTTTTCTATTTATTTATTATTTTTTTTTTTACAAATAGTTTATTGTCAAATTGGTTTCCATATAACACCCAGCGCTTATCCCCACAAGTGCCCTCTTCCATGACCATCACCTTCCCCTCCTCCCCACCCCCATCAGCCCTCAGTTTGTTCTCAGCATTCAAGAGTCTCTCATGGTTTGCCTCCCTTCCTTCTCTCCCCACTATTTTTCCCCTTCTTCTCTCCCATGGTCCTCTGTTAAATTCCTCCTAATCCTCCTATATGTGCAAACATATGGTATCTGTCCTCTCCCTGACTTATTTTGTTCAGCATAACACTCTCAAGTTCCATCCATGTTGCTACACATGGCCAGATTTCATTCTTTCTCATTGCCATGTAGTATTCCATTGTGTAGATACACCACATCTTCTTGATAAAACTAATAGGCAACCGACGGAATGGGAAAATAAAATAAAAAGGTTTTTAAAACAGAGCAAGAATGTCATTTTGCTTTGCAGAAAGATTAAGAAAAGCTTTCATAGTGTAGCAGTTTTTTAGCTTAAAAGGATGGTGCAAGAGTTAACAATTACCAAGACTCAGAGAAATTAAATAATTTGTTCAAGATCCTATAGATAGCTAGTGGCAAGCCAAGGACTAAAATCTAGATTTTTAGATCCCAAATCTAGTCTTTTCCATGATATCATGCTATTTCACAATCCAGATGGGATACCTAAAATGGCTGTAGTCTTAAAATAGCCTTTTCCTGCCTTCACACTTTATAATCCAGCAGATATTATCTTTTTTGAGTTCCCCTGGACATGTCATACTTTCTTGGTTCTCAGCCTTTCCACATTGCTGTTCTGTGCTGAAATACTATCTTCCATCATTCAGGGGTTCTCCCTGATATACCTTATCTCTTAATCTGGATAATTCCTACTCTTCTCTTCAGGGCTCAATTAGATGTCACTTTCACTGGGAAGCTTCTATAGTATTTATCACACTCTAACATAATTATATCACTCTCCCAACTCCTGCCAAGGCCATGAAAGCAGAGATTTGTCTTGTCAGTTTTATTCCTAATGCCTAGCACAAAGTCAGAAACACAGTATGTGCTTGGAAACTATTTGCTGAATAAATTGATTGCATACCACAGTTTCACAACCACATAATACAATGACCTTAAATTATCACACACGTCTGAAGCAGAGCTGTAATTTGCTGGAAATGGACTGCTTTAGACAGACTTGCTACATAACATCCCAAGCTATAAGAATAGTCATACACATTTCTAGACAGCCTATAAATCAGAGCCCCTCTTTAATGGTTACTTACAAGAGGCTAGATTTGCAATGCAAATATATAAGTCATATTTTATCTTCTTAGAAGAGGCCTGTAAAAGTACCAGTGCTACTTTTCAAAAGTACAACTGCCGTATTACCTATGACATCCAGCTGCCGAGAGCTAGCAGGAAGAGGCCTATGGTCATGGCATCCAATACTTTTATTTATTTATTTTAGAAGAAAAAAAACTGAGGTAACAGAGAAAGGAAGGGACTACCCTAGAAATACATGGCAAGTCAGGATCATGGACTGGGTCCTTGACAAAACCCAGGTCTCCAACTTTACACTGGAGGCTTTCTACCATCTCTCCTTGATATCATTGTCTGCATGGACAGATGAACAGACGATTAGATGGGAAGACAGACAAATGAACAAAATAGCTATATAAAAACACAGTCCCATTATAAAGCCCCTCTTCCAACCTTTTTGCTGGTCATAACTCTGACGTGGCATTTTAGATTGATCTGTCATGAGACACAGGATACTATGGAAATCTAAAGAAATAAAGGTATTCATTGAAGTACCTATTCAGTCAAAGTGTTCTACCAGAGTATGTTAGTTCTCTGAAGCAAACCAACAAAGCCCACTAGACTGGCAATTCTGAACAGCAAGTTTATAGCACATAAATTTGTGATCTTTCCTAGGGAAGCAACATGTGCAAAGTGCTACCTAGAAACTTCATATAATAGTTAAGAACATAGGTTTTTAAGTCACAGTACATATGAGGCCTTGTATAGTACACTTAATTTCAGTTTTCTCTTCTGCAGAGTGGAAATACTAGTATTAACTATATCCTAGGATTGTTGGGAGGACTAAGACAATACATGTTTTGCCAGAGTACATGTAAACACTTAACAAATGCTGATTTTACCATTATTGCATCTGGGGAAATATCGTCATCACATGTGATTTTCAATGGCTTGGACCCACCCAGGACTTAGGACTGTCCTCTTCCTGAGTCTAAGGTTTTAGAAGTGTAATTAGAGAGCCTCAAAAGACTAAGAGGTGTATTAATTTCACCTTGAGGCCATCTGTTACAGGAAGGCAATTATCTCTTTATCTATAACATGGAAATACTACCATATAATCTAAAGAATTACTATGAAGATACATAGGAAGCCATGAAAAATTAAAGTAACAAAGTGACATATCATATTTGTGTTTTAGAATGACATTTCATGAGAAGACTGAGTATGAACTGGCAGAAAAGAAACAAGAACTAAAAAGGAAGAGTGGAAATAAAAGAAGGAAAGAACATAGAAATTATTTTAGAGTCATAACTGATAGGATTTAGAAACTGTATACAGGGCTCAATGAGGAGAAAGTAAGGAGTTTCTAGGTAAGCAATGAAAGACGGCATTCATTTTTGAACAAGCAGAGGCAAAGATGTCCAGTCAACAACTGGAAATCAATATGATCTGAGATGATGACTGCTGTGAACTAACTACCCACCAAACATTAGTTCATTTGCTTAGAGGTCAACAGTAGTCCCACAAGGATATAAAGGCAGTAATGAAGGAAGGAACATGGAGAAGTAATAGGACAGCAAGCAGAATATGCTGTCAGATGTAATTCAGACCAAGAAGGGTTCCCAGAAAGCATGTCTTTAGAACCTTCTCAGCTGTTCAAGTAGTAAGCCTGCTGGCCTCCAATATGCTTGCTGCATGCTTTCTTCCTTCAGTCAACAAACCTTCACTTGGTGTTTATGTTAACCAGGCCCAGTAACCAGCATTAAGGATAGAAAGATGAGGGGCACCCGGGTGGCTCAGTCGGTTAAGCATCCGACTTTGGCTCATGATTTTGGAGTTCGTGGGTTTGAGCCCCACATCAGGCTCTGAGCTGTTAGCACAGAGCCTGGAGCCTGCTTCAGATTCTGGGTCTCCCTGTCTCTCTGGCCCACCCCACTCGCACTCTATCTCTCTCAAAAATAAATTTAAATGCTTTAAAAAAGCATTTTTTAAATGCCTTTAAAAAAAAGGATACAGAGATGAGTATCAGTTATACACTTAAGGATGCTGGACCTAGCAGAGAAGGGAAACATAAAGAATCAAATAAGGACACCCTCATGCTTCAGTAGAGACAAGCACAGGGATATAGCGAGCCTAATTCCATGCACTCTTTTCTCCAGGATGTCTTCCTTAAATATTATTATTGGCCAAAATTTGTGGAATGCTTCCTATGAGCCAGGCATTTTTCTTAGAGCTTTACATATGTTAACTCTTTTAATTTCCACAACCATACTACCAATGGGGAAACTGAACAGCTAACTCTTTCCTCTGAGCTCCCATAGTCCTCACAAAGCATTTTAAAAATACTTTCAAAAAAAGATTTTAAAATCAGCTTTTAAAAAAATACTCCTTGAGGATAAAGCCATAACTTATTTATGTCTTTATTTTCACAGGAGCCCAGCACAGGACCAAGTATCTACAAGTATTCAGTATTTGCTGAACATCAAAATGACTGTCCATTGTCCAAGTTTTATATCAGATCCTAAAAAGAGCAATCATTTCTTACTCATTCAGGAAGTCCATAATAAATATTCAGTCTGAATCAATCACTGGTGCCAGGTATAAGTTAAATAGAAATAAACCAGATAAAGAACTTACCATCAAGTTTATTGTGGCAACCACTAATTGTTTAAGATGAGCTCTACTTTCTTCAGACATTAGAGCCAGATACATGTGTGTCTTTTGAGATAAACTACCAGAAGAAAGAACAGATGAGTGAGTGACAGACACTCTGAATCTTGGACCAGACCTTGCTGTAGCCACCAGGAAGCTCAGAGTTGAATTTGCTACTGAATCTTAGCAAAAAGCAGGAACTTCTGGTACTAAATTTATCTTGGCTTCATTTGTTCTGTCTTCCTTATTTTCCCCTCTTTATTTACTTTTGATCCTATTATATTATGATATTTGAAAAACTAATTCCCTTTGTGGGGAGGAGATGCACATATAGAATTTAACTGGCCAAAGTATGATCAGTCTCCTTGGTCCAAATGCTCTGCTGAAGAACTGGGTACAAACCAGGTAGCGGTACAGAGGACTTATTTACAGGTGTATTATAAAAACCAGACAGATGCACATTATTCTCCTGCAAGAAAATATGCTTGGCAATACCAAAATATGCTTGGCAATTACCAACTGCAAATAAATTTATTTACTTTTGATCCTATTATGATATTTGAAAAACTAATTCCCTTTGTGGGGAGGAGATGCACATATAGAATTTAACTGGTCAAACTGCAGATGGTATGATCAGTCTCCTTGGTCCAAATGCTCTGCTGAAGAACTGGATACAAACAAGTCAGGAGGGAAGATCTCAACTGTTCGGCCTCTGTGCTCTAATAAAGGGAGGAGGTCTCTGCTGAGGGAACTATATTGCTTTAGAAAAAGCCCCACACTTTTAAACTCCCTTATTTATGGCTACGAAGGTTCTGAAACTAGACCATGTTCAACTAGACACTGACCTCTGTCTCTGACTTGCCGGGAGCAAGTCCCTTAGAATCAATTTCCTTATCTATTTTTATCTACCTACTTCTCAAGGCTGTTCTGAATGAGATATGAAAACATTTATTTAACTGTAGAGTAGTACACAAATGTAAGGATTAGGGAGAAGGGGGTTTATTATTTGTAATTCAATATGAGAATGGGGCACCTGGGTGGCTCACTCAGTTAAGCATCTGACTCTTGATTTTGGCTCATGTTATGATTGCAGGGTTGTGGGATTTAGCCCTGAGTTGGGCTCCACATTGAGCATGGAGCCCAACTCTCTCCTCTCTCTCCCTCTCGCTCTCACTCTTGCTCTTGCTCTTCCCCTCTGCCCCTGTCCCCACCTTGTACACATTCTCTCTAAAATAATAATAACAATAATAATGTGTGAGAATAGTCAATTCATTTAGGCAAGGAATCTTGTAGGCACTGGACACTCAAAACACTGGAGGTTTTTTGTTTGTGGTGGTAAAGTATGTATCATAAAATTTACCAATTTAATCATTCTTAAGTGTACAGTTAGAGGCATAAAGTACATTCACACTTGTACAACTATCAGCACCATCCATCTCCAGAAGTTTTTCATCTTCCCCAACTGAAACTCTATACCTATTAAAGACTAACTCTCCCCATTCTCTCCTCCCCCAGCAATCACCATTCCATTCATTTCTACTTCTATGAATTTCACTATTCTAGCAACCTCTATAAGAGGAATTATATATGTCCCTTGTGACTGGCTTATATCAATTAGCATTGTAGTCAAGGTTTATCTATGTTATAACATGAAGACATCAGTTTTTAAAATGTTCCAGACTTCCTGTTGTAGATAAAGATGATAACAAATTAGAAGTCTGGCCACCATTTATTAGCTTTACAAGATAAAATCAAAGCTCACTGCAGGATTTTCCCCCCTCAAGTGCCACCGAGATTTCCAAATTGATTTGTAATCTGGAACAACCAGTTCTTTCCTTTTTTATTTATTTTTTTATTTTTTAGTGTTTATTTTTGAGAGAGAAAGACAGAGTGGGAGTGGGAAGGAGACACAGAATCCAAAGCAGGCTCCAGGCTCTGAGCTGTCAGCACAGAACCTGATGCAAGGCTCAAACTCATGAACCCAGAGATCATAACCTGAGCTTAACATACTGACCCACCCAGGCACCCCTGAAACAACTATTTCTAAATAGATTCTTCATATGAAGCAACCTGAAAATAAATTCCAGCATGTTCATTAGGAAGCAAAATGACCCTTAGTAAAAAAAGACAACGTGGTATCAATGTTTGAATAAAGAAATTAATGCTTAGAACAAGATCCAATCTACTTTGGTATTGCCAAGCATATTTTCTTGCAGGAGAATAATGTGCATCTGTCTGGTTTTTATAATACACCTATAAATGTTTCTTATTCCAAAGCAGTATGTTTTTAACATTTGCAAATAAATTTATATTATCCACACAGATTATTATTTTTTTAATCTTTATTCATTTTGAGGGGTTCCAGGATGACTCAGTCAGTCAGGCATCTGACCTTGGCTCAGGTCATGATCTCATGGATCATGGATCTGAATCCCACATGAGACTCTCTGCTGTCAGTGTTGAACCTGCTTTGGATCCTCTGTCCCCCACCCCAACCCGGCCACTTGCACATGTGTACACACATGCACACTCTCTCTCAAAAATGAATAAACATTAAAAAAATAAAAATAGGGGCATCTGAGTGGCTCAGTCAGTTAAGAGGTCATGATCTCATGGTTTGTGAGTTCAAGCTACGCATCAGGCTCTATGCTGACAGCTTTGAGCCTGGAGCCTGTTTCAGATTTGTGTCTCCTCCTCTCTCTGGCTCTCTCCCACTCACGATCTGTCTCTGTCTCGAAGATAAACATTAAAAAAAACAAAAATAAATGTTTGAGAGAGAGAAAGGGCACTCATGTGGGCAGGGAGAGGGGCAGAGAAAGGAGAGAGAGAATCCCAAGCAGGCTCTGTGCTATCAGCACAGAGCCCAACAAGGGGCTTGATCCCACAATCCATGAGATCATGACTTGAACCGAAATCAAGTCAGATGCTTAACAGACTGAACTACCCAGGTGCCCACACATGGTTTATTTTTTAACCAGCAAATTATATCTTATTCCAAATGTCACTGGAAGACCAATTTGAATAATCTTACTACAAACAATTAGAAAAAACCACCTCATTCTCAATTGGGAATGTCATTAGCTGTTGCACCCACCCCTACCCCAGAACCCCCAGGCTGTTTCTCATCTTCCAGACTACTCCCATGTGGCTCTGACACTGCATTTTCTGACTCTTACCTCTCTCCCTTCCTCACCTCCTGACCTTTTCCACTGTTCCCTCTGGATATCAAGGTTAGCAAATCTCTGTATATTCAATCTCTTCAGTGAACATATCCCCCATGCCTTCTTTTTTTTTTTTTTTTACAAATAGTTTATTGTCAAATTAGTTTCCACATAACACTCAGTGCTCATCCCCAAAGTGCCCTCCTCCATGCCCATCCCCCCTCCCCCCCACATCCATCAGTCCTCAGTTTTTGTCAGCATTCAAGAGTCTCTCATGGTTTGCCTCTCTCCTTTTCCCCAACCATTTCCGCCCTTCTTCTCCCCCTTGTTCCTCCATCAAGTTCCTCCTAATCCTCCTATACGTGCAAACATATGATATTTGTCCTTCTCTGCCTGACTTATTTCGCTCAGCATAACACCCTCAAGGTCCATCCATGTTGCGACACATGGCCAGATTTCATTGTTTCTCATCCCCCATGCCTTCTTGATCTAAGAGAAATCTAGCAGTCCCTGACAATGTTTCCTTTGCAGCCCTAGCAAATGGCACTGTTTTTTTCTCTCATTCCCCATCTATCACTGGGCCTATTTCCACTTATGCCTTAAAGGTTATGGTTCCTAGCAAACTGTTATTCTCCCCAATACCATTCTTGCCATAATTCTTGGTAATTTCAATAACTATATAAATAATGGCTACAGAATATTGCCCTACCAGTTATTTGACCTCCTCTTTTCTGTTGATCTTGAATTCCACCCTACCTCAGCCTCTCATTCACATGGTTATACCCTGTCATTACCAATAACTGTCAACCTTCTATAACCTTAATTCCAAACATCTCAAACTCCAATCACTATATCCTATCTTTCCAGTTTACTTAATATAGTTACCCCAATTCTAACACTCCTTCAGCCTATCAGGACATTTAATCTACTGATCCTACCCACATTTAATTCCCATCACATTCCTTAACAACCTTACTTCCCTCCTAATCCTGGCTAGTTTAACTTCCTTGGTCAATTTTTATAATCACTCCCTTGGCCCTCTTTCACTTGTATTAACACTAGTTTGATTAAACCACAGCTCTGGTTAAATGCAATTCACCATCTACTCTCTGCCTACATTGGCACAGGTCTTGAGAGGAAGAAAATATACAAAACTGTGTCCGTCAAAGTTAAACTTTAAACTTATGATCACTATTTTCTCTTTTTTTTTTTTAATAGTTTATTTTATTTTTGAACACAGAGAGACAGAGCATGAGTAGGGGAGGGACAGAGAGACAGGAAGACACAGAATATGAAACAGGCTCCAGGCTCTGAGCTAGCTGTCAGCACAGAGCCCGACGCGGGGCTTGAACCCACAAACCGTGAGATCATGACCTGAGCCGAAGTCGGATGCTTAACCGACTGAGCCACCCAGGTGCCCCTCTATTTCAAATTCATACATGACACAATTCTTCTCACTAGATTGAAAGTTCCTGGGAAATTGTGTTTTCACTTCTGCAACCTCAGAATCCAGCTAGCACAAAACAGACTCCCATAAATGTTTATCAAATTGAACTGAAAAATCACGTGAGGCATTTATTCTCTCATTTTTATTAACAAAACTAATCTTTCAGCAACATTATGTAACATGCTCAAGGATGAATACCCTTTAAGTGAAGACCAGAGATTTGAACTCAAGTTCCCTGTTCTTTCTCCTATGCAACACTGTTGTTATACAAAAATGATAACTGACTGAACTCTGGCTCTCTGATCTCACATCATATGTGAGATGCAGACCCTTCACCCTAGCTGTACTCTGAGAAAAGACATCATAGATAGGATCTTCACAAGGCAATCCAAGCTCCCAAACTGAACCACCCCATAAAACCTGACAAATCCCACATTCAAGCATTTTTCCTGATTCTTTTCCCTCCCCCCTCCCCACCCACTTTGTTCACTTCCTTTATTCCTTTGTGTTCACACCTGCCTACCAAGTTAGCATGTAAAGTCCTTGGAGGGCAAAGGCCATATCTTACTCTTCCTTCTATTCCTCTAGTACAGAAGTTAGCACACACTGAGTACTTTGTGAATATTTCTTAAATTACAAATGCTAAAAGCCAAAAAAAAAAAGAAAGATCAACTTTTTACTTTCCAAAGCATTTCTGCAATCAGCTAATAACTCAATGGGGAATCAGAGGTTGGATTAGCCTCTACTTACAAACTTGCCCAGACTTTACCCTGAGTCCTCACACTCTAAACCCAGTGTTCTTTCCTTTATGTAACAACAGGTTCCCTATCCTTTTTAGAGCCAAGAAGATGGTTGAAGCAAGAAAGAAGGATCAGACTGACCAAAACAAAAAACAAAAAACAAAGAACTGTTACACATTTGGGGTGCCTGGGTGGCTCAGTTGGTTAAGCCTCTGTTGATTTTGGCTCAGGTCATGATCTCACGGTTTGTGGGATCTAGCCCTACGTGGGGCTCTGTGATAACAACGTGAGATTCTCTCTGTGCCCCTCCCCCACGTGTGTGTGTATGTGTGTGCGCTCTCTCTCTCTCTCAAAATAAACTTTTAAAAAAACTGTTACATGTTTAAATTTACCAATTAATAACATAAACACCACATCTTGAGTAAATAAGCAAGTGTAACATCCATATCAGGGCCAAGACTCCATTTAAAATAAGCCCACATCTCACAACTCTCCACTCAGGCCTATTTATTATGTACATCACTTGGAAGAGGTATGTATTCTACGACTGGGTCCATGTGTTTTAGGTTTGTTTGTTTGTTTGTTTTTTAAGGAGTAAAATGATTTACCATGAAAACTGTGGCAAAGTTTGAGAAGGGAATGGCCTAGGGAGTGTGGATATGGGAGAAGGAAGAACAAGAGAAGTGAAGATTGGACTAAAGGCTGGAACACACTCTCCTACTTGAAGCTTCACAGATCCTTCCAGCTGGAACTAACCACTGTGCTCTGTTCAAACACACCTGGTGATAGTCCCATTCTAAACCTGCTTCTTCATGTGAGTGCTGCCCTCCTGGGCTATGAGCTTTGTGAAAGCAGAGGCTATCTTGCTAACCTATGGAGTTCTCCACTGGCTGATATGGAGCCAAGCACATCATTAATTAATGGAAAGGGACCAAAGAACATACAGCTTGGTAGGACCTCAATGATCATTTAATTCAACCACTTCATCTTGCAACAGAGAAAACAGAGACCAAGTGACTTCCTCCAAGTCACAGGGCAAATCAGTAACAGATCCAGGACTGGACCTCAGGTTTCTAGACTCCCCAAAGAGAAGGGCAGCAAGGCTGCTTTTCTACCTGAAGCACAAGAGATATCCTCTGCTTACTGGGTAGTTCAAAGACTACTGGGCCCTTGCAATGGGAGGTCTAAGACTCTGAATCAGGAACTGCTGCATTCCAAACAGTTGAGACTCTGAGTATCAGGCCAAGTCCTTTGTCAGGACAGAAAGTCTCAGAAAAAAACAGGCAAAACTGTCCTTGTTTGATCCAAAGGCCCCAGGAAGCCCTAGGCTACAGGCCTTGGCACAGGAACAGGAAGAGTTTTGTTGTGATGAAGCTGAAGAAATGGGGAAGAAATGGAAGATAGGAGCAGTGGAGAGATTCCTGCCCAGCAGCATCAACACTGAGAAAGCACGCCTGCTGAAAAGGAAGAGACTGTATTAGAACAAGCTAAAGGCTCAGAAAATGGAAGAAAGAGTAATTTCAGGACACAGCGAAGACTCCTCAGGGAAGTACCTGTCTGATTTGAGGCTTAATGGTATAGACATAACAAAAAAAAAAATCAAACTGGAGACAACATGTGATGCCAAGAATAACCCAACTGAGAATAATGCAGCTTGAATGAGCCAAGACTCCTCACTCTCCATCACAGCTCCTGGCCCACTCACCACCACCCTCCATCAGAATTACTCAGGGTACTTATTTAAAATAGTTTTATAAATATATAATCTGATTTAAAAATTGGCAAAGAACTTGTATAGACATTTCTCATACAAAAAGATGCTCAACATCACTAATTATCAGGGAAGTGCAAATCAAAACCACAATGAGCTACCACCTCACATCCGTTAGGGTAGCCAGTATTTTAAAAAATTAAATATAAAAAAAAAAAACAGAACAGAAAATAACACGAGTTGGCAAAGATGCAGGGAAACAGGAACCCTTGTGCACTGTTTGTGGGAATGTAAAATGGTATAGCTGCTGTGGAAAACAGTATGGAAGTTCCTCAAAAAGTTAAAAATAGAATTATTATATGATCCAGCAATTCCACTTCTAGGTCTAGATCCAAAAGAACTAAGAACAGGATATTAAAGAAATATTTGCATAACCATGTTCACTGCAGCATTATTCACAATAGCCAAGAGGGAGAAGCAACCTAAATGTCCACTGACAGTGAATGAATAAAGAAAATATGGTGTTAAGTCTTTAAAAAGAAGAAAACCCTGGGTGGGGGGGTGCCTGGGTGGCTCAGTCAGTTAAGCATCCAACTCTTGATTTCAGCTCAGGTCATGATCTCACAGTTCATGGAATGGAGCCCCATGTCCCTGCTTGAGATTCCCTGTCTCTCTGACGCTCCCCCTCTTGTACTCACATTCTCTCTCTCAAAATAAACATTTAAAAAATAAAACAAAAATAATATAATAAAAATAAGAAAATCTTATCATATGCTATAACATGGATAATCCTTAAGGATGTTATGCTAAGTAAATAAGCCAGTCACAAAAAGACAAATACTACATAATTTCACTTATATGAAATATCTAAAGTAGTCAAACTCCTAGGAAGTAGGATGGTAGTTGCCAGGAACTCTGTGGGATAGTACGTTGTTTAATGGGTATAATTTCAGTTGTGCAAAAGGAAAATTATTAGAGATCTGCTGTACAAGGTACGTATAGTTAACACTACTGTACTACACACTTAAAAATAGTTTAGACAGGGGCGCCTGGGTGGCTTAGTCGGTTGAGCGTCCGACTTTCGCTTAGGTCATGATCTCGCAGTTCGTGGGTTCGAGCCCCGCGTCGGGGTCTGTGCTGACTGCCAGCTCAGAGCCTGGAGCCTATTTCAGAGTCTGTGTCTCCCTATCTCTCTGACCCTCCCCCGCTCACTCTGTCTCTCTCTCTCTCTCCTAGAAATAAATAAAAAATTAAAAAAAAAAAATAGTTTAGACAGTGAAGTTTATGTTATTTTACACACACACACAGCAGATTTTTAGGTCCCACACCAAAACTACTAATTCAGATCACCTGAGAATCAGAATGCTAAGCTTCCCTCAGGTATTTCTGATATTTGGTCAAATTCAGAAACCTCTGGCTTAAAAATAAAGGCCAAACTTTATCTCAGCATTCAAGGCCCTCCATGAGCCCATCCTTCTCTCTTTCTCCTTTCTCACTACTAGCTCTTCCTCCTTCTCCTCTCAGGAGGTGCTAGAGAAGTGCTATTCAAACTAAACTTTCTACAGGGATAAAACTGTTCTACATTTGTAGTGTCCAATATAGTAGCTATGAGCCACATGTGGCTACTGAGCACCTAATATGTTGCACAGGACTAGAGTTACTGTTAGGACCCTAGAAGATAAAGAGGGGCCACAGTAAATAAAATAGCTCCATTTAACTTTTTTTCTCACAAATATTATCAATGTACATTCATGTAACAAATAGTCATTGCTTACTATGTACCAAGTACTACCCTACGTGGTAAGGAAACAGCACTGTCCTCAAGAGGAGGACAGTGTTCTAATGAGGCAGTGTAGTACTATGGTTAAAAGCAAGGACTGAAGCCAGAGAGCTCAGGTTCTGATTACGTCTCCACTGCTAACTAGCTATGTGTTCTCTGGAAATAGCTAATGTCCTCATGCCTCAATTTTTTAATCTATAAAAATGGGGATAATACTACTACCACCTAATAGGATTTCTATAAGGATTAAATTAATTAACATACGTTAAGTGCTAAGAACAGTGCCCAACATATAAGAACTAGCTGTTACTATTATTGCTGTATTTTGTTATTATTATGACTGGGAAGCAACAAGATTAACAAATAAAAATATGAATAATTAGCAGTAGAACAGAAAAATAAAGCAGGGTAAGGGAACAGGGAGTGTCAGGATAGGGATTATAATTGTTAAGAGGATAGTTAGGGAAGTCTTACTGAGAGGGTGATACCTGAGAAATGATCTTAAAGAGTAGAAAAATAATCAAGCCATGCAGGAAAAATTTAATACCCCCGTGAGGTACTTAGTATTACTAACACCATTTTATAAATGGGAGAACTGAGCTTAGACTAAGGAACCCATCCAAGGTCATACAGCTTATAAATGAGCCTAGACTCAAATGCAGAACTGCTGGATTCTAATTCACTACTGGACACTGTTTGACCTCTTCCTTTCTGCAGCAAAACAATACCAGTGCATCCTTTTCACATCAGTTTTCCCTACTGGTACTGAGATTTATAAATTGATTCGGACTAGACAAGCTCTCTGAGTTAATGCATTGCTTGTGGGCACAGGCCATTAACCCACCCTGACCACATCACATGCACTCTCACCCACTGCTTCCTAAACAGCTCCACACCAGGAGCTCCCCATGTTAACTGCAGGCTGTGCATAGAAAACAGGCATTTATCAAGACCAACAAGCCTCAAACACCAGGAGGGAGAGGTAAATATATATCAGAGATAAAAGCCATTGCTTCCAGCCAGGGCTTTGAGGGAAAAAACTCTGCTAGATGTGCACTGCAGGAAAACTATGATCAAAAGTTAGGATCAACCAACAGAACCTTTCTAATCTCGACTTGGTACACAAGATCTATACAACTGAGAAAAAACCCAAACCTCCACATCCTCACTCTACCTGTAAAAAAGCCAGTGATTTCAAATACTTTCAATGATATTTTCTTTGTATGTTTTACCCATGCTCATGAAATCTCTGTGGAAACACTGGCATCTTATTACAGAAACTCATTAGTGCTGCCAGGAGCTATGGATTCCAGTCCTTCTCTACAACTTATTAGAAGTCACTTCCACTTTCTGTGCCCCAGTTCCCTCATCAGTTAGAAGTAGAGGCTAGACTAGACATTTTTTAAAGGTTCCACTTTTAGCCATTTATTTATTACACATTATGTCATAATAATGACACAGTACCTTGTGTACCTTCACAATCAGGCCCAAAATTCATTCATTCAATAAACATTTACGTAAGCAAGGCAAAAAAAACACAAATATACTAAATGACTCCACTCACATATATAAATACTTCAGAACTGTGTCCCTACTAAAAACAAAACTTGGCTCCAGAATTCTATAGTTTTGTTTTTTTCTAATCACACTTAACGAGGGTTGTGGATCTTTTATTATCATATGCTATACTTAATAATGCTTCCCAAAATAACAACAACAAAATTCTCCCTATTAAATCGTATTCACTTACATTTCTCTCCTTTAAATCACTCATAGCCTGAACTCATTTAGGGGTTTTCCCTCCACTTACGCAACAGTGGGAGCACTCCTGCTTCTGTACACATCTTTTCCTTATAACAAACCATTAGTTCCTTGAGAAGAGACCCAACATCTTATTTTTCTTTGCATCCCCAGTAAGACCTTTTTATAATTTATTTATAATCCAGAGCAAAGCTAATCCAAAAGAATGTGAAATGGTTCATCTTATTATGATATAAAAATAAGTTTAAAATAAAAATGAATAAAAACACCTGGGACATACATTCCAAACCAAATAATCAAAATTCAGGTCCTATATCTACCATATATCTGCTGTGTGACTACTGGCAATTTACAACCTCTCTAGTCAGCTTGTTCATCTGTAAATGAAGATACAATGCCGTATCTCACAGAGAGACAGTAAACCACAGAAGTTAAAGAACTGATTGTCCAACCAGGCACTACTGGCTGTATTCCAGCCTGAGCTCTGTCACATATTAACTGTGTAATCTTGGGCATCGTACTTATCTTCTTTGGGTCTTAGTGTCTTCATCTGTTTCAAATTGTGATAACACCACTTTTACAGCGGATATAAAAGTTAAGCGAAATTATATATATAAAGATTTAGCACATTGTCAGGCACACACTAAGTACTCAATAAAAAGTAAGTACTCATAGTAGGTATTATCTCTAAGGTTGTTTACAAAGGTCTGTTATAAAAGACAAAAAAAGGCTCTAATCTTTAAGTGCTATGAAATATTTGGAATACCTTATTACAATTACTCATATCCAAAACTATGGAGCAAATTAACAAAAATGAGGAGAAAACAAAAAACTGTCCAAAGGCAGTGGTCTTAAAACACATTTTGTATACATGGCCCCTTATAGTTTCCTCTTTTGGATTTTTGGCCTCCTTCCACAAATCTTTAACACTGCAGTAAAGCAGCAGTGGAAATGTAAGCTACACACTTGCAATCAACAGAAAAGGTGAGGCTTAAGGTTTTCCTATCAAGTTAGAACAAAATTGCCATGTCTCCTCCTTCTGGCCCTGCAGGCACCTGAGCAGAAACTGATAATCCGTAGCTGGCAGGAAGGCCAGTTTAAATTGAAGCAGCTGGTTCAATTTAAAATGTGATTTTTGTTTTTTTTTTTCAGATACTACTAAAACTCAGTGGTGTCTTTGGGTCTATGACCTGCTCTGCAGGATGACAGAAGGCATAGCCAAAATATGAAGGCAGGAGAGGACATAAAAGGACAGGATACAACAAAAATACTCATAAAGCCAGTGTAACATGATCACCAATGTTTCATGTGCATGTACTGATTAGACCAATATGTGCATAGTCACTATCGTACAAATACGTTTTAATGCATTATGACCTGTGTATAAGAAGAGCGTAAAAGAAAAGGCTGATCTGTGTTCCATATTCAGAGTCCTAAAATAACAGAACCAGAAAAGTTTTTAGAGGTATCCAGCTCAGCATCATTGTTATTGTGGATGCAGGAACTAAACGAAAGAGGCTTATCCATGGTCACACAGACAAGTCAAGGAGCAGACTTGGGACCAGAACCCAAGACTAGGCTGATTATGGACTTGAGGACAAGATGTAGGAAAGGGATATATTAAAAAACCTTGTCATTTTTGGAGAGAAATCTCCAGAGACAGTTTTAAAAATCCTCAAATTTACATAAGACACTATCCATAAGTGGGAGAGATTTCTTAGCTAAGTAAATCACTCTCATCTACCATTGCCTCATCAAATTCTTTTCAAATGCTCATCTCAGGAAAACGGGAATTACAAAATGTCATGGACCTTTGAGGCTGCTCAAGAATAGCCAAAGCTGCATATGGTAAGTTCATCCAAGTGAAATATCTAAAACAAAACCCCAAGAGTAAGAATGCAGAGAGAGTTCATTACCCAGTTGCTGTCCAGGGTTCCTACAACTCATCTTTGAAGAGGGAGCACACCTGCAGTGGTATCAATGGAAATAAAAATTAAATCCTCAAATCTAGAATTCTATGCTTTTTAAAACTCAGCCCCAACCTCCACTTTCCAGTACTCCCCTCCTCAACAACACTCTAGGCAAATTAGACAGGTGCTTGGCTTTCCAACTTTGTTTAAAGAGGAAAAGAAGTATGTGTTCACTTTTCTCCACAAATCCTGTGCCTTCCCTGTGAATTCAAATCCTAACCATCCTTCAGGCCCAGCTCAAGGCTCCCAACTCCAGGAGCTTTCTTTAAAAAGTGCACATTAAAGTGATCTGCCCTATTCAAGGGGCTTTAGTGTCACTCAACCTAATTTGCTGAACCAAATCTGGAGAATACCTGTGTTAACTGCCACAGAGGATTGTCCCCAGGTGGGGAGCAGGAGAGAGAAAATGGTAGTCATTCTTACAGTGTTTTGTATAGTATTTATTAATCCAGGAAACACAAAATTCTGAATAAAATGACTTGGAAACTGAAAATAAAATTAAAATAAAGTGTCCTCTGTGGCTCCAAACCTTTTTCTCCCCAAAGTTTCTGGCTGCCTGCCTCCCATCTCCCCTCACTCAATCCAATCTGTGCTCTAGCCACATCAGTCTAGCTGCTTCTCTCCAAGTACAGCCAACACTCACTGCCTCTAGAGCTTGGCTCTGTCTGGATCATTTTTCCCTGTCAAAAGCATACCAATCCAGTAATTATTTACTAGAAAAAAGCCTGCACAACTTGGACTCAGAATACCTGAGTTAGGACCCCAACTCCATTGACTCCTAGCTAAGATTCCCATCCAGACCTGCCTACCTATCTCTCTTTCTCTCTTTCCTTTCTTTCCTTTCTCTCTCGCTCTTTTTTTTTTTTTAGAAAATTTTTTAATGTTTATTTTTTTTTAGAGAGAGAGAGAGGAGGGAAGGAAGGAGGGAGGGAGGGGCAGAGAGAGAGAGGGAGACACAGAACCCAAAGCAGATCCAGGCTCTGAACTGTCAGCACAGAGCCTTACACAGGGCTCAAATTCATGAGCCGTGAGATCATGACATGAGCTCAAGTAGGATGCTTAACCAACTGAGCCACCCAGGCACCCCTACCTATCTCTTTCTACTAGGCAATGTGTTCTCTGTATGTAAAATCAGATAATAACAAATCTGAGCATCTCTAATAACTTGAGCTCTTGGAAGGATATAAATGCACAAAAGGCATGACCTCTGCCTTCTAAAAGCTTATGATTTATATGAATGAGTAAAAAAAAGGAGTTGGCAGGGTCTGGTAGGGAGAAAAAGTGACCTGGAGTTAAGGCGTTAGAGTTCTGGTCTCACCTCTGGAACAAACTGTGGAATCTGGGTAAGTACCTTCCCTTTACTGGGTCTCAGCTTACCTGTTTTGCAAAATGAGCAGGGTTTTTTTAGGGTCTTCCCAGCTTGGATATTCTGTGAAAAATAACCACAGAACTAGCTCATTCACAGGGTGAGCCAAAAGTGCAGTACAGATAATGCCTAATGTAATCAGAAACAAGCTGCTGAATTCAAAGGAAGCTGCTTTGTGACTGGTAGATCCAGTGGAATCTCAATAGAGAGGTGAGAAAGCTGAAGTCAAATGATGAAAGTATCTGCTGCTAGGAGGTCATGGCTAATCACAGGAACACTTCTCATTCACAGGAAGCTCTACACAAACTCTCCATTCAGGTCCCAGAGTCCCTGGGACCACACATAGGAGCCTGGTTGCCCAGAGAAGAGGTACCAGTCAGGAGCCTTGCAGGATAGACAATGGATAAAGTCAAATGGGACACAGCCCATCCTGCCCAAAGCTGAGGCATCTTGAGCTTTCCCAGTCATCAAATTTTTTCTTGCCAGAGCAGGTAACAGGAGCAACAGAACAGCAGGGCTCCAGATATTAAATTTTTCAAAATATGTACTGAAGCTCAGGTTCTTTCATCCAAAAACAGTTTTGCTTTGCAGGACTTAAAAATTTCAAAGGAACAGCAGCAAATTATTTTTGTAAGCATCAGAAATGTAAAAAAGGTTTTATAATTTGTCAGATTCAGGTTTAAATCCCAGCAACTACTTATTATCTACATGACCCTGGGCAAGAAATTTAATGTCATTAAGCATTAGTTTCCTCATCTATATTAAGAATCTCCAACTTACAGAGCTTGCCTGAGAATTAAATGCAGTAAATGAGAAACACACTGTAGCCATTCGGTGTGAATTTCTCCTTCCTTCCTGCTCCCATA
This sequence comes from Hyaena hyaena, assembly GCF_003009895.1. Classification (NCBI taxonomy): domain Eukaryota; kingdom Metazoa; phylum Chordata; class Mammalia; order Carnivora; family Hyaenidae; genus Hyaena; species Hyaena hyaena. The sequence continues at coordinate 429,328 of NW_024081479.1, read as the reverse complement.
TCATACTGTATTAACTTCTAGTGTAATATTATTATCCTTATATATCTCTTTATATATACACACACATGATATGTGGATATATGTATATTTATACATCTATAAAGACTATGTAAATATAAAAATACATCTATCTCTGACATGAGATTGTGAACAGCTTAAAAGCAGGGACAGTATTTTAATCCATATTCAACATCTCCTAAAACAGTGCCTGGCATATAGGAAGGGCCTCATGAAACTGGATGAATATGTCTATCATGTGTCCAGTCCTATGCTAGGTGCTATAAGGAGAACAAAATAATGATCAATAATGTTAAACATAATAGAGGCACCTGGGTGGCTCAGTCAGTTGGGCATTTGACTTCAGCTCTGGTCATGATCTCACTGCTCGTGGGTTTAAGTCCGGCATCAGGCTCTGTGCTGACAGCTCAGAGCCTGGAGCCTGCTTTGGATTCTGTGTCTCGCTCGCTCTCTCTCTGCCTCTCCCCCACTCACACTCTAGTTCTCTCTAAAAAATAAACGTTAAACAAATAACATTAAACATAATAAAATGTAACAACAACAAACATATAACATTTGTTGTGTTTCAGACACAATTCTAAAGCCTTTAAATGAACTCTCGTCCTCCTCCTGTATCACACTTTCAACAACCTGATGAGGAGGTATAATTGTCCCCACTTTGTGGTAAGACAGCTAAGGCACAAGAGGGTGAAATAACTTGCCCAAGTCCAGAACAGGCAAATCCAAAGAGAAAGCAAGCAGTTTTTTGTTTGCCAGGGGCAATTCATCTCCAGGTCAATGCCTAGTAGTAAATGTCTATTGAGTCTACGATTCATCAGTGGGCCTCTGCTACTTTAAAGAGTAAGAATGTCTGCATGGTAGGGGTACCTGGGTGGCTCAGTCAGTTAAGTGTCTGACTTTGGCTCAGGTCATGATCTCACAGTTTGAGAGTTCTAGCCCAACATCAGGCTCTATGCGGTCAGGGAGGAGCCTGCTTTGGATTCTGTCTCCCTCTCTGCCTCTCCCCCATTCACACATTATCTCTCAAAAATAGAATGCATGGTAGAAAACACTTCATTCGTTCATCCAGAAATATTTATTAAGTGCCTTCTATATACTTGGCAATGAAACAGACAGAATTTCTGCCCTCATGGAGTTTATTGCCCACTGGGGAAAACCAAAACGGAACAAATATTTACAAGTATACCAATAAATTATTTTTTTTTTTAAATACGGATTACTATGAGAGCTCAGAAGACAAAGAGCATGTAGGCACAGAAAATTTAGATTGCAAAGCACCTTCAGGTCACTGAGTCCACATACTTTTTCTTTTTTAAGCAACTGAGTAGTAAACAGTCTTTCCCCATCCCAATCTCTGCACCATCATTGCTCATGCAGGTAGTCTTGAATCCACCTGATTACTACAGGCTATTGCTCTTTTTTGCTATTTTAATTCATAGATTTGTAAATCCAACAGAAATAGATGTTATCTATTAACAGTTAAAGAACACTATTTAGGGAGGGAAAGTCTGTATAGGTCACGATGGATTGTGCTTACCCATTAATTCTCTGAGGATGCACTTCTTCAGAAATAAATATTTCTGCCCCTCAAAAAGAACGGGGAAAAACAACAATTCATAAGTATCTTACATACTGCATGAACTTGGTTTTGGCTCAGGGATACCAATAATTTTTTTTGAAATACCTAATATGACCTTGAGTGCTTTTTAATATGAAGGCAGATACTAACACTACAATATAAGATAGGAAACATATGCCATTCATGTTAGGGTCAATTAAGGAAGTAGAAGATCAGGAATCATTCCTTTCAGCATAGGTCATAACTTAATAGTAAATGCCTAGAGGGTACCTGGGTGGCTCAGTTGGTTAAGCGTCCCCTGGTTTTGGCTCAGGTTATGATCTCACTGTTCTTGGGACTGACCCTTACATCAGGCTATGTGCTGACAGCATGGAGCCTGCTTGGGATCCTCTACCCATCTCTCTGCCCCTCCCCCACTCACTTGCCCCACTCACTTGCATTCTCTCTTTCTCTCAAAATAAATAAATAAACTTAAAAAATAGTAAATGCCTATAAAAAAAAAAGGCAGTGGGCCTTAGGAAACTAGAAAAAGAAGAGCAGATTAAATCCAAAATAATAAGAAGATAAGAAATAATAAGAACAGAAATCATTGAAATCGAAAACAGGAAATCAATAAAGAAAATCAATGAAACCAAAAGCTGGTTCTTTGAAAAGATCAGTAAGATGGATACTAAGAAAAAAGAGAGAAGACACAAAAGACATATCAGAAATGCAGACGTCACTATAGATCCCATGGAAATGTAAAGGATAATGAAGGAATACTATAAATAACTCTAAATGTAACAGATCAATTCCTTGTAAGACACCATCTGCCAAAACTCACACTAGAAGAAACAGAAGATCTAAATGGACCTCTATCTATTAAAGAAATCAAATCAATAATCAGTAATCTTCTAAAGAGAAAACACCAGGCCAGGACGGATACACAGGAAGGGGTGAATTCTACCACGTAAGGAAACAATTATACCAATTCTCTACAATGTCTTTCAGAGGACAGAAGCAGATGGGATACTTCCTAACTCATTCTGTGAGGCCAGCATTACCCTAATACCAAAACTAGACAAAGACATACAAGAAAAGAAAACTACAAACCAATCTCTCTCATGACCATTGGTGCAAAAGTACTCAACAAAATATTAGTAAACGTATTCTTAAAGAATGTAAAATGCTTATACACCATGATCAAGAGGGATTTATCCAAAGTACGTGAGGCTGGTTTAACATTCAAAAATCAATTAAAATTAAAAAATAGGTTATTTTTAAAAATCAATTAAACTAATCCATCATATGGACAGACTAAAAAGAAAAATTGTACAATCATGCCACAGATGCAGAAAAGCTTTCGACAAAATCCAACACCCACTCATGATAAAAATTTTTAATAAACTAGTAAAAGAGGGGAGCTGTCTCAACTTAATAAAGACTGTTTACAAAAAACTACAGCTAACATACTTAATAGTGAGAAATTCCAACTTCTCCTACTAAGACCAGTAACAAGGCAAGGATGTTACCTCTAACAATCCATTTTTAAAAATCATACTAGAAGTCCTTACCAATGCAATAAGGCAAGAAAAGGAAATCAAAGGTATACAGACTGGAAAGGAAGGCATAAAACTGTCTTTGTTCAAACCACACTGAGATACCACCTCATGCCAGTCAGAGTGGCTAAAATGAGCAAATCAGAGGACTCTAGATGCTGGCGAGGATGTGGAGAAACGGGCACCCTCCTACACTGTTGGTGGGAATGCACTGGTACAGCCCCTCTGGAAAACAGTGTGGAGGTGCCTCAAAAAATTAACAATAGAACTCCCCTATGACCCAGCAATAGCACTGCTAGGAATTTACCCAAGGGATACAGGAGTGCTGATGCATAGGAGCACATGGACCCCAATGTTCATAGCAGCACTCTCCACAATAGTTAAAACATGGAAAGAGCCTAAGTGTCTATCAACGGACGAATGGATCAAGAAGATGTGGTTTATCTATACTATGGAATACTACATGGCAATGAGAAATAATGAAATCTGGCCATGTGTAGCAACATGGATGGACCTTGAGGGTGTTATGCTGAGCGAAATAAGTCAGGCAGAGAAGGACAAATACCATATGTTTGCACGTATAGGAGGATTAGGAGGAACTTAACGGAGGACCATGGGGGAGAAGAAGGGGGGAAATAGTGGGGCAGAGGGAGAGAGGCAAACCATGAGAGACTCTTGAATGCTGAGAACAAATTGAGGACTGATGGGGGGGGGAGGGGAGATGGACATGGAGGAGGGCACTTGTGGGGATGAGCTCTGGGTGTTATATGGAAACCAACTTGACAATAAACTATTTGTAAAAAAAAAAACTGTCTTTGTTCACAGATGAAATTATCATCTATGTAGAAAATCCTAAAGAATTAACAAAACGGTTCCTGGAACTAATATGTAATTAGAGCAAGATGCCGGATACAAGGTTATTATATAAAAGCAAATTGCTTTTCTGCATATTAACAAAGAAGTAGAATTTGAAATCAAAAACACAATACCATCTACATTAGCATCCCCCCAAAAGAAAAAGGTATAAATTAACAAAATACAAGATCTATATAAGGAAAACTACAAAACTCTGATTAATGTAATAAAAGAACTAAGTAAGTAGATATTCCATGTTCCTGGACAGAAAGACTCATATTATCAGGATATCAGTTGTCTCCAACTTGATCTATAGATTCAATATAATCCTAATAAAAAATCCCAGCAAGCTATTTTATGGATATTGACAAACTGATCCTAAAGTTTATATAGAAAGGCAAAAGACTCAGAATAGCCAACACAGTATTGAAAAAGAAGAACAAAGTTGGAACACTGATGTTACCTGACTTTAAGACTTACTACAAAGATACAGTAACCATGACAGTGTAGGACTGGTGAAAGAACTGACAAATACATCAACAGAACAAAAGAGAGAGCCCTGAAATAAAGCCACATAAATACAGTCAATTGATCTTTGATCAAGGAGCAAGGGCAATACAATGGAGCAAAGACACTCTCTTCAACAAATGGTACAGAAAAACTAGACATCCACATGCAAAAGAAATCAATCTAGACACACACCTTACACATTTCACAAAAATTAACACAAAACAGATCACACACTTACATGTAAAACACAAAATTATACAACTCCTAGAAGAGTAGAAGAAAACCTAGATGACCTTGGGTATGGTGATGCCTTTTCAGATACAACATCAAGGATACGATCCATAAAAGAAATAACTGATAAGCCAGACTTCATTAAAATTAAAACCTTTCCTCTCCAAAAGACAATATCAAAAGAATCAGAAGACAACCCACAGATTAGGAGAAAATATTTGCAAAAGATACAACTGATAAAAGATTATTGTCCAAAATATACAGAGAACTCTTAAAACTCAACAATAACAAAACAAACAACCCAATTTAAAAATGGAATAAAGACATTAACAGACACCTTGCCAAAGAAGATACACAGATGGCAAAGAAGCAGATGAAAAGATAACTTCACATCATCAGTCTTCAGGGAAATGCAAATTAAAACCACGAGATACCACTACACACTTATTAGAGTGTCTAAAATCTGGAACACTGACAATACCAAATGCTGGGAAGGATGTGGAGCAAAAGGAATTATCATACATTTCTGGTGGGAATGTAAATAAGAGTGTGTCTAAAATCTGGAACACTGACAATACCAAATGCTGGGAAGGATGTGGAGCAAAAGGAATTATCATACATTTCTGGTGGGAATGTAAATAAGTACAGCCACTTTGGAATACAGTTTGATGGTTTCTTTCAAAACTAAACGTATTCTTATGTGATCCATCAATCACACTCCTTATATTTATCCAAAGGAGTTAAAAATATAGGTGCACACAAAAGCCTACAAAAGGATGTTTATAGGTAGCTTTATTCATAATTGCCAAAACTTCAAAGAAACCAAGATGTCCTCCAATAGTTGAATAAATAAATTATAGTACATCCAGACAATGGACTATTATTCAGTGCCAAAAAGAAATGAGCTATCAAGTTATGAAAAGATATGGATGAAACTTAAATGAATATTACTAAGTGAAAGAAGCCAATCATAAAAGACTACATACTATATGATTCCAACTATATGACATTTTGGAGAAGTCAAAACCATGGACACAATAAAAAGATCAGTAGTTGCCAGGGGGTGAGGGGGATTAGGAGGAATGAACAGGATTTGGCAGGCAGTGAAGTATTCTGAATGATATTATAATGATAGATATATATCATTATATATTTGTCCAAACCCAAGAATATATAACACAAAGAGTGAACCCTAAGGTAAACTATGGATTTGGGGTGATTATGATGTATCAATATAAGTTCATCTTTGGTAAAAAAAAAAAAAAAAAAAAAGGTGCCTTTCTAGTAAGTAATATTGGTAAAGAGGAAGGTTATCCATGTGTGAGGGCAGTGGGTATATTGGAAATCCATGTACCTGATCAAGAGGTAAAGTATAATTCTCTTCCTCATGAATCTGAGCTGGATTCACCCAACCAGTAGTATGCAGCAGAAGTTATGCTATATGACTTCCAAAGCTTAGTCCAAAATGGCCATTCAGGGGCACCTGGGTGGCTCAGTTGGTTAAGCATCCAACTTTGGCTCAGGTCATGATCTCACAGTTGGTGGGTTCAAGCCCCACATTGGGCTCTGCACAGACAGCTCAGAGCCTGGAGCCTGCTTCGGATTCTGTGTCTCCCTCTCTCTCTCTCTGTCCCTCCCCTGCTCATGCTTGCTCTTGCTCATTCTGTCTCTCAAAAATAAATAAACATTAAAAAAATTTTTTTAACTTAAAGTTTTTTTAAATTGCCTTTCAGCTTTTGCCTGGTTCTCTTGGATACTCCCTAGAAAAGCATCCTTTATTCATTCAAGCTTTCAGCAAATATTTGTTATGAATCCCTACGATGTGTCAAACCCTAGACATTGTTTTAGGTAGTAAAAATGAAACAGTGAACCATTCAGCCACTGCCCATCTTCACAGAATTTATACTCTAGAGGAGGAAAAAGATGAAGAGCAGGTAGGACAGACTAAATACATCATATAATTACAACTTGTAAGAGATGATCATAAAAAAGCAAATAAGAGATTTTCTTGTGAATACCAAGTCAAGAAAGGACACTCCAAGGTAGTGACATTTAAACAGGCCATAACAGAGGAGTCGTTAGCAATACTGGAGGAAGGTACAGGGAAACATTTTAGGGAAAGGAATAGTATGGGCCAAGGCACCAAGGCAGAGAAGAGCTTGATATGCTCTCAGAGGAACGAAGAGTGTGTGGCTGGAACAGAATGAACACAGTGGAGAATGCATAAGGAACAGAGGATAGGTTTTTGAAATGATACTGGTGAGTTAATCATCGATCAGTGAGAGTAGCATATCAGCAAACTCACCTCTTAAAATTATAATTTAAATACTCTTTTAAAGCCAGGTTATATAACTTCAGATATAAAACAAAAGAACTCAGGTAACAAATGCTGATACTGAATGCTATATGACTAGAAGTAGTCACATAAGCAAGCACATTATGCAAAAATGGGAATGTTTCCAAGACAAAGGAATATACGGTTTGAAGGCCTTCCTGTAATTAACCTCTTTAGAATTTCAGGACACAGAAAGACAGAACTGACTTTTTCATTGCCTCATTAATGGTGCATTTCATAAATCATACCTGATTTGACCTAGTTTCATTTGTCTCAACATGTTTCTCTGAAATCATAGTTCATAAATGGGGAATTGATCAAGCCTGTCACCAAAGGATCCCCTGACTAAAAAGAAACAGCCCCTTTACAGAACATCAAAGGGGCTCCCTACATATCCTGCCCAAAGGCTTTGTCCTCTTATCTGGTGTCAAGCCCTTGAAAAAGAAGAAATGGGCTTACACATTATTTCACACTTCTGTCAAACATCTGTTTTTACACCCAAAGACAACTGAAATAATGAGCTGAAAAAACCATTACTGGCAATGGCTCCCAGAAAACCATCTCACAAGCCTGAGACCTCCCAGCAAACACTACCTTAACAGCAAGGTCCTTTGTTCTAAAAGACTCTCACATTGGTTGAAATCAGTAAGTTCCAAGTTACTGTCAGTTAAAGTTTTGAGCTGACAAAATTTCATTATGGTACAGCAGTTTCAGGAAATATGTTATCATTTTTATAATAAGATGGATTTTAGTTTTATAATTTGAAAGAATTGGTGGCTTTTTCTGCACGTGCACCCTAGCCTATTATTGTGGCTCTCAGTAGGAGCCATAAAAGGAGCAGCCTGTTGGCCCCCTCTCCAGGAATAGTCTGAATAACAGGACTGGGACTCTGTAACTCTTATCTGTACTGTTGTTTCAACACCTGTGGAACTCTCTGAAGGCACTGCTCCTCAGGGAAAAGAAAACGGAGACACACCTACCCCTACCTACATTGTGATCACGAACACTTGACCAGGCCAAGGACCCTCTTTTCCTCTCCACTGAGCCCAGGGGTGGCAGGAGATAAACATAAAAATCTGCTCTTGTTTTTGCTCATATCTGGTCATGAAGTTTGCTCTGCTGGTGAATAACAGCTCTTATTTTCATCTTCAGAATTTAGAAATCAGTCTTTAACAACCACAAAGCAGCCTCACCAATACGCAAAGAAAACCAAAGCAACATGCAGTTAATGCCTGTGGACGAGACTAGTTTAATGGTAATAACAATGAAAAGGGGATAACCTAGTATTTGAGGTAAACCACGAGGGCACAGACTCATACTGAGGTCTTCACCCTGGGTTGAATCTTGTAGTTAACACATGAGGGCAAAGAATGATTCTCTACCACTAGACAACGGGGTTCCTTACTGAGAATAAAATTCTCATACATGATGAATGAGCAACAAATCATTTGCAGAAGTGACTCAAAGAAATATCTGGAGCATAGGAAATTCAGAAGCACTACAGTCCAACAAATATGTCAAAGAGGGAATTCTCGGGGAAGTTGAAATTGCAGCTTAGAAAAGAAGGAAACCTACCTTGCTAAAGGTGGGGGGTAAAAACACACAAAAAAGTAGTGGAGCAACAGCTTGCATTCAAATTCTCTGACTCCCAAGCCTAGGCTATGATTTCCCTCTCTTATAACAGGCGTGTTTTGTCAGGTGCCAACAAGTGATTTTTAAACGTGTGTGTGTGTGTGTGTGTGTGTGTGTGTAAACATTATTACAGATTATGTATTTTATATATAATATGTATTTGTACATGTAAATATATTTATTATAAATACACATACATATACATACATCCACACATCCACACACACACATATATATGCAATTCTTATAAAAGAGCTATCCTGGGGCACCTGGGTGGTTCAGTCGGTTAAGCGTCCGACTTCAGCTCAGGTCACGATCTCACAGCTTGTGAGTTCGAGCCCCATGTCGGGCTCTGTGCTGACAGCTCAGAGCCTGGAGCCTGCTTTGGATACTGTGTCTTCCCCTCTCTCCACTCCTCCCCCACTCACACTCTGTCTCGGTCTCTCTCTCAAAAATAAAATAAACATTAAAAAATTTTTTAAAAAGAGCTATTCCTATTCCACCAAAAGGGAAAACAAAACTGCCAAGTTGGCATTCACAAACCAGTTTTATAGTAATTTATTACCCCAGCATCAGCTACTCAGGAACCGGGTCATTGGGACTCTTGTTTGCTAGGTCAGGCACTTTGCAGTGTCCTAGATGCAGAGGCTGTAATGACCAATATAAAAAATATTGAGAAGGCTCTGTTGGAAGCACGAATATTCACTTGTATGAATACCCCAAGGCAGGCTGGAGCAGAAAGCCCACTGGTTAGAATCAGAGGGCCAAAGCTGGAGTCTCAGCTTCTCTAGATATTCACTCTAAAACCTTGGACCCCCTAACTCTCTAGGCCTTATTTCTTTTTTTTTTTTTCTTTTTTTTTTTCTTTTTTTTTTTTTATTTCTAGGAGAGAGAGAGACAGCGTGAGCAGGGGAGGGTCAGAGAGAGAGGGAGTCACAGACTGAAACAGGCTCCAGGCTCCAAGCTGGCTGTCAGCACAGAGCCCGACGCGGGGCTTGAACCCATGAACCGCGAGATCATGACCTAAGCGAAAGTCGGATGCTCAACCGACTAAGCCACCCAGGCGCCCCATCTAGGCCTTATTTCTATGTAGGTAATAGCCCTTTACTTCCTGTGTATGTAGTACTACAAAGTTCATAACAAAAAAATTAGCAGTCCCCTACCTTACTCTTGACTTCTGCTTCCCAAAGGCAATTGGTTTCAACTTTTGGCTCTTTCTTTTGGTATTTATCTCTCCATTTCCAAAACAAAAAACAAAAAAAACAAAAACAACAACAATAAAAAAAAAACCCATGCCTGTACTGGTTATTTATTGGTTTAATTTTTTTTTTTTTTGGTCAATTTTAGTCACCATTATCTTTCTGTATGTATAACATGATCATCACCCTCACAACTATCCATAAATATATATGCATACTACATAGATCACAGTTTTTCATTAAATTTATATTTAAGATATACCCATATGACAGAATATTAGTCAGCAATCAAAAGGAATGAACTATTGATATGTGGGGAATAAGCTCAGGAATCCCCAGAGCTTACACCAATGGGTTAACAAGGCATAAAGAAGTACAAAGCCATAGGATGCTCTCACCCAAGTTTGGGTACACAAGATTAGCACCCCAGAATAGGGAGGTACAAAGGCAACCCAGAATAGAGAGGGATGCAAAGGCACCCAATAATACAAAGGTATATGAGGTAAGCAAGATTAGGCATTCAGGGCAAAGCACCCCCCTAATTTAGTACTACAGCAGAAAGCTGCTTTCACAGGAAGGAAGGACCAAATTAGGTAAGGAGGTAAAGAGGGCTACAGACCACTGCACTGCGCTATCAGTGATGCTGCCCTGATGCTACCCTGAGCAGAGCTGATTTACAAAAGAAAAGGCCCTTGTTAACCTTGAAGCATTTTGCCCTGTCTTATCCCCTAGGCTGGCTAAGATAAACAGACACGGAGCCTTCTGTCTGCCATTAACAACCATCTGCCCATATCTCCATCTGTCCAGCACCAGGATTTTGTTTTATATTGACCCAAACCCCAAACACTGTATAAATCTTCAAAACCCTCTTTCCCTCAGGCCCATGAGTTCATGTTCACCAATTCATTGTTTCTTTATGCATGCCCATCATGTTTGTAAGTCTTCTGATCTTAATAAATATGGGGCAAGAACTCTTATTCGGGGCTCTTGTCTTTTCCCGGACATTAGCCATTTCTCCTATTTTAATCCTGTGTCCTCTATCTTGCTGGCTGAGAGAGAACTTTAGACTCCGAGTCTACAACAATGATAATACATAACGACTTGTATGGATCTCAAGGGCATTATGCTGAGTGAAAAAAAGGCCATTTGCTGTATTATTCAATTTATATACTTACCTTGAAATGACAAAATTATAGAGATGGAAAACAAATTAGTGGTTACCAGGATTTGTGGTGAGGGGTGGTAGGTATGACTATAAAGGGATAGCGTGAGGGAAATCTCTGCAGTAATGGAATATTCTGTCTTCACTGCAGTGGTGGTTACACAAATCTACACATGTGATAATATGGCACAAAACTATACACACACATTGTACCAATGTCATTTTTCTGGTTTTGATACTGTACTATAGTTATACAAGATCCAACCACTGGGGGAAACTGGGTAAAGGGTATATAGGACCTTTCTGTACTATCTCTGCAACTCTCTGTAAATCTGTAATTATTTCAAAACAAAATGTTTTAAAAAAACTAATATTCAGAGTTTAAATTATTATGATTTTCACAACTAAGCCACAAACTGTATTATGACTGCATTGCCCTTCTTCGACAACTAGAATCCTAATTTTTCCTTGAATTAATAGTTGCCTCAGTTTTAATTTACAGAGTTTAAATGTCCTTTTCCCCACTTCACCTCCAAAGTATCCAAAATAATATTAAGGCTCCTTTTAATACAATAAAAAATATCAGATAAAGTATTGGTTTCATTTTACCTTTTTTTCTAAAACATCCCTCTAGGAGACCTCCACCCTCTTGTTCCAATCTGGTAATGCTCTCTAGTCTCAAGGCCTCCTGCATAGCTGTGGTCTTGGAATACCTCTTTCCCACCACTCTGAGGTTCCTACTCACTTTTCTCTTCTCTGTTAAATTCCTTTATTTCCTAGATGCATGTGTTCCTCTTTCTTTTCCATCTTATTATGATGTATCAAACTACCAAGTTTCCTGAGATATAATATATGGAAAATAAATTTTTTGGGATGCTGCATTTCTAAAAATATTTTCCTTTTTTTCTACCTTCATATCTGATAGTTACTTTTGACTGAGTATAGAAATATATAGTTGGAAATCATGTCCTCTCAGAATGTAAGTTAATTCCTCCAATTTCTTCTAGCTTCCCATATTGTTTTTGAGAAGTCCAATACCTTTGTATATGACCTGTTAATCCTCTCTGGAAGCTTTTACAATATTCTCATTCTACCCAGTGTTTTGAAATTTCATGACAATATATTTCTTTTTTTTTTATTCATTGTACGGAACATACTTGATTGGATTTTCAATCTATACATATATATGTGTACTTAAGTTCTGGGAAATTAATTGTTTGATGATTTCCTTCACCTTGTGATCCAACACCTAATTACGAGGAGGCTCAGAGATCTAAAGGGACGAAACTAGAGAAATTAGAGAGAAGGAAATCATAAAAAATAATTAAATCAATTCTTTTGAATTTAAATAACTTTTACATTTATTTAAATTTATTAAAATTTTTCTTTTTAAAGTTCATTTATTTATTTTGAGAGAGACCACACGCAAGCAGGGGAGGGGCAGAGAGTGAGGAGGACAGAGGATCCTAAGCGGGTTCTGTGCTGACAGCACAGAGCCTTATGTGGGGTTTGAACTCAAGAACCATCAGATCATGACCTAAGCCAAAGTCAGCCACTTAACCGATTGAGTCACCCAGGCACCCCTACATTTAAATAAATTTTAAACTGATCTTCCAATTTCTTTCATCTATTTTCTACTTCTTTGTTTTTATTCTTTCTTTAGTTAATTTATTATTTTTTGAGGTTCGGGGGAGAGGCAGAGAACGAAGGGGAGAGAGAATCCCCAACAGGCTCTGCACTGCTATCATAGAGCCTGATGTACAGCTTGAACTCACAAAACCATAAGATCATGACGTGAGCCGAACCAAGAGTCTGACACTTAAGCAACTGAGCCACCCAGGTGCCCCATAGTTCCAATACATTTTTAAGGGTCTAAAGTTCTTTCTTGCTCTCTATTCCTTCCTTATAATAGGACCTTATCCTTATATCATGGAGGCAGTATCTCCATTGATCTGAGTTTTTTTCAAATTTTCTTTTGCTCCCTACAACGTCTCTCTTGTGTCTCCACCCACCCCTCTTTTGGATATGGAGTTTGTTTTATCTATTTATTTTCATTCTATCATTCATGTTAGACTTTTTTCAAATATTAGGTGATCTTTGCCTATTCTCTCATATTTAAGAATAAGGCACTTGCAGATATGCTGTATGAATAGTAGGGCATGTTAACTTCTAGGCTTCCTTGTGACAAGACAAAGTAACAAACCAATTTTTTATTGGGGAGGCCCTTAACATCTGTGAGTCAGTTACTCAGAGAGGAATCCTCCAATCTCCCACCTGAGGAGAATAAGCTTGATTACCTAATAAGTGGATGGAGACCTTCACTTAATCTCTGATTTCAAAATGTCACCTCTCTTTTTCTCTCAACTAAATGTGCTATTCCCAAGTCCATGGCTTCCCTGCTTTTATTTCCCTAGAGAATACATCTCCAATGTTCTGAAACAGTGAAAAGATCTGGGGTTTTAACTGTTCCTTATAACCTCTGAACTCCTGTTTTCAGCTCCACCTCTCAGCCTAACATTCAAGACACCAAGAACCTCTGGTATCTAGAGCTTTCTAGTGTTCCACACTACAAATAGCTTTATTTGTTAATATTCATATTCCCTCTGCAACCTCAGCATCTGGCCTTCCCTAATGCACTAAATCATCCATCACTTATGCCTCTTTTCCATATTCTCCTATTCTCTTAGCTTTTGTAAGTTAATACTAGTTATTTCAGTGAGGTTTTTAAAAGGAGGTAAGATGTACATGCTCAATCCACTTTATTTTCATCATAAGTCCTCTCAAAGTTCTTGAGAGAACAAAAGATAGAAAGAATATGAAAGTTCTTGTTAAACTTGTAAATGTTCAGTAGTACTGTTAGTGGTAGGAGTAAATGTTATTTTTAAACAGAGGCGCCTGGGTAGCTGAGTCAGTTAAGCATCCGACCCTTGGGGCTCGGCTCAGGTCATGATCTCACAGTTTGGGAGTTCGATCCCCGTGTTGGGGTCTGCACTAACAGCACAGAGTCTGCTTGGGATTCCCTCTCTATCCCTCTCCTGCTTGCTTGCTCGCTCTCTCTCTCTCTCTCTGTCAAAATAAACTTTAAAAAATAAATAGCTATTCCAAAACAAAGGACTTTTTTTTTTCTCTCTGGTGTTCTAGAGAAGCACCAAGGCATTCATAAATAAAATGTCAAAAGTATTTGCAGCCTATATATCAAAAGATGAATACCTTTAATATATAAAAGAGCACCCCCTCACCAAATTGATTAGAGACAGAGTACCTAGCAGGGACTATGCAATAAATAACACAAAATTCACAGAACTACAAATGGCCAATAACAATGAAAACATATTTAGCTTGTCTAGTAATTAGGAAGATGAAAATTAAAACAATGAGGTCTTTTTCTCTCAATGACCATAGCAAAAACTGTAGAAAGTAATAATATCCAGTGTTGACAAGGTATGACAATGTTCCCAGTGATAATCAAATACCAAAAAATAAAAGGGCCTTCTTGCTCCTCAGTTCTAATTCTAATCCTCACTATATGACTCTAAACAAGTCACCCTCCCCTCTATGGGCCTCAATGTCCTCAACAGTTTGTTGTTGTTGTTGTTGTTGTTGTTGTTGTTAAAACAAGAACAAAACCCAGGGTGCCTGGGTGGCTCAGCCAGTTAAGTGTTTGGCTCTTGGTTTCAGCTCAGGCCATGATCTCATGGTTTGTGAGATAGAGCCCCGACTGGGGTTCTGTTCTGACAGCGCGGGGTCTGCTTGGGATTCTCTCTCCCCCTCTCTCTGACCCATCTCTCTCTCTCTCTCTCTCTCTCTCTCTCTCTCTCTCCCTCCCTCTCCCAAAATAAAAAAACTTAAAAAAAACAACCAAGAACAAAACCCTAAATTATCAAGAACATCTGATTTGCTTATCTCATAGGAGTGTTGCAAAGAAAAAAGCAACACTGGCCATGAAAGAATTTTGTAATCTTTAGAGCTCAGAATAATCCTGTAGCATTTATGAGAAGGAAAATGAAAGCATAGTCTTAAAAATAAGCTACTTACTGTCAGCTAAACATCCTATGAAAGAAACAGTGAATTTTCCCAAAGAACTACAGAAAGAGAATTAAAAAGAAATCTAGGTTCTGCTTTTTACCATATGACTTTAAACAAGTCCTCTAATCTCTGTGCTTCAGCTTTAAACACCTCTAAAATCTATAACTGTGTGACAAAGAGAGAAATGAAACCCTTGAACTGAAACAGTTGGAATTCAAACTTGCCCAAGTCTCTTGCCTAAAGAGGCTAAGGAGATCAGAGGCCAGCTTTGTAGAGATATCCAGTTTACTGTCCTATAAAACATTTTTTTTTACTGGCCAGCCTTCCTTCTTGGCTTATACCAAAGAAATAGCAAAATAACGGCATGATCATACCTCATTAAAGGCCTCGAACAAACCCTCCTCAGTCTTGTGTATGAAACAATGAACCCAGAAATACAAGCTAGTGGAAGTTTTGAACCACAACTCAGTCTTTATACTCCACTTTCTCTACAGAGAGCAACTTGAAATAGCGATATCAGGATGACGGCTTGGGAAGGAAACTTTCAGGGGAAACAACTCCATAGTTCTGTGTGGAGACATGGTAGGAATAGATCAAGTAAAATGGTTCCTAAAGGAAATGACAAGACCTCCCCACTGGAAGAATTAATCAATGAGTATTTATTAAGACCTGATCCATCCCACAGGAACTATTACACCCTCAGGGATCTTTTCCTTCAGAACTCCTAAGAGCAGTCATAGCCACTATTTAGCACTTAGCATACTCAAATACTATGTGCCAGGCACTGCACTAGATATTTTCATTTACATTAGCCAGTTTCTTCCTCAAATCAAACCTATTATTAGGTAAATTACTGGCTCCATTTTACAGATAAATAAATTCAGGCTCAGAGAATTTAACAGATTTACCCAAAATTATGGGCCATTATTATTGTCATTATTCTCGTTTTAGTAAAAAGGAAACTGAAGCTCATACAGGATAAATAACTATTAAGTTGTTAAGTAGCTGAATGGGATTTTGCCCAGGTGATTGTGCTATTATAGCCCATACTAATTCCACTCTATGGCTTTTCCTGTTCAATGCTAACCCACAAAATGGAAGCAAGATTTCAACTCTAATGAGTGTGCAGTTAAAAAATAAATGACATGTGCTATTCTTGGGGCGCCTGGGTGGCTTAGTCGGTTAAGCTTCCGACTTTCGCTTAGGTCATGATCTCGCGGTTCGTGGGTTCGAGCCCCGCGTCGGGCTCTGTGCTGACTGCCAGCTCAGAGCCTGGAGCCTGTTTCAGTCTGTGACTCCCTCTCTCTCTGACCCTCCCCTGCTCACGCTGTCTCTCTCTCTCTCCTAAAAATAAATAAAACATTAAAAAAAAAAAAATGACATGTGCAGGCTCTTTCTTCAGTTTCTTCCAAAGAATAAATGTCATCACTTCTTTTGCAGTTAAGCAGCAGCATTTACTTCCAGGAAAATCAAAGGGGATGGTAACTAACTATCCTAAGATTCTCTAGCCAATGGTAGTATCAAAAGAAATGAAGGAAAGGTGACATTGGCCCAAGGGCTTCTCACTGTCATGAAATCACACTCCCATGTCAGCAATCAGTGGTCATCACAGTGGATAATCACAAAATAACTAGCTGAATAATCTGATTAGCAAATCCTGACATTACTGGTCTCTTCCAATGCATTGACTCCCTTCCAATGCGTAAAATGGAAAGCTATTCTTATAACAGACTCTCTCTCTCAGGCCACATGCAATATTCTGACCCCTCAAGCAGTAAGACAGGCATCTGGGCCCCTAACTTTGCCTGACTGGCAACCAAAGAAAGGAATAATTGACTCAAATCTAAATCATTTACCTAAAGGCTTTTGGTAAGCCTGGCTTAGAAACAACAAACAGACTAGCCACATAAAACTTGCATCCTAACAATAATTAAGTGATCTATCTAATTTCAGGCCCCAGAAAAGGAAAGAACCCTATAGGAGCATGAGAAGAGAAGCTTAATGTAGGGAATGCATCCGAACTCTTTTGTAAGCTGCTAGTGTGGGATTTGGAAAAAGAATACCCTGCTGCCAGATAGCAACCACTCCACAAATCAGATATCTGAAGCTCAGGTTCAAACTGGCTTACTTAAAAAGCCAATTATTGGGGCGCCTGGGTGGCTCAGTTGATTAAGCCTCCAACTTTGGCTCAGGTCATGATCTCATGGTTGATGGGTTCGAGCCCTGCATCAGGCTCTGCGCTGACTGCCAGCTCAGAGCCTGGATCCTGTTTCAGATTCTGTATCTCCCTCTCTCTCTGACCCTCCCCTCCTCCCCTGCTCACGCTGTCTTCTCTCTCTCTCTCTCAGAAATAAATAAAACATTAAAAAATTTTTAAAGAAAAGGCCAATTATTAGCGAACACTATCATTGCAGTCTTGCAAGTACTACTCTTTTGCTCTGTTGTTACTTGCCCAGCCCCAAATGACCAGAAAGAGAAAATCAATTCCATACATTTATATTGCCAACAGTTAATAGAAACTCTGCGCTTGTGCCCTTGTAGGCTGGGAGAAAGGGATAGATTGTTGCCCTGTTCAAATTTTTACAATAGCCTAACCTGAGCTCATATCCCACCTTTGCAACTTACAGGCTGTATAACTTTGGTCAAGTAGCTCAATGGTCCTGAGCCTCAGTTTTTCCATCTGTAAAATGGGTATAGTATAATGGGCTCTAGGGATGAAATGAACTAAATTGTACATGACACATAACACATTAATCTCTTTGCTCTTTTGAGGAATATACTTATGTGCACAGTAACTACCCCAGATTTCAGAGCATAACGCTTTAGGAAAGGGGATATGTTTAATTTCATATTAAATATATGAACAGGAAAATGTTCTTACTGTAGCATCTAATGCAAGGTATGCACATGACAGGCGCAAGACAAATGGCATTCAATTAAGGTTTTAACTGCTAGGGAGGATGCTTAGTTCCAATTCCTTCCAAGATAATCAGACTTAATGCCAACCTAGAGAAACACCTAATTTTCCCTATCTTACAGAGTCTTTCCTTCATTCAAACAGTATTTACTGAGCAATTTTTTAGTGCTAGCCCCTTTCCGGGGCAATGCAGATATAAATATGACACTGTTCCAGCCACTATCAAGCTCATGGTGCAATGAGGAAAATAAGTATCAAAACAGATTAGTACAAAATGGAAAGTATTGTTTGCTTTAAGGTTCCAAACCAATTCTTCATTGCCCTGCTCTGTGATACTGGACTGGACCCTACAGGCTACCCATGTCCATTCCCAGTGGATTCATGTTCAGATTTTGCCTATAGAGGGTGTTGGAAGGAGATTACAAACTAAAAGAGAAAGAAGGGACTTTTCCTACAAATCAGCAAGTAGATCAGCATGCAGGGGTTCATGATAGATTTCAACACAGTGGCTTTCCAGGTTTTGAGGCAAGCACTCTCCAGCCAGTTTCTTCTTCACCACAGCAGCAAGCAACACATTCCTACGACAACCGTACACTCTCCTCAGAGGCCTGAGTTTCAGCCTTGTGGAGCTCTCTTTTCTTAATTTTGTAAGTTCCTTCCTCATTTGTTTTTCCTTCAGCTCTAGGGATGGTACCAGTTTTCTGTAGTTGCTACCCTATTACACCTTAGAGTTTTCTTTTATCTCTTTTGTAGTTAACTACTTTTATCTAGTTAACAATTCTTCATATTAAATTTTACCTGTTCAACTTATTGGTGTGGCTTCTAACCTTCAAGTGGACCTTGACTGCTGTAAGTAGATTAAATGTTGTGATACTGGTCATGGAGTCCAACCTCCATATTTTATAGGTAAGATACTGGAGTTTCAAAGATTGGAAGTGACCTACCTGCCCAAGGTCACATGATGGTAGAACTGGAATTAGAACTCCTGCATCTTGGCTCTCAATAAACAATAAGCATGTACCAAGCACCTATTCTATGTCCAGACTCTCCACTGGCTGCTGAAAACACAACAAATGAACTATACCAAAATCCCTGCCCTCAAGGGAGCTCACCACCTGGTTGCTCCCTTATAAGAGACAGATACCAAAAAAAAAAAAAAAAAAAAAAAGAGTTGTAGGCAGAGTGACAAGCCCTAAGACAAAAAGAAAAGGAATTACTAGTTCTGAGACGGTCAGCAAAGGCTTCTCAGAGGGTCTCATTGCACCGTGTTTTATTCCCTAAATGAAGGATTCCTGAGCTGATTAGAAGGTTAGAAAACCTCAAAATAAACCTATAACCAAGGCTTAAGAAATACAAGTAGCCAAACAATAAACCTCCACTCTGGGCATAATCAGAAATATCACTAATAGCAAATCCTTCTAGAATAGGAAGCAATATAGAAACAAATTATAGATGAACACTTGTCAGTATTAACTTAGGCGGCAACAGGAGTTGGGATAAGACAATGATCAGCTATCAGCCTGGGAAGCTTTATAGGAGAGTGTGTAATTGTACGAAGCTCTGAAGAAAGGCTAGCAAGACTGGAGAAGAGATGTAGCCTGTCTGAGAGAACACTCACATGTGAGGAAGAATACACCTAGTGAGTTGGCAGAGCATAGTAAGAAGGGGCCTTGACAGTCCTAGACCAGACAGGAGGCCTACTTTACCTTACTCTCCAGTTCTAGCTGAATCAAGCTTCCCACTGCTTCCCTCAAACAGTAAGTTCTTTCATATTTCTAAGATTCTACATATACTGTTCCCTCTGCCTACAATGCCCTTCGCAAATCTCTTTCTAAGATCTGAGCCATCCTGCAAGGTACAAATCAAACATCATCTTCACTGTAAATTTTTCTCCAGTTACTCCTCCCATTCTTGGTCGGGTCAGAATTAATCATTCCCTCTTCAGTGCTCTTTGTAGATCTCTCAATTATAGTGCTTTCTTGAACTATAATATAATTATTTGTCTGTGTGTGCCTTCTCAACTAGACCATAAATTCCTAAGCAGTATCTATTACTATTCCTAGTAAACAGCAGGAGCTCAATAAAGGTATACAGAATTGTTCTTCTGAACTGTCTAGACAAACTCAGCCTTTAAACCTTAGAATGAATGTGTTTCAGAGCTCTAACATTCCCTGATTCATGATAAATCCCTCCTAAATCCCTCCTGGGGTCTAGAACATTAGGCTGTACTAGAAACTCAGTAAGTATTTTTACTTGAGAGCTTAAGTATTTCCTTTTGCCAAACTGGCAATGCAACTGTGTGTCTTTAGTGTCTCCACTAAGGGAATTAAAGTTTGTTGCCAGTCCAAACACTACAGTTCTTTATCCTCTTCCCTTACATAAACTGAAAAGACTGAGAATTCCAGTCAGCTGAAACCTTCCCAGGGAAGAGGACTTGGCTATTTCCTAATACTTCAAACCATTGCTGTTAATATGCACATGGCTGGCGTATTTTCTCTTTTGGCAGTTCATTCAAAGTGAGGAAGGAAGTATCATGCACTAAAATCAGAGAGAAAGATTTGGAGTCAAAAGAAGAGAATGAGTCCCAGCTCTGCCGCTCTTTATTTTGCCAGATGACTTTGAACAAGTCATTTAATCTCTCAATCCCCAGATAAGAAATAGAAAAAGTATTACCTGTTCCTTGGGTTACCATAAGGATCAAATGAGGACTAATTCTTATTGTGCTGAATTCTAATCTTATGAATTTGACCTTCTCTGTAGAAGGCCATATACAGAGAAGACAGAGAACACAAGGGTTTAAGTCAGACAACCTGAGATTAGGCCCACCTCTTCCACTTAACTATGTGATATGAACACATCATTTAATCTCTCTGAACCTCAAATTGCCCTATACATTCATAAGGAATAATCCTACCTGCAGTACTACCTTGTAGAATTACTATGAAGCTTAAAATAGTAAGGAGATGATATGGATGAAAGCAATATATTTGACAAGCCATGAAGGTTTATTGCAATACCTCACTTGTATGGAATTCAGTAATTCAATAACCTTGTCTTCTGGATCACACAGAGAACTAGAAAGTAAGCAAAAAACACCTCTTCAAAGCCAAAATAATGGTCTTTAATTCTTCACACTTTACAGCCAGTAGAATCCCTAGGGCCTCACTTTTCCTTTCCATATCTAATAAACTAAGTAATTTGAGAGCACCACATACAGTAGGTGAGAAGTGACAAAGAAAGAAGAAAAGGTAGAAAATAATTCCAAAACAACCACAAGATATAAAAAGCACAGTACTCACCAAAAAAGAGGCCCTTAGCTTTTGTTTTTAAGTTCAGCATTAGATTGGTTAGTAGAGAATACAATAGCTCCCATGACCATCAGTGCAACACAAAAAGGCAGAATAATTGATGTTCACAATAATGGACTTGAATCTTAAGAAAGATTAAATAATAATATCTATTCTGAAGAGGAGAATATATAATTTAGACCCCACTACTGGACTTTTTTAGACCCATTTTTGGACTTTTTATAAGGCGAAGAATCATAAAAACAAAGAGAAATGAGAAGAGCAACAGCCACAAAATACTGAAAGCTAGAAAGCAGCAATAATCAGTAACGGACATCAGATCCAAGAAGGATGAATACTGAGCCAGCACTGGAGTCGGGGAGGGGGACAAAAAGTAACCTGATTTGCAACTGCTACGGGGGTTTTGTAGAACCCCCATGAGTTTCGGAAACTGGTAGCACAATGTTCAGGGTTTCTTTTCCCTCTGGAAAGGATAAGACAGGGAGTCTCTAGATAAGGGAATAGCAGGTACAGTTGAAGGCAGGGTTACAATACTGAAAATAAGAATGTTACTGAGAACTGATGGATGTAGGGGGGAGGGGGGATGGGCATGGAGGAGGGCACTCATGGGGATGAGCACTGGGTGTTATGTGGAAACTAATTTGACAATAAACTATTTGTCAATAAATAAATAAATAAAATAAAAACAAACAGAAAAAAAAAGAAAATAAGAATGTTAAATGAAATGAATATTGAGGATCTGTCTGTAGCCTTCCTCTTCCATTCAGCTTCCAGACCACTAGAGCCAGGCCTAGGACATCTAGGAAGAAGACTAGAAGATCTTTCCAGAGAGTCTGACCAGCCCTAGTGGAAAGACTTACTGATGCTGACATTGTAGGTGCCTCACCAATATCCCAGGCAGATCACCACGCAGTGAGGTCCACAATCAGTAAGCCCCATCCAAGTATTTAAAATTTCCAATCAGCTTTTTAGCATCCCATTTTAACATGAACAAACAACCAAGGATCACCAGATATCTGGGGAAAGCTCCAACATAAAAAACAGAATTCAGATCCTATTCATTTTAAATTTGAGAATCCAAATGAAAAGTTATTTGAAAAAAAGCATAAGTACAATAATGATGCTCTGTCAATGATTTGTCAAAGGTTATCAATGATTAACAATTTACATCAGGTGGACCTACATCATCAACTTTTCAAAACCTAGTGGTTCATTTCACTGATGGCTATTCACTTCATCAGGGATAAGAGGTATTAAAAAACAAAATCTGCTAAGTCTTGGCAAAATGCTGTATTATGCCTGTGTTAATTTTTCTAATTCTAAAGATATCTGTTGTAAATGGATTTACACATGAATGGAATATCCCAATGAAGGCATTAACATAAAGACATCAATGGTCATGAATAAAAGCATTAAGAGACATAATTGTGTCTACTAATCACTGATGCTACAACATGTAATTAGATTTTTATCTATGCAAAATTCTAGATGAACCTAAAGGAGGAATGTCTCTCATCCCATGGCACCTCACCTTCAGAAGCCAGGGAGAACTTCACAGAAAACATGGTTTTTGAGAAAAGTTTTAAAGAAAGAACAGAAGGTTGTCAAGTAAAACAGAGGAATGAGAGAGACGGAAAGTACAGACAGCAGAAAGACTATCATGGGCCAGATACATGAGGGCAAAAGAGTTGAGAAGCTGTAAATAACAGTGTCACTGGAGAACAGGCAGGAGCAGTGGGAAATGAGGCTAAAAGTGTAGGTAAAGACCAGATTAAGGAAGATCTCATGTCATAGAAGGAATCTGGACTCTAACCTAGAGGCAACTGAGAGCCAGTGAAGACTTTTAACCACCAATTAAGATAACCAGATTTGAATCTTGGAAAAGATCATTCTGATGATGATATTACAGATTTTGAGGGTGGGAAAGGAGAAGGTGGTGGCTACAATCTTCCAAGCTATATACTTACTGTTTCCAAAGGGCAGTTCTCACACCTAGAAACCCCAGGTTCTGCTCTCACCTTATCATGAAATAGGTTATTTATCTCTAAGAGACCAGTAGCTACCAGAGACACTCTAATGGTCCCCCTGAGGAAACCAGCATCCCAAGGCCTCCACTGCCAGGTTCTTTTTTTTTTTTCCTCCTAAGGTCTTTAAAGGCACAAAGAATATGTTATGTCACCTTATCAGAGTATATCTCTCTGCCTGGTTTCAATGAGTGTGGCAAATTCCAGCCACTTCTCAAAGCTATGTCAAACGAACACACACATATACAGACATGGCTATGTGTCTGATTTCTCCATGTACATTCTTTAAGGAGATGCGAAGAAAGATGGAAAGGAATATTTAATGAGCATCAATTTTTTTAAATGTTTTATTTATTTCTAGGAGAGAGAGAGAGAGAGAGACAGCGTGAGCAGGGGAGGGTCAGAGAGAGAGGGAGTCACAGACTCTGAAAAAGGCTCCAGGCTCTGAGCTGGCAGTCAGCACAGAGCCCGACGCGGGGCTCAAACCCAGGAACCACGAGACCATGACCTAAGCGAAAAGTCGGACACTCAACCGACTAAGCCACCCAGGCGCCCCTAATGAGCACCAATTTAATGTTTGATTCTTTCCTATAAATTCTCACTTAATCCTTATCACGACCTTAAGCAAGGTAGATATTTATATTCCCACTTTTAGAGATGAAGAAATTATCATGCAAAGAGATTAAAGGATATACCCAAGGTCACAGAACCAGTGTAAAGTGAAGCTGAAATTTAAAGCCACAATACGCCTATACATTTACCAAGGCTTTTTTACTACCCCACACTAGCTTTTCCTGTATCTTATTTTCTTCATTACTTAATCTCCACTTTACTCAGTCTATTGAATTGCATTATACTGAATCACTCACAGAAGAGATCAACAACCTGGAAAAACAACCAAACAATAAGAACAAAAAAGTGCAAATGGAAAACTTGGGCAACAGATGTAAGTAGTAGTAAAGTAGCAGAAGCAGCAGTAGCAATCCCAACAAGCTCTTTGGAGCCCTACCGGATACTAGCAAGGACAGAAATAGCCATGCTGACAGACCTCCATTCCAAAATTTTATCTCTTCTTCAGCCAGCCCCAGCACAGTCCTTGGTAAAATACTGCCTAAAATACTGCACACATCATAAATGAATTCCAATAAGCAGATGCAATCTCTCCCTGAGGCATTCTCACTCTCACAAAAACACGAGGAACTGGAGAAAGCTTTTGTTCTCCATCCGAGTAACTGCCTGCAAGCACTTGGTGGTAAAGGGAAATTGGGTTTGAGAAGCAGATGGTTTGTCAAAGAGCCTAAAACCTAAGGTGAAGAGGAAGCAATTTACTAAAACCAAACATTCCAAAAGAGGAAACCAAGGTGTCTCTGAGGTGATAAAGAAAATCATCACAGTCATGATTTGCCCTCCAAACAGAGGGTCCCCAAAGCACCCTGTAGAAACAGAAGCTAAGTCTTACCAACTAGCTCTAGGTGCACTGGTCCCAGAGTTATCACCACAGGTTAATACTAACATTCTGGATTTTTCTAAAGTAAGTATCACTTGTTTACAACAACTGTGTTTAGTTATGAAGATCTGACTATGGAAGGACTGTGAAAAGAGAAGGAAAGTACTATTATAACAATTAGACCCTCAATATAATAAGGGGAGAGAGGAAGGAACTTAAAGATTAAGTAAGATAATGTACATAAAGAGCCTAGAAATTGAGCTGGCATTAATTAATTGGCTTAATTACTGTTTGCTCAATTGAGCTGAAAAACAAAGGAGAAATTAACATTTGTTTAATACCTTCTGATTATCAAAAATGACCTTACCAGTTTTCATATACTTTACCTCATTTAACCCTCAAAACAATCCAGAACAAGTGTTAATCATCCTAATTTTATATATAAGATGAGAGGTTCAAAAAAATTAAGCTACTTGCTTGGTCATTCAGTTTAATAACTTAATAAATAAAATAATAAAAAGTTGTGATTTATTCACAGTATCAGCAAATTATATGGGAATTAGAATACCTGAGTTTTAGTGCTAACTATGCCAAACTGTTTGCAACTTAAACTAAGTCCCTTCCTCTCTCTGGAGTTTAAACTTCTCTCCTAACTCAACAGTGGTACAACATTTAAGTTAAAGACTAGTTAAATTATCTTGAAACTCCAAGAATATAGGACACACAACCAAGACCCTACTGGACAAGAAATTCTCCCGTGTTGCCCAGTGTTCACTCTGCTCTTCCTCTGGCTATCCTCATTACGAACAGCTTACCTCCACCTGTCCATTAGCCATTTCTAAGCTAGAAGCATCCTTTCCGGAGCAGCTCACCACCTGTGCTGGATGCTTCATTAAGTGTAAAGCTGATACCATACTTTGCTGGAAGCCTGGTGCACAAATGTTACGTGGAGATGAATAAATCATTCCAGTTGTGTTGGGTTGCAATTGTAAGGGCAGCAGCTGTGGGTCTAAAAACAGATGGTCTTATAAGGATGGAAGACTTCTGTCCTATCTGATTTTCCTAGGGCAAGCAGATTTGGGTCAGCAGGAAGCCTGGCTGGGAAGTGGCTGAGTAGAGCTAGTATCCAGTGAAGAGGAAAGATGACAGAAATGCACATGAGGTTTCTTTCCATAATAAATGAATATGTCAGAGGCTGCAATTACCAGGATCCCAAACTCTTATTTTTATACTTACTCATCAACTTCTAAATTGTTTTCTTTTCAGTCCAACACTTCTTTCTCTGATTTTAATACAAAGGTGAGCTCAGGGATAGTGCCTAGCCTGGGCACAAAAACAGAACCTTAAGATATGCTGACTAAAACAAACTGAAAAAGAAAAAAACAGAAAAACAGACTAAACTTACTGGATGACAGTGGAATGAATGCCTACGATATGGTCAATAATAGTAGGTGTGCAGTAAATATACATTTAATAAAGTAATATGCCAGGCACCATCCTAGGTGTTTTACATACATTCTCTCATTTCATTCTCAAGATATCCTTTATTTTATTATCTCCATTTTATAGATAAGGTAATTAAAACTCAAGAAAGTCAGGTACTCTGTCCAGAGTCACACAGCAAATTAAATAAGGGAGTCATAATTGACCCCCCCAGGGCTAAATGACTCTAAAGCTCTCTGCATCTTGTTAACCTCCTTTCCTACCAACAGCCTTTCTTGCTGTTCTTCAAACACATCTACCTCATTCTTACCTCTGGACCTTTCTGTTTCTTGTTTCCCCCATTACATCTCATGACTTTCTACTTTAGATCATTCAGGTCTCTACTAAAATGTCTTCACTTCAGAAAGGCTTTTCTTTTCTTGATCATTCCCCCAACAAATCTTGTTCCCTCACCTTGCTTTTTTTTTAATTATGGCACTAACATTATATTATTAGTTAATTTGTTTGCTTACTGTCAGTCTTAACCACTAGAATGAAAAATCAAATTACAAAAAGGACTTTGGTTTGGTCACAACTGTATCCCTAGCACTTAGAACAGTGATTAGTACATTGCAGGTACTCAACAAATATTCAATGAATGAATTCCATATGCTTCAATATCACAGAGCTCTAGAACATTAGTGTAAAAATAAAACTGTTATACAGTATAAAGAATACATGCTTTGAGATTAGGCAGATCTGGGTTCAAGTCTCTGATTGACTATGACTGTGACTTTGGACAAGTCTAAACTTCTTTATTCTTCTCATCTGTAAAATGGGCATAAAGTATAAGTCCCATAAATTTGTTACAAAGATTAAATGTGCTAAACACATGAAATGCTTTGCAGAAACTATAAAGTGTTATATAAATATGTTTATGATGATAATGGAGAAAAGTTTCAAGACAATTTAATCAAGCCTTTCACTTTAGAGATCACCCAAGGCCCAAAGAAGTAACATGAACTGTCCAGTGTCCCACAGTTACCTAGAACCAAACCAGGCAATCAAGTTGGGGCACTGGCCATTATCCTCCACAAATTACTTGTCCTCTGGTGTTACTTAGAACCAAACCAGGCAATCAAGTTGGGGCACTGGCCATTATCCTCCACAAATTACTTGTCCTCTGGTACTCCATTTTCTCTTTATTCTTCTTTTACCTCACTGGCTATTCCTTTGATCTTCTCAGCCTTCCCAGGGTTCCAATGTCAAATCTCTGCTCTATCTACACACATTTTTTAGGTGACCAGAGCTACTTTATGGCTTCACATATGCTAATGAATCCCAGATTTAGATCTCTAACCTGAACTTCTCTGAATTCTAAGACTTGTAAAGCCAACTGCATACATGATTGTCTAATTGCCATCTAATATGTAGTATGTCTAAAACCAAACACCTGATCCCTTCCTACAAACCTGCTCTTCTCAGTCTTTCCCATCCACGTAAATGGTAACTCCAATCCTATAGTTGCTCAAAGCAAAAAAACTTCCCTTAACTACTTTCTTACTCTCATAGTCCTCATCCAACAGATTAGAAAATTCTGTCAGCTCTACTTTCAAATCATACCAATTCCAACAATTTCTTGTCACCTCTACTGCCAACACACCGGCTCAAACTTTCATTACCTCATTCCGTAACTCTTGTTAATGGCTTCCTATCTCATACCACTGCTTCTATTTGATACCTCTTGCCATCTATCTATCCCCTGGCCCCTTCTCCTCAGAAGCCAAAATGACCCTTTAGATTCAGTTCAGATCATGTCATTCCACTTTGTTCAATACCCACGATGACTTTTCATCTCATTCAGAATAAAATAAAAAGTCATCATCATGGCCTACAAGACACTGTGTAATCTGGCTCTCTTCGAACTATCTATGTGAGGTCTAGCCCCGCATGGGCTCTGTGCTGAGAGCTCAGAGCCTGGAGCCTCCTTCAAATTCTGTATCTCTCTCTCTCTGCCCCTCCCCCACTCATGCTCTATCTTTCTCTCTCTCAAAAATGAGTATGGAAGATGTGGAGAAACTGGAATCTTTAAGAGGTGCACACTCCAGTGACTGAACCAGCCAGGTGTCCCAGAAACTGAAATCCTTATATACTGCTGGTGGGAATGTAAAATGGTATGGCTACTTTTGTAGTTCCTCAAAAGGTTAAACATAAAGTTACCATATGATCCAGCAAGAATGCATTTTCCACCTAGAATGCATTTTCCTCCACTTGAGAAATGAAAACATATGTCCACACAAAAACTCATATATGAATGTTCATAGCAACATTACTCATAATAGCTAAAAAGTAGAAACCACCCAAATGTCTGTTAATGATATGATGGATAGATTAATAAATGTGGTATATCCATAAAAGGGAACATTAGGAAATGAAAGGAATCAAATAATGACACATGCTACAACATAGATGAACCTTGAAAACATTACACTAAATGAAAGAAGCCCAGGGGCAACTGGGCGGCTCAGCTGGTTGAGTGTCCAACTCCTGGTCTCAGCTCAGGTCATGATCTTGCAGTTCTTGGGACTGAGTACTGCACTGGACTCTGTGCTGACAGCACAAGCCTGCTTGGGATTCTCTCTCTTCTCTCTCTGCTGTTCCCGTTCACATGCTTGTGTGCATGCATACACATGCGCTCTCAAAAATAAATAAACATTTTTTAAGTGTTTAGGGGGCACCTGGGTGGCTTAGTTGGTTACCGTCTGACTTCAGCTCAGGTCTTGATCTCATGGCTCACGAATTCGAGCCCCGCGTTGAGCTCTGTGCTGAAAGCTCAGAGCCTGGAGCCAGCTTGGGATTCTGTGTCTCCCTCTTTCTCTGCCCCACCCTCATTTGTGCTCTGTGTCTCTGTCTCTCAATAAATAAACTTTAAAAAACATTTTTTAATAAAAAAATTAAAAAAAAATAAAGTGTTTAGGATTGGGGTGCCTTGGAGTCTTAATCAAATAAGCGTCCAACTTCGGCTCGGGTCACAATCTCATAGGTCATGAGTTCAAGACACGCATCAGGCTCTACGTTGACAGCTCAGAACCTGGAGCCTGCTCTGGTTTCTGTGTCTCCCTCTCTCTCTCTGCCCCTCTCCAACTCATTTTCTCTCTCTCTCTCTCTCTCAAAACTGAATAAACATTAAAAACTTTTAAGTGTTTAGGATCAACTGTTTAATGGTTATGTGACTTCTTTAAAATACATACATACATACATACATACATACATACATACATACATGGGGTGCCTGGATAGCTCAGTTGGTTAAGCATCCAGCTTTAGATTTCAGCTCTGGTCATGAATTCACAATTCCTGAGTTTGAGCCCCACATTGGGCTCCATGCTGGTAGAGTGGAGCCTGCTTGGGATTCTCTCTCTCTCTCTCTCTCTCTCTCTCTCTCTCTCTCTCTAAGCAAATAAATAAACTTAAAAAAATAGATTAGTGGTTGCCTAGGGCTCATGAATGTGAAAGAAGTATGAGGTGACTGCTAAAGGGTATATATTTCTCTTTGGGGTAAGAACATGAAAATTAATTATGATGATGGTTGCACAATTCTGTGAATATACTAAAAGCCACTGAATCATACTCTATAAATGGGTGAACTGTATGGCATGTGGGATTATTGCTCAAAACAGCTATTATTTAAAAAAAAACTTTAAAATGTAATCTGGGGGGTACCTGGGTGGCTCAGTCAGTTGAGCATCCAACTTCAGCTCAGGTCATGATCTCCCAGTTTGTGGGTTCGAGCCCTGCATTAGCCTCTGTGCTGACAGCCCAGAGCCTGGAGCCTGCTTCAGATTCTGTGTCTCTCTCTCTTTCTCTGCCCCTCTGCTGCTCATGCTCTGTCTCTCTCAAAAATAAACATTTAAAAAATATTTTAAAAAATAAATAAATAAAACGTAATCTGGAATTTTTTTTAGGTTCCATTTATCAACATACTTAACATTCATATTCAACATAACATTTACGGAATGCTAAATAACTCTCACCTTCTTTATTCCACTTAATATTCACAACTAAAAATGCTATGAGGTAGGGGTTATCAGCTCACCCATTTTGCAGGTAAGAAACCTACGGCTCATAGAAATTAAATGATTTAAGATATATACAAGTTATCAGAGCCATGAGTTGGTCCTGCATTCACTATATCCAAGTCTAGGGCTCTTTCTCATCTCTTTTACCCCACTTCTTACCAGTGAGCATAATTAAGATCCACCTATAGCACTTACTCTTCAAAGCTATGAACTAATATACCAAAGACTAAGAGATCCTAAGAACACAGATTTATAACCAAAGACTGAGAGAATGATTACCAAAACTGTATCATAAAATCCAATAACCTTGCATTAATCACTTGGTCAGCAGTTCTTTGCTACATGAAAAGAAGGGGTTAGGTCTGATTTCCAAGGTCACCTATATGGGGAAATAAAGGAAAGAGAAAGGAAAAAAAAAAAGTATACAGTATTCTCCAGCAAACCAATTAAGAGCCATAAGCACTTCAGACTGGTTTGCAAGTGACCTCAGCCAGTCTTGAAATAAGACAGTTTCTCAATAACACCACCGAAAAGCACTTATTAAAAAGCTAGCTGTGGGAATGCCTGAGTGGCTCAGATGGTTAAGCATCCAACTTCAGCTCACATCACGATCTCACAGCTTGTGAGTTTGAGCCCACTTTGGGCCCTGTACTGACAGCTCAGAGCCTGGAAGCTGCTTTGGATTCTGTATCTCCCTCTCTCTCTCTCTGACCTCCTCCCAGAGCGGCTGCACTGTGTGCGGGCACCACTCCTTTGTTCCTTTGTACTCGTGGCAGGTTGGATTCCTGGAGGAACCGCGCGCTACATCCGCGCTCCGAGCTGGCTGGAACTTTAGAGGGAAGGCGAAGTATTTAAAACTGGGAGATTTGCATGCGAGTTCGTGTTTTGGGTGGTGAGACACAGAGGGACCTGGTTTCCCTCTCTCCAGCGGGCCAGATGCTCCCTGCAGGCAAACCCCCGCCTATGCTCGCCAACCGGACCTGGAGAATCGGGAGCAGCAGCTTCTGGTTCTACCCCCAGGGCTAGGCAAGAGGCTTGGAATTGCCCTGAGAGGTTGTGTCTACCGCAAGTTCAATCTGGCGCGCAGACTGCACTTGCATATTAGCCTAGCCTGGGTAAAGAGCACAACCCACCAGGCACGGGAAGTTGACACACCCAAAAAAGCAAAGTGCAGTGCTTGGTTCAAGAAGGGACTGGTGCACCGTCACCCTCTTCCCCACGACCGCTAAGGCAGAACTCCTGCCTGACCCACTGGATCACACCAGCCCATCCCTGCTAGAGAGCTGCCCTCCTCCCCTTTTTTTTTTTTTGTTTTTTGCCTTTTTTTTTTTTCTTTTTCCCTTTTTCCCGGAACACTGGCCAGATGAGAACTCTGGTCAGCAGCTTGCTTAAACAGTCACATTTAGTCCATTCTGTATATGTAAACTCTACACCTACTGACCTTTTTCATCTCTGTCTCTCAGGAGTAATTAGACTATATAGTTTCTCTGGATAACACCAACATCCTTCTCTCACCTCTCCAACCATATTCCACCCTTTAGCTCTTTGAAAAAAGCTTCTTATCCCTTCTGCCTGTTCATTCTATTTCCAATTTTGCCTCATCCCCGCCCTGTCTTAGCTCTCTTTCTCTATGCTCTTCAACCAGCACTGAATACACCTGGCTACTCAACTGTAGCTGGGATATCCAGTTATATGCTTTAAACCGTTCTTTGTCCATCGGTTTTCATCTTTTTACCTTTTGTTTTCTTCTTTTTGATCCTTTTATGTACTTTTTATTCTCTATTATTCGTCCTCCGTCCTCCATCTTTTCTCTTAACTTTTTCGTTTTCCCTCTTGGTTTGCATGTTAGTTGGAGTTCTCTTGTGTTCGTCTCCTCCTGCTCCCTGTGTGTTTGTCTGTTTGTTTACTTCTCCAGGGCTACCTCAAGAAACAAGCCAGAGGGGGCGCCTGGGTGGTTTAGTCGGTTAAGCGTCCGACTTTCGCTTAGGTCATGATCTCGCAGTTCGTGGGTTCGAGCCCCGCGTCGGGCTCTGTGCTGACTGCCAGCTCAGAGCCTGGAGCCTTTTTCAGAGTCTGTGACTCCCTCTCTCTCTGACCCTCCCTGCTCACGCTGTCTCTCTCTTTCTCTCTCTTAGAAATAAATAAAAATATTAAAAAAAAAAAAAAAAAGAAAAGAAAGAAACAAGCCAGAGTACTGAAGGTGAAGAGTCCCAAATATCACTACAAGTAGGAAAATAAAATAACCAGGGTCTCAGCAAGAGAGACCAAGAGATACCATTCAAAAAACACTCTCTGAAAGGACAGGCCCTAGACAGTCAAAGAGTCTTCGTGGATACAGCAGCGCTCACAGGTGCAGAGAGCATAACAAGTCTTTAAACTAAAAAGAGCCAGAAAGCTAACAAAAATGACGAAACGAAAGAGCTCTCCAAAGAAACTCCAAGAAGAAATGACAGCTAATGAACTGCTCAAAACAGATATAAGGAGCATAAATGAACAAGATTTTAGAATAATAATCATAAAATTAATAGCTGGGCTTGAAAAAAACATAGGGGACATCAAAGAAACTATGGCTACAGACAAAATGGAAAATAAAAATAGGCATGAAGAATTAAAAAATGCGATAAATGAGATACATAATAAATTAGAGGCCTCCAATGCACGGATTGAAGAGGCAGAAAGGAGAATAAGTGATTTAGAAGATACCATTATAGAAAAACAAGAAGCTGACAAAAAAAGAGACAAACTGATCCAAGATCATGAAAGAAGAGTTCGAGAGCTCAGCGATACGGTCAAACGCAACAATATCCATATCACAGGAATCCCAGAAGAGGAAGAGAGAGGGAAAGGTGCTGAAGGAGTCCTGGAACAAATTATAGCAGAGAACTTCCCCAACCTGGGGAAGGAAGTAAACGTTGAAATACTAGAGGCACAGAGGACTCCCCGCAGACGTAGCTTGAATCGATCTTCTGCATGGCATATCATAGTAAAAATGGCAAAATATAAGGACAAAGAGAGAATTCTGAAAGCAGCTAGGGAGAAAAGGACCCTAACATACAAAGGGAAACCTATCAGAGTGGTGATAGTGGAGTGGCAGGAGATCTTCAATGTGATGAAGAGAAAAAATATGCAGCCAAGAATCCTCTATCCAGCAAGCCTGTCCTTCAAAATAGAAGGAGAGATAAAAACCTTTCCAAATAAACAGAAATTGAAAGAATTTGTCATCACTTAGCCAGCCCTACAAGAAATGCTGAAGGGGATACTCTGAAGGAAATGTTGCAAGGAACAAAGATACCAGAGACACCACCATAAACATGAACCTGAACCCTGCAAAGGACACAAAGACTCTAAACCCACATATTTCAATAATAACACTGAATGTAAATGGACTAAATGC
Source organism: Hyaena hyaena (assembly GCF_003009895.1). Lineage (NCBI taxonomy): Eukaryota > Metazoa > Chordata > Mammalia > Carnivora > Hyaenidae > Hyaena > Hyaena hyaena. The sequence continues at coordinate 395,652 of NW_024081479.1, read as the reverse complement.
TCCAATCAAAAGATATAGGGTAGCAGAATGGATAAAAAAACAAAACTCATCTACATGCGGTCTACAAGAAACTCATTTTAGACTGGAAGATACCTTCAGATTAAAAGTAGGGGATGGAGAAATATATATCATGCTACAGGAAATTAAAAGAAAGCCGGATTAGCTATACTTATATCAGACAATCTGGACTTTAAATTAAAGACAGTAACAAGAGATGAAGAAGGGCATTACATAATAATTACACGGTCCATTCATCAGGAAGAACTAACAATCATAAATGTCTACGCACCGAATATGGGAGCACCTAATATTTAAAACAATTAATCACAAACAGAAACAAGCTTTTAGATAAGAATGTGCTAATAGCAGGGGACTTTAATACTCCGCTTACAGCAATGGATAGGTCAACCAGACAGAAAATCACTAAAGAAATAATGGACTTGAAAGACACATTGGACCAGATAGATCTGACAGATATATTTAGAACTCTACATCCTGAGGCCAGGGAATTCACTTTCTTCTCAAGCGCTCATGGCACATTCTCCAAGACAGATCACATACTGGGACATAAAACAGCCCTCAATAAATATAAAAGAATTGAGATCACACCATGCACACTCTCAGATCATAATGCTTTGAAACTTGAAATCAATCACAGGAAGAAGTCTGGAAAACCTCCAAACACATGGAGGTTAAAGAACACCCTACTAAAGAATGAATGGGCCAATCAGGCAATTAGAGATGAAATTAAAAAAATATATAGAAACAAATGAAAATGAAAACACAACAATCCAAAATCTATGGGATACGGCAAAGGTAGTCCTAAAAGGATGGTACATTGCACTCCCGGCCTATTTAAAGAGATTGGAAAAAGCACAAATCCAAAATCTAACAGCTCACCTAAAGGAACGAGAGGCAGAGCAACAAGAACGCCCTAAACCCAGTAGAAGAAGAGAAATAGTAAAAATTAGAGCAGAAATAAACAACTTAGAGACCAAAGAAACAATTAACAGATCAGTGTAACCAAGAGTTGGTTTTTTGAAAAAATAAAACAAAATTGACAAACCTCTAGCCAGGCTTCTCAAAAAGAAAAGAGAGAGCACCCAAATAGACAAAATCATGAATGAAAATGGACTTATTACAACCAACCCCTCAGAAATACAAGCAATTATCAGGGAATACTATGAAAAACTATATGCCAACAAACTGGACAACTTAGAAGAAATGGACAAATTCCTAAACACACACTCGCTATCAAAATTCACACAGGAAGAAATAGAAAATCTGAACAGACCCATAACTAGTGAAGAAACCGAATCAGTTATCAAAAATCTCCCAACAAATAAGAGCCCTGGACCAGATGGCTTCCCTGGGGAATTCTACCAGACATTTAAAACGGAATTAATCCCAATTCTTCTCAAGCTATTCCAAAAAATAGAAACAGAAGGAAAACTCCCGGACTCATTTTATGAATCCAGCATCACTCTGATTCCCAACCCAGACAGGGATCCAGCAAAAAAAGAGAACTACAGGCCAATATCCTTGATGAATACGGATGCAAAACTCCTCAACAAGATACGTGCAAATCGAATCCAACAGCACATAAAAAGAATCACCCACCAAGATCAAGTGGGATTAATACGTATTCTAGGTTACAGGGCTGTTTCAACATTCGCAAATCAATCAATGTGATACATCATATCAATAAAAGAAAAGATAAAAACCATATGATCCTGTCAATAGATGCAGAAAAAGCATTTGACAAAATACAGCATCCCTTCTTAATAAAGACTCTAGAGAAAGTCGGGATAGAAGGAACCTACTTAAACATCATAAAAGCCATCTATGACAAGCCTTCAGCTAACATCATCCTCAACGGGGAAAAACTGAGAGCTTTCCCCCTGAGATCAGGAGCACGGCAGGGATGTCCACTCTCACCACTGCTGTTTAACATAGTGCTGGAAGTCCTAGCATCAGCCATCAGACAACAAAAGGAAATCAAAGGCATCAGAATTGGCAAAGAGGAAGTCAAACTTTCACTCTTCGCAGACGACATGATACTCTACATAGAAAACCCTACAGACTCCACCAGAAGCCTACTAGAACTGATCCAAGAATTCAGCAAAGTTGCAGGATACAAAATCAACGTATAGAAATCGGTCATATTTTTATACACCAATAACGAGGCAATAGAAAGAGAAATCAAGAAACTGATCCCATTCACAAATGCACAAAAAACCACAAAGTACCTAGGAATAAACCTAATCAAGGATACAAGAGATCTGTATGATGAAAACTATAGAAAACTTAGGAAGGAAATTGAAGAAGACACAA